>NW_027468598.1:12183202-12303202 GCF_046254945.1 Alosa pseudoharengus | reverse complement strand
GAAGGAGATCTGCAGACAGCAACAGTGGCCCTAGCAGCAAAGGATTACAGAGAGCCAATTCAAGCCAGAGTGATTTCAGAGCAGGCAGCTTCACCTGCTGCACCCCTCAAGGGCAACTGTAATCACAGCCTCATTGTTACAGAGAAAAGGCTACCATTACCGGGAGGCTGTGGAGGTTTCCTGCAGGAAAAGAACGAGAAGTAGAACGAGGAGGAGGAGAAGAGGGAGGAGGAGGAAGAGGAGGAGGAGGAGGAGATGAATGTAGAAGTAAGGAGGCTGAGAGTGAGACGTGGAGACTCACTTCACCACCATTTTGATCGGGTAGACCCCCACTGCCAGCCTCTTGTCCTTGGGGATGGTGTAGGAGATACGACCATTGCTGTTGGTCACCTCCGTGTCAAAGTGCACCCAGCGGCCTGACTGTGGCTGAGTCATCAGGAATATATCCACCTGAGAGAGAGAGAGAGAGAGAGAAGGTAGATTGAGAGATAGATGGAGGAGAAGATTGTGACATTGAGATAAAGAAATAGAGGCAAACAGATAAAAAGGAATAGAGAAACAGATGGAGATTTTTGAAAAAAAAATAGAGAGAGGGTGAAAGTGAAAGACAAAGAGGGAGAGAGAGAGAGATGTAGAAAGGGAGCGGTGTTTTTCAGCTGTTGAAACCGCCACACAGGGGAGAGAAGCTACAGACTTTTAATTATGAGAATTAATTCTCCCTCTAATAATAATCTACGGGATAGAAGGAGACGCTGGATTATGATTGAATCAACAAATCAGAGTGTAGGGGCACACGCAGAAGAGGCTGGGGGCAGACTTGAGTGGGTGCATCTGGCGGCGGGCGGCGGGCGCCCGTCTGCGGTGACACTGGCACTGGCACACCCACCTTCTCTCCGGTCAGCGTGACCATGTCCAGCGGTCCGTACATGAAGCGGCCCACCAGTGTCTGCTGCCCGTCCTCGGTCGCGATGACATCATGAACCCGGTGGTTGCCAGTCACGTTCTGCCGGTGGAGAAAGACATTCACATCAGTTTCCTCTTTTGCCTTGTCATGAAAGCGCGTCAGCGGTGGTGTACGGGTGAAAGATGACAAGCATGGACAATTTGCTAACCCTCACCCCCACCCCTCAAGAGGACAAAGTAGTTTTGTAAGTGTGTAGTGAGGCGGACCGTCCAAAAGGGTGGAGGGCTGCCGTGTCTCCATCCTTCACCCTCCTCCCTGGTTGATTCCATTTCTCTGTGCTCCTTTTCTGCTTCAGTGAGAGGAATGCAGGGCACTACAGAGCACAGCTGCATTCTCAAATCACGGCAGGCGAGATGGGATTTGGGCCTTATAATGTAAGCAATTAAAGCTATGAGAACAGAGGCATTTCAAGGTTGTTCTACTTGTTGGTTACACTAATAAGATGGGCAACCTGTTAGCAATAAAAAAAACATAATACAATTATTATTCTCACATTAGCTTCACTGCTGTTGCCTCAGATATAGGCTACTCTGTTCATTACCAGCATTTAAGCCACTGGTCCATAGTTTTGCAAGTATTGCGTACTGAACATTAGTTACCTACATATTATGTCACTGTTTAATATTGTATTGTATAAAGTATAAAATTGCATTATATTCTCTATTCTATGCAGCAATAAGAAATATAACACCACATACTATGATACAACCACGATGCATGAATAAAATATACAGTATAATATCTATAATTTACTATTATTTAGTCTTTAATTTAATTGACATATGCTGCATTCCCAGGCATAATGTGGCATTAGTATGGTGCCAAGACACTCTGTGTGTTGGTTGGCCCTTGCTGATTTACATTAGCGGATGATTTGCAGTCTGTTCTCCGCACGCATCCTAGCAGGCCTGGGCATTTTGTGGATTTGACATGCTCGCGCGGCACTATAAATTCTTAAGCCCACACAAGCTAATGAGCCTGATTTAGCAGATTTGTCATTTAATGAAGCCTTTAAACATTTCCGGGCGCTCAGCTATTTGCATATTGATTACGCTGGTCAATAATTAATTTGAGCCTCGCCCTCAAGACAGATTGGGGTGTGCGACACATAGATGACGCTGAGGCTATTTGTACCACGGAACGACAGCAGTTACGGCACACACTGACAAATGAATGGCAGGCTGAGTTGACGCTGTGCTTCCATCACTGTGCTGTTTTCTTTTTTTTTTTTGCCATGACTTGGCATGAGGAGTGACAGTACGGCTCTTTTGATGACGGATCGGCTGCCGACCAAAAACCCATCTGCGAAGCTGGGGGTGTGAGCAGCGTGGCAGACTGCGACTTCATTTCGCCTTGACACATGTTGCTCCGAGGGGGAAGAGGCGCCGGGCCGCTCGAGGAGGGACGCTTGTAAAGGCGGAGCGCCTGCTGAGCGACGGCCGGGGTGATTTCTCGCCGACATTTTTTAATTTCACACGGGGCCTCGCCAGACAAGCCACAGAGCCGGGGCCCCAAGCGAGCGAGCGAATAAGAGCTTTATCCTCCCGCACGAATGCCATCACTGTTTTACATAGACAAATACCACAGTTTCAAGAAACGCAGCACAGACTGAAGTACTTGATGGTGTGCATATTGACATGTGCGCATCCTTGAAAATGAAGCCACCATATAGTCAGCAGTGGGTAAAAAAAGGAAGGACTAAATATAGGCTACTCTGAAACTGAAGGCATCTTATGAAAGGAGACCCAGAAATAGTGCCTGACCTTCAGTCATCGCAGTGCAGTGAAAGAAGTGTAGCGCAGTAATTGCATTCTGTTCTTTAGCCCAGATCCAAGGTGAATCTGTGTGTTTGTTGTTAGTAATGCTCGCAGCCCACACCCCCACACAGCTTGAATGGTTAAATATCGGTGAGATGAAAAGCCTTTGCCGCGGTGATATTTTTAGCACTGCCATTCATGCGTAGCGGCCGGTTTGGAACGGAACATTGGCAGCCTGAAGTGAGTGTTTGTGCACTGAAGAGGATGAATGCCACCGCGTTCCACACCGCTATGCCGCTTTTGACATGTTTGACTCTTTCAGCAGGATTAAATGGATTATGCACACTGATATGCGCCTGCACAAGACAGTTTCCACAAAAAACCCTGTTTAGAGTAGGGGGAAAAATAACAAAACATGTTTGTGAAGGGAACTAAGCTTGAGGTTTACTTCAAAAAACACAATGAACAAAACTGAATGCCTTGCTCAGGTGCACAACGGAGGTAGCTCCTGGGCAATGAGTTTAGTCCTGGGGAGCACTGCCACCGTGCCTCTGAGCAAGGTGCTTAACCCGGAGTTACTCCAGGAGTCTGTCCCTGTTGTTAGTTCACTGTAAGTCAAACACACAACATAGCCCCTCCCCACACACACACACACACCATTTCCCATTTCAGCCCCCCCACACACACACACACCATACCCTCCCATACACAAACACAATATACCTTTTCAATTAATACTTTTAATTCTTTAAAGGTGACCTGGCTCTTGAGCGCAAGAATTTCATTACTTATTATTCCTTTTATGAGTACATGACAATAAATTACTTGAACTTGAACTTGAAGTCACTCTGGATAAGAGTGTCAACTTAACGGCAAATTATGTAATGCAATATAGAATTACCCTCAGTTTCACGTGGGTTCTCCTGCGTAGCCACTTCTCCCTGGGGCTGGAAGGGGAAAAGAGGCTGGAGTCTATATGGTCAGCCTCCTGGGCATGGACACAATCACATCGCATCACCTGCCAATCAAACACAAACACATGAGTAAAGATAGGAGTTGTCATAGTAATGGCTGACGGTTGGAAGAACCCATTTTCATGTGCTGACAGGGATTTGAAAATATAGACCCTTTCAACTACATAACCAAACATGTGTATTCCTAAGGCATTTCCAGTGGCACAGAAAACAACATTGAGCTAATGGTACCTCAGGGATAAAGAAAAATAAAAAGGAAAAAAAGTTTTAATGTTAACATTTCGCACAGCATTATGCTACAAGTCAGATACATTGTCATTATGAAGTAGGCTTATCTGCGTTGGTTTCAAATGTTTAAACTGGAAACCCTGTCGGAGCAGATTGAAAAAGTCTAAATGACTCTTGAATTAAAATATGCATAGAAACTATGTGAAGTCATTATGGGAGAACACATCCTGTATTTGCTCTGGAGGGGTCTACAGTTACCATGGAGGACAATTATAAGACTGCAAATAAAAAAAATGATATACAGAAATTATCTATCAAAGAGAGAAGGAGAAAAAGAGCTAATCCATTTTTGCAGTATGGAACAGCTAGTCAACCATGAATCCTCAATGCCTCCTGAATTACAAAGACACATAGTTCTTCTTCAAAGGGTTACTGGGTCCATTGCTGTGCAGGAGTGTTCTCAGGCACAACTAAAATATGCATTTAGAAACACACCAGAGACTTCTTTAAGATGTGCTGTGCTCTGAGGAGAATTTTCTACATATCTTAAAGTTTAATGCTTCATTTGTAAAAGTATGCAGGACTACTCAGACTATCATTAAGAAAGGTGCCGTAAGGAAAAAGGGAGAGGGAAAGAGAGAGAGAGCGAGAGAGAAAGAGAGAGCAAAGGGAGGAAGGAAGGAAGAGGATAAAGAACGGCAGAAGAAAGAAAATACCTGAGAGTGAAATGAGAAAGAAGAAGCGAAGTGTGATAGCGGGAAAGAGAGGGGGAGGGAGAGAGAGAGGGAGGGAGAGAGAGAGGGAGAGAGGGAGGGAGGGAGAGAGGGAGGGAGAGAGAGAGGGAGGGAGAGAGGGAGGGAGGGAGGGAGGGTTGGCAGAGGGGGAAGGAAACACGCTTCTACTTCTCATTTCCCTCACGTCAGCTTGTGGAGCAGCAGCAGTGGTGCTAACACACACACACACACACACACACACACACACACACACACACACACACACACACACACACACACACACACACACACACACACACACACACACACACACACACACACACACACACACACACACACACACAATCACACACACACACACACACACACAGACACACACACACACACACACACACACACACACACACGTGTGGACTAATGGGCAACACAGCTAAAAGGCTGTCAGTGGTATGAGTAGACTTTAATGAAAACACGACACAACATGCTGATCCTCAAAATCAACTCCATCGACACACTTCATGCACATATGTTTCTGTGTGTATGTGAGTGTGTGCGTGTGTGTGTGTTACTGTTCTTAATGCAGATCAATACATTTGTCTGTCAGGAAAACGGAGACAGAGCAAGAGTAAGACAGGGAGAGAAACAATGAGAGAAAAGAAGACTATTTGGACCTACGTTCAATATTCAGAGCAGATCGCTCGTTCCGCAAGTCAGTGAGACAGAAGAAAAGACCTGCATCACTGAACACACACACACACACACACACACACACACACACACAAACTCTCACACACACACACACACACACACACACACACACACACACACACACACACAGAGACACAGACACATATGAAGAGGAAAGTTGTTAATGACCTGCCGCAAGATGAAGGCCACCACGTCAGTGGACTCCCAGTAGGATGCGTGGAAAAGGTGTGGCAGGGCCACGGTGGGGAAGGAGGTAAGCACGTCGGGGCAGTAGAGGGAGTAGTCCAGCCTCTTGGAGCCCCACCAGGTGCTGGAGACTGGGCACAGATGGACACATCAACAGGTGTGCTCAAGACCACTTCACAACTGAGACCACTGAGAGTGAGAGGGGCTGAATGGCTAAACCTACATTTGGACCTCATTAAAATGGAAATAAATGGACCATCATTTACAAAACTATATACAATATTAATTACACACACACACACACACACACACACACACACACACACACACACACACAGTCCCTCAAACAGACATGCATACACATACTTACTTAAACATTAACCCATTTACACAGTATTACTGCATTCAGTGTGCATCTGATAACATCAAAATGACTCCCGCTATAGGCTACCAGGGTTTTTGATGCAATTTCGTCAAAGGGTCAAACAAACATGATGACATTTATATCTTAAAATCTGAATGCATTTTGGCCAGCGCTTATATGAGCCTCCCTACGGAGTACAGCTCATGCAAGGCAAATGAACCGCACACAATTTTGGTCTGAAAGTCATGACCGCTTTGTGGGAGTACGGAAGTATCGTTTCTGTTACTGAACCTTGAAATTAGACCCCAAATGGCTTCTTTCGAATTAATCTCCTAAGGGGGGGTGGGGTGGTTTTGGGGTAGGGTGGTTGTGGAGGTCAGTGTTAAATCCCAGCACCTTGACTCTATCCTAAAATGCCTCGGTTTAATATGCCGTTGCTGGTTTATCATTCAGAACGTGTTTAATCTCCAGAATGGGTTATGCATTTATCAAAGCGCGTTGCTAATTGATTAGCAATGAGAAGCTCTAGTGGAGAGTTGTGTACTCGAGGGGAGAGCCAGAAAAAGAGAGAGAGAAAGAAAGAGAGAGAGAGAGAGAGGGAGAGTAAAAGGAGGAAGGGAGAGAGAGAGAAAGAGAGTGAGTGAGAGAAAGAGGGAGAGAGCGAGAGAGAAAGAAAGAAAGGAGCTCGTACAGTAATCCTTCAGCTTGACACTCACTGTTGGCCACAGTGCTGCTTAGGCGGCTCTCAGCACCACCGGACGCCTCACTGTCCACACTTGTCAGACTGGATCGGCGGACCAGCCCTCCACCTCGACCTCCTCCTCCTCCTCCTCCGCCGCCACCACTGCCTGCCCCTGGCCTGCCATCTCTGTCCAGTGGGGGGGAGCAGGGCTGGGGAGCGCTGCCTGTGCTCTGGGCCGTGTCCAGAAACACCTCGGGATGGGCGTGAATGTCGTCCGCTGAGGGAAGAGGAAGGGAGAAGGGTGTTAATGAAGGACTTGACAGAAGAAGTTCTTTAGAAGAGTTTACAAAGCTAATGCTGGTTAATTGTAGTGGTGACAGAGGAGAGGAGAGGAGAGGAGAGGAGAGGAGGGGAGAAGAGAGGAGAGGAGAAGAGAAAGAGAAGAGAAGAGAGAGTTGAGGAAAATGAAAAACAGAAACAAGAGTTGCATGTCTATTTCAAACACACTGGAATGTGAAATGCTGTGAGTTTGTGTAATCTCGCAAAATCTCATAATCCTCTGGAGAAATGCTGGTCCGTATCTCTACATCTCAAAGTTATTTGTGTGTTAGGAGAGCAGTCGCACAGCACAGGTTTACGCCTGAATGTACTGAGAGACAACGATCACTGAGGCCGCATGTGAGACTTCATTTCAGACTTAATTGAATGGCTCTGAAGATGACAGACTGACTGACAGACACAGACAGACAGACAGACTGACTGACAGACACAGACAGACTGACTGACTGACTGACAGACAGACAGGCGGGCTCTCGGGTTCTCCCGGCTCCCAGTAAAAATAAAAAAAAAACAGCTCAACCTCAGTCTGAATCCTCAGGGGCAGGAGGATGAAGCCAGATATGAGCAGAAATCTAGCCGCATAAGAGCCTGATAACTGCCTCATCTCGCCTGAGCCAACTGCCTGCCATCGCCCCGCGTCTTCTTTATCATATTCATCTCCTTCTCTTACATATTAGGTCTATTTTATAACCTCTTTCCCAGCGGGCCGCCATTATCTGGTGATTTACTGCGCCTGGCCACTCGTCTTGTCTACACCTGTCTTTGTTAAAAATAGCACACCAACGCTCACGGATTGGTGGAGGCACAGAAATACTATGACCGCTCAATATCTCAGGTACATGTCACACATAAACATACGTGCGCACGCACGCACACACGCACGCACACACACACACACACACACACACACACACAAACATATAGGACCTTGCTTGAAGCACCACATCAAACATAACTATGCTGTCCACATACACGCTCTGCGGACCACAGAGCTTAGTGGTTGCTATTACGTGATTGGCCAGACCGCGAACACGTCAGCAGGGCAGGGGTGAGGAGTAGCCCTGTGGACCCTGACTGTTATTTCTGGTCGAGCCAAATTGAGACTTATTTCATTACATCAAGAGGTTTGTCCACAACACAGCCTATTACGCCCAGACACATTGCAGACTATGTGAGTGCACTTGAAGCATGGTTGCATGTGTGTGTGTGTGCATGCATACGTGTGTGTGTGTGTGTGTGTGTGTGTGTGTGTGTGTGTGTGTGTGTGTGTGTTAGCATAGGCGCTTCACAATACATCAATCGCCTGCCTATACACATGGCCGCTGTGCTCTTGTCCTCTTTGATGCCTTTTCAACACTTGGCCTTGTCGTGGGCTCCTGAAGGTTGGGTGCTGGACGCGTGATTGGCCTGGCTTTGGGTCATTAGGACAAGAGGCTGAAGGAAGCGTGGAGAATGACCACAGATCTATCACGGGCGGCCAATGGCCAGAGATGAGGGCAGGAACAAGGGGGGATGGAGGGCTACTCCAAACAGATACGGAGTGAAAGACAGGGATGGAGAGAGAGAGAGGGAGAGGGAGGCAGAGGGAGAAAGAGAGACAGAGATGGAGAGAGAGGGAGAGACAAAGATAGGGGGAGAGAGAAAGAAAGATGGAGAGAGAGAGAGGGAGAGGGAGATGAGGGGCTGTGGAATAAGGGCAGTGTGAAATGAGAGATGATGGGGGAATGCTAAGCAGATCCCCCCTATTTGCAGTGGTCATAAGGAAACGCCTGCATTTTTATTGCTGCCTGTCCTATCTCATGCTCCCCATCTGGGATATAAATACGACTGCCGAATATCTGTGGGTATTTGTGTGTATGTGTGTGTGCGTTTCAATGTGATTGTACAAGAGTATGTGTGCTAGCATGAGTGTGTGCATGTTTGAGTGTGTGGTTGTGTGTGTGTGAGAGTGTGTATGTGTATGTGTATGTGTGTGTGTGTGTTTGTGTGTGTGTATATGTGTGTGTGTGTGTGTGTGTGTTTATATGTGTGTGTGTATATGTGTGTGTGTGTGTGTGTGTGTGTGTGTACGCCTGCCTGTGTGTAGCCTATGGGTATATGGCACAGGTGCGGTCAGAGGTGTTGGCTGCATCAGCTCCACTCACCCCCTAGCATGAGGACATTTAAATCCACACGTCTGCTCCCTCTGGTCTGTGAGAACTTGTGGCTTTTCAGCAGAATACCAATGCCAGCACACTTTGAAAAGCACCTGATCTTGAATCAGCAATGGGTATTTCAGGGACACTGTTGGAGACTGTTTTTCTGAGGATCCCGGCTTTCCCTCTGAGTCAACATGTTTGTTTTTGGAGGCAGGTAATTATTTTGATGATGTTTTGATGAAGCCTGCGGTTACATGAGTAAGATTTCCATTTGCTTGCCTAACCTCATTGAGTACACTACATCAGCAGAATAAAGCCGAGTGTGATTGCCTGTGTAAACACTGCCGTGTGATGTTCTTTTCTCAGCTGACAAAAAAATAATGCAATCTATACTTCTTCATAGTGAAGGGCTAATAAGGGGGACATCACATCTTTCATATTATTACAGCCAAAAACATACACAGCAGGAAATGACCTGTATAAAAATTAACCTCAAACACACACACACACACACATCATACTTTACATCATCACCATACATTAGCCGACTAATGCCTGCATTCTCCCAGTGGAGTAGGAGGGGGAGTGACTCCCCCCCCCACACACACCCAATTTAAAGAGCCTTTTTCTGTCCTATTGCGTCTTTCATCCCATCCCTCTCTGCCCCTGTCACTTTGCGGTGTTAGCCGAGGAATTTGTCTTTCACAGTGCAGTGCACATGGCACTCAGAGGTGGGGTGGGGGGGGATGGTGAGGAGGTGGGGTGAGGAGGTGGGGTGGGGGGCACGGGGGAGAGATGGGGATGTGAGCTGTGCCCGGGCGGCAGCCTGATACCAGCCCACTGCATTCCAACGGAGGAGAGGAGAGAGGGATAACCAGAAAAGCAGAGGCAGAACTGCCATTTGGGGAGGGAGAGAGAGTGAGGAAGTAGGGAGGGAAAGAGGCAGACAGGAGGAGACAGATCTGGATGGTGTATGGCAGATAGACAGACAGACAGAGAGGGAGAGAGTGAGACAGATAGACCACAGGATAGAGATCCAGATGGTGTGAGCGTTCGTGTGAGAGAGACAGCCTAGAAGGATGAGAAACTGACAGAGACACAGAGACTAAAAAGACAGATCGATCTGGATGGTTAGACAGGAGGAAAAAGAGAAAGAAAAACACGCAGAAGACAAAACAAAGAACGAGAACAGTGACTAAAAAAACACCGGACACCATTGGCAAAGACAGGCAGAGTGCGCAGCAAGCAGCAATAAAACACTTCGGGTAACGTCTCCTGCATACAGAACCAAAAGGGACGCACATCATTTGGCAGCAAAGCAGCAGCAGCAACAACAACACAACACCCTTAACAACACCAGCGTCAGGACAAATGCCAAGAAGAACAGCACTGCAGTGAAAGAAAGACCAAACGATGACTGTTCCTAAAAAGCCATTTCTCAACTTCTATGGTACAGTTTCTCTCCACGCCGTGACAAATGGGCACGCTGTATAAACACAAGGAGTGATAATGGGGAGGAAGGCTGTTGAATTTGGGGGGTGATATTACACACATTCATCTCAGGGAGGCCCAGGGAGGAGGATTTGTAATGACTGGGATAACGGAGAGACCAAAGACGATAGAGAGCTCCCTCAGTGGCTGTCTAGGAGCTCAGGAGCCCACTATTAATTACTGATGCACAGAATAGCTTTGTCTGAGGATTTGTAATGTGTTTGCAAAGATGGCTGTGTGTGTGTGTGTGTGTGTGTGTGTGTGTGTGTGTGTGTGTGAGACAGACAGACAGACAGACAGATAGGAGAGAATGAGTGAGGGTGTACTGTATGTGTGCGTGTGTGAGAGAGAGACAGATATAGAAAGTGCGCATGTGTGTGTGTGTGTGTGTGTGTTGGCGTGCACCTGTCAGTGCTTTTCTGTTCCATAATATTTTGACGTGTTTTTCTCCATGATTAGTGGGGCGAGACTTAACTCTCATAATTAAAAATCTGAAATACACTCAGCTGCCAGCAAAAGATTTTCCTCCTCCGTATCTCCTTCCCCCCTTCAATCCATCTATCCTTTCTTATCATTCTCTCTCTCTCTCTCAGCCTGTAATTTTCCTCTGTACCTTCTCTTATCCCCTCCTTCCACACCTCTCGCCTTTGTTATCATTTTCTCTCTTTCTCCATATCACTCTATCAGTCTTGTGAATTTCCTCTGTTTCTCCTCTCCCCCCTTACCCATGCTCTCTCCTCTTCTTTCACACCGTCTCTCTCACTCCATCTTTGTCCTTTCTTATCATCATCTCTTTCCCTTGCTCTGTCTTTCGTTGCTAACACAATATTGCTGAGACATCGCACTTGGGTTTTTAATGAGGAGGAAGCTTTCATATGCGATAGCAGCTTGGAGTCAAACCTCACGCGAGGGCTTCAATCATAGATAGCAAACAGAGATGGAAGAAAAGTACAGAATGAAATTCATCTAAAATTCCCTCTGGTGCTTGCAGAGTTGCTTGTCCTCTGTTGTTCAGGCTCAGTGGAGAATGGACACACCGGGATGATGATCATACTCTCTGAAACGCTAAACTACAAAACACCACATAAACGCTGGTGTGTGTATGAGCCTCTGGTTAGCAAAGCAACGCAGCAATCGCAAAAAAAAAGTCAAATGTGTTTTTCAACTGTGACAGCCCAAAAGGAGGGTAAAAATATGCTTGCAATAAATCACGACCTCATTAGGGAGTAGATAAACCCTGACTGATACACACACACACACACACACACACACACACACACAGACACACACACCATTTTCTCCACCGTTCGCTCCTTCCTACCCTCCGCTTCCACTCCAGGGGCCTAGTGTTGTGCATCTGACAGGCGTGAGGAACTAATGCGGCTCATGTTAGCATTAGCGCTAGCGCTGCTCCCAGTGGAGAAAGGCGGAGTCAAGGGGGCAGAATGGTAATTACGCTCCAACTTCAGGCTCGGCTGCCGGTGGAGTTGGGATTTTCTACTGAGCTGTTTAAATGCCCTCCACTTTGTTTACTGAGGGTGTGTGGGTATGTACTTGTGGGTATGTAATTGTGTGGCTGTTTGTCTGGGTGTGTTTACTTGAGATAAACCACAGCATTCCCTCAGCCTAGGACACAAATCGACAAATGAAACATTTCATGTCTCCACCTGACCAAATTCCCATTAACTAAGCCCAATCAAAACATGAGTCATCATTACCTCAATTTAATCACAGTGCATAGAACAGATGGAACAAATATAACAAAGTGTGTGTGTATCAGGGGTGGTGGTGGATGATCTCTTGCTCACCAATGAGTGCCGAGCGCCCGTCTCCCAGGGGGTAGCGCTGGTAGCGGGGCACGGGGAAGGGCGGCAGCCGGTGGAAGTTGGGGTGCAGCAGGGGCTCCAGGCGGGACGCCGAGGGGTCCGAGGGGAAGAAGAGGTTGCAGATCTGAGAGCAGGCTGGCCGCAGCTGGGTCACTACAGGAGCAGGAGGAAGAGGGGGAGGAAGAGGATATGAGAAGGATGTAGAGAGGTGATGTGTGATGTCGAGTGTATGTTTGTGTGTGTGTGTGTGTGTGTGTGTGTGTGTGTGTGTGTAACAGATAGGATATATATTTGTTCATGTAATGCTTGTGATGTTGGTTGCATTTGTAAGTGTGTATGTGTGTAAATTTGCATGATGTAGCGTGTGTTTGTGTGCAATTTTGCATGATGTAGCGTGCGTTTGTGTGTGTGCTTGTGTTCATGATGTAGCGTGCGTTTGTGTGTGTGCTTGTGTTCATGATGTAGCGTGTGTTTGTGTGTGTGCTTGTGTTCATGATGTAGCGTGTGTTTGTGTGTGTGCTTGTAGAGACACAGAGAGAGAGAGAGAGGGTGTGGAAGAGGGTGTTCTTGGAAGTGTTTGTGTGTACAGCGCAGGTGCAGTGACAGCTGGCAACTAATACGCAGTGAAAACAGAGACAGAGAAACGGAGGTGCAGGCTGACCTTGGACAGCCGGGAGCACAGTTCTCCTCATGGCCAGCACCAGGCCCAGTGGACAGCCCAGGAGGAAACAGTCGGACACCTCGAAATCAAAGCGTCCCGGATTCAGAACTAGGTTATGGTTGCTGCCTGGCTGGAGATCCCCACCATCCTGAATAAGTCTGCGCACACACACACACACACACACACACACACACACACACACACACACACAGACACACACACAGGAAAGAGGCCATTAGGGACCAGAACTGACTGTGACAAATAGTTCTCCTGCTCTTGGCATCGATCAAGGAAGGTATTGGTGTGACTTGTGTGTTTATATGAATAAGTGTGTGTGTGTGTGTGAGAGTGTGTGTGTGTGTGAGTGAGTCAGTATGATGTGTGCAGCCTCTTCTCTGTCAGAGCACACCTCTCCTCTCCTCTCGTCTGGCCGAGTGGTGTTGTGATTGGGGCGCAGCCCGAGGCCAGAGCCCTGAGCTGTGTCAAGCAGGCATCTCTTCCTCCCTTTTTTTTCTCTCTCTCTCTCTCTCTCTCTCTCTCTCTCTCTCTCTCTCTCTCTCTCTCTCTCTCTCTCTCTCTCTCTCTCTCTCTCTCTCTCTCTCTCTCTCTCTCTCTCTCTCTCTCTCTCTCTCTCTCTCTCTCTCTCTCTCTCTCTCTCTCTCTCTCTCTCTCTCTCTCTCTCTACTACTCTAACTCAGCTCAGAGCAGTGCGGTGCTGCCAGCTCTTTCAGGCCTATTCAAGGCTGCCTTAGATCAGAGCCGTGTGACCTGGGGGGCCTTGCATCCTGACAGCACTAGTGCTGTTCCTGTTTGCCCAGCCCAGCCTCCAGACTGACGTGAGCAGAGCTCATGTTTGTTTGAGCGGTGGCGTGACCCCTTAAACACAGAGCCCTGCCCGCACCTCCCTCTCTGTGGCCCACTTAGCCCCGGCAACAGCCATCTAATGCCTGTACTCTCCCAGTGGAGCAAGAGGGGGATTGAACCCCTCCTCCACACACACACACACACATACACATACACACACACACACACACACACACACACACACACACACCTTCCCAGCTGATGGATGTCACCTTTCCTCTCCTCCCTCCAAGGCTCTCATGTGTTCCACTCGGCCATTCATCAACAACCTCCGCCTCTAGCAGCTGCCTGTCTACCCCTCTTTGTCTAGGTCTCTCCCCAGTGTCTTCATCTACCTATTGCTCTCTCTCTCTTTCTTCCTGTCTCTTTCTCCCCGTCTTGTTCTCTCTCTCTCTCTTTTCCCTGTCTCTTTCTCTCTCTTTCTCTGTCTTGGGTATAGCCATGACAGCAATATGTAAAACAAGAAAGAAAGGTGTTATTGAGTGTAATCAAGTGGCTCTGTTCATAGGGACGGTGACTAGAAAGTCCCAAGAAAGAGCAGGCAGATTATAAACTAGTTGGACAATTGCCAGGGATCAGTAATATATGGAGGAACAAATAAACTACTTTGTAGACTGAAGGGTATTTATGACTTGTGTTTGACTTTCTAATTTTCTTTCAAATCATTGGTTAATGGGATGAGTGTGCAAACTGCTCGGTTTCTGTGTAAAGATGTACGTTTAGTTTATGGTCCTAATAAAGACGGGCCCAAATGAGATAAATCTCCCTCTCCCTCTACCTTGTCTTGGCTCCCCCACTCCCCTACTCCCCCTCAGAGCTCTGCTCAGCTCACAAATACACAGACAGGGTGTGAAAAGGCAAGCCATGTTGCTAGGACATCTATGGGGAATGCCTGTGTCTGTGTGTCCTCGGAATACAAATGACCGGTCTGCTCATGTTTGATAGACTTTAATGTTGGGTGGGTACTGATAGAGAGCTGTGTAGAGTCCGAAACCAAGGGCTGTGTAGAGGCCGCTGGACCCTAAGGGAGGGAGTTTCGCCCAGCGGTGGTAAAAGCTGTTGTCATCGCTGCTAACAGTTTTGGTCTCGGGGGAAACCAGTGGAGTTTTTTTTCCCCCCCTTCCACACGTGCCCTCCCAGTGACCGCACACCCATGCTGAGGGTGGGGGGTGGACACCACCTCCTCCACACACGACCTCACTGGGACCAGAACCCCGGAGCAGCAGGCGAGTCACGGAAGGCAGCAGAGAAATTACGGAGGGTGGGCGGGGCGGGGCGGGGCGGGGCCTGGTGCGGGCGGAGGGGCGGTTTTAAAGATGGAGGAGGGTTGATGGGAGCTGTTGAGGAAGACACCTCATTGATGAAACCCCTCCAGGCTGTTGTGAGAGCTCGTCGTGGCTCTGCTCTGTGCTTCTGTGGCGACGGTGAAATGCCTGCCATAAATGGCACTGTTATTCACCTGCGGCGTTTTGTTGTTGTTGCTGCTTTTCTCTCTCAGGCACTCTCTCTCTCTTAGGCACAGACTATTTTTAGCCATGGCGAGGGCGGACAGTCAAGCAGGCAGGGAGGCAGACAAGACTGTCGCTCAGCAAATACTGATAAATAGCAGGAGAAAGGAGAGTGACACATTCCATGATAACCTGGACAAGGGCCGGCCAGTCCAGCCACATCTGCACGGCCCTGTTAGACGCCACCTGACACGCCACCTTCAGCACCAACCTGGTCTCATTAGGGAAACGTTCCCCTGGGAACGTTTTGGCAAACCCAGCCAAACGTTCCACCAGACACGTTTCTGAGGTGCAAACTAGCGCAAACTACTTCCGCTCCGAGGGACAGCTGTTCGCAGGTTCGAATCCGGCTGTGTGCTGAGTCTGGTCTTCGTCGCAAGCCCAGTCTGCGCAGCCTGGTCCTCTGGTGTTCGTGCGTTGGGTTGAATTGCACGGCTCGGCCCTGCACACAGCCGGATTCGAACCTGCGAACAGCTGCCCCTCGGAGCGGAAGTCGAGCGTGTTGACAATTGAGCTAAAATCCCCCGGGTTGCTCGCGAAAAAAAAACCCCACCAAGATGTGGCAGCTAACCATAGACGGCAGTTCAGGGTTTGTGCCCTTATATTTTGTGAAACGTAGCGAGATATAGGCACTATTAATCCAAAACTTTGGTTTGCTAACTTAAGAATACTGCTGAGCTTGTGTAAGCTACAATTTAGTTTGACCAGACCTAACTGTAGTAAACAACGTCTAAACGTCTCTCTTTAGCACCCCCGCTGGGTTGCTTGGCTAGTTTGCACCTCAGAAACGTGTCTGGTGGAACGTTTGGCTGGGTTTGCCAAAACGTTCCCAGGGGAACGTTTCCCTAATGAGACCAGGTTGTTCAGCACACATACATCACTCGACTTACACGCTAAAGAACACTAAAGGGATTCTCTTTTGCGGTTTATATTACAGTCTGTACTGAGTTGAGACAGTCACGCCGGACTTGTGCAGGGCTGAGAGGAATCACCAAAGGCCTTGACTCAGACTAAAACCATCCATTGCTTCCTCTCTCACTCCGCTTAGGGGATTTGCAAGATAGCAATCAGTGCATCACACATACATTTGGGAGGCTAATAGGCATCGCACGCATTCTTTTATGTCATGAATTCACAAAATGTTAAATGTCAATTTTAGAGTAACATACTAGTAAAAGCATACTACCTATTACCCATATGAAAATGACCCAAAAAATGAAAATGAAAATGACTACTAAATACTACACATCAGTGTTTCCCATACATTGACTAATTTGTGGCGGCCCACCACAATATCAAAACTGACTCGGCCACACCGACACACAATAATTTTCCATGCTATACTATTGAGATGGGATGAAGTCTTGTAAAATAGAATACTGTTAGAACACTGTTGGGTTGTCGAGGTTAGCACACTATAACGTTACCGCTACTTGTCAATATCGACTTCTCGTGGAAGGCAAGCATAACTATACTGTAAGCTATTTTATTGATTCAATTATATTTGATGCTATAACTTACAACAATTTGCTCATCATACAAACACATGGGGAAATGGCCATTAATACATGCTTTACACTAATTTTAATAAGTTAATATAAGAACTTTAAAATAACATTTTAAGAATATAAATTGTGATATAAGTATCGTTAAATTGTGATATAAGTTAACGTGTGCGATGTCCAGCACCTGTTGAGGAAAGTGGCATGTTGTCCAGAGGAAGCGTCGTCAAAGGAGTCGCTCTGCTTACGGCTGAGAGGCTGCCTGCGGCGTCCGAGCTCGTCTATGGGGGCTGAGATGTCGATGTTGCTTTTACTGAGGCGCTTACTGCCGCTCAGGCCAGGACCGGCCTCATCCAACAGGCCCGGGTTATCCTGCGTGGGAGGGGGAGGGAGGGAGAGAGAGAGAGAGAGAGAGAGAGAGAGAGAGAGAGAGAGAGAGAGAGAGAGAGAGAGAGAGGGAGAGAGAGAGAGAGAAGAGGAAGAGCGTGGGACATTGCACTTTCATGCACTTAGCACTTAAACAAGCACTGAGATTACATAAATGTGCAAATAGGCAAATGACTCAAACTCACTCTGGTCAGGAGTGAGTAAGTACTGTGTGGGTCGAAGGATCAAGATGTTTCCATTTGTTTGTCTGTTTGTGTGAGTGTTTGTTTGTGTGCTTGTTTAAATATCAGCTTCACCCTAAGTGGTTTACAGTTGCTGCTCTGCACCTGTCTGCTCCTGTGGGGAGAGGGTTTACTGTGATCACAGGGCCTCTTTCTGTCCTGATAAAGAGAGAGAGAGAGAGAGAGAGAGAGAGAGAGAGAGAAAGGGAGAGTAGAAAAAGAGATGGTGCGTGAAAAAGGGTAGAGGAGAAAGATAGTGAGTAAGCGAGAGAGAGGAAATTAAACAAGAGGAATAAGGAATAGAGAGACAGTGAATGAGAGAGAAGGACTAAAAAGCAGAGGGTGAGAGAAAAATGGCCAAAAGAAGGAGAGTGGCGCCGTCACTTATGCGATGGCCTGAGACCAGCTTCAACAATGAGGGGGGTGGAGGCAGTTGTTCTCCCAGGGGTGCGGGTGGGGTGGGGGTGGGGGGGACAAACACACTGACAGATCTGGGACAGAGCCGGGGCTGGTGTTGGGAGTTTGAGGCTGGGCTGGACTGTGAGGGAGGGAGGCGCTGTGAACGGAGGTCAAAAGTACAGAGAATTGAGTTAAGTGGATTAGATTTTTTTTCTGTGGAGTGCTGTGGAACATATCCGGGAAGACAATGAAACCCCATGCAGCGCTCGCCCAGAGACACATGGAGGGAATCAAGTGCTTAGAAATGACAAAAAGTCTCTATGATTGCGTAGCACTGTGTGTGCCGTATAGTTCCCTCTTGGCCCTGAGGCTTGCTGCTGCTCTGTGTATGTGCTTTGTGGGTGTGTATTTGTTTGTGTGTAGGCTAATGTATGCATACATCTCCTCTCCAGGCGTCTAGATGTCTGATTATGCATGCATCTCATACACTAAGTGCTTTTTGAGTGTACAGTATAGCACGCTTGAGTGTGAGTGTGTGTATGCATACAGTACTCTTTAAGGCTCTGAGTTCTGTAATAAAGTGTACTTGTTTGCGTGCATGTGTGCCTCTGTGTGTGTGTGTGGGTGTATTTGTCTGCGTCTGTCAGTGTGCATGTGTATGCTTGTGTCTTTTTGTCTACGTCTGTCAGTGTGTGTGTGTGTGTGTGTGTGTGTGTGTGTGTGTGTCTGTGTCTATTTGCCAGTATGCATGTGTATTTGTCAGTATGCATGTGTATGCATATGTGTGTGTGTGTGTGTGTCATACCTTGAGGCTCTCGGTGCTGTTGTTCTTGCTGCTGCCGCAGGGGCTGGCCGGGCGCTGGCTGTTGCTGAAGCACAAGGCGTCGAAGCACAGCACGCCCCCCACACAGTCGCCCAACAAACACACCTGGCCCAGGAGACCCACCCAACAACAGCCCTGATTTAGCTCCTACTCAATCAATGCTCAATCAACAGCACAGCGAAACGAGCAGGCAGCTGAGTTTTAGCCTCTGCTAAATCCGCCGCTCGATCCCACTGTCAATAACGAACAGTTAATTGGGACTTAAAACCACAACAAAAGCATTGCAGTAGCTTAGGCTGAGGGTTTTACAGTGTTTGATGTGGCTGATGGTGTGTATACAGGCTCTACACACATCTCCCAAACCACAAAGCCCATGCTGGGTTTAGTAGCGGCGACCGCTAATGCTAGCTCTAACAATGCGGCCTTGGACGTAAAATAGCCTTTTCCTTAGGGTCGGCTGCCAGGAGCTGATTAAATCACCAGTTCCTTAACACAATGGCGTGTAATTCCCAGTCTCCGGTATTAGTGGGCACTTTTCGGACATGACTGTAAATCTGCTGTTTCCTCCACAGACTCACAAAGCAAGCAAGAGAGAGAGAGAGAGAGAGAGAGAGAGAGAGAGAGAGAGAGAGAGAGAGAGAGAGCGACAGACAGAGGGAGAAAGAGAGAGACAGAGAGTCGGTACAGAAAGAGCGGATTAAGACTCCCTACAGACACATAAATGCACACAGACACACACACAGCGACACACTCACACACACACAGACACACACACACACACACACAACTAATGCCAAGGCCACTTCCTCCTGAAATCATTTGCTCCTATTAAAGAGATGAAAATATACTGTAGCATGTGGGACTGAAGACCTCTACAGAGTTTGGGATGACTCATAGAAGATGACTCAGCCCAGCCCTGTCAGAGCCTGAGGGTGAACCAGGTGCCTTTTCTAACTCACTTTCCTTCTGTTACGCTTCACTTTCTATTGAGGGAGATGACAGGTGGGTGGGGAGGGGGGTGTGGGGGTGCTGCACCTGGCCAGTGAAGCCTTGGCCATCCAGGGACTGCAGGAAGCTGTGGTAGACCTGGTTGGCGCGGGCAATGACGGTGGCCACGGCGTCCTGGTAGTGTGGGGCGGCGATGGCGAGGAGAGGCAACGCGGCCAGAGGGAGGTGGTCAACACTGCTGGACACACAGCTCTCATCATAGCTGTACGGGTTCAAGCTGAGGGGGGCAGAGATGGAGACAGAGGGGGGAAAGAGATAAACACAAAGACATTATCAGTTACAATTGAATGACTGATAGTATTTTAAATGGCTATAAACAGGACAGGAAAAAAAAACCTGGCTCGAGTTGTTGCAGCCAACAGTAAGAGGTTCCAGGCAGCTACGGTGCTACACTCTGGGGGCATATTCATGAGTCCCTATGTTCATGCCCCCCCCAGAGTGTAGCGCTGTAGCTGCCTGGCTACTTTAGCTGTTGGCTGCAGCAACTCAATCTAGATAAAAACGATTGTTTTCGTTTTTTTCGTATCAACAGTACTCGGTGACCTCGAGAAACGGAGATATAAGTTCTGGAATCAATTATTCAGTTATCAAACTAATTGTTAACTCTATTGAGCAGCACATTGGTATTATGTGCAGCAAGTAGGCAAAATATAACATTTTGTTAGAGTAAACTCCACTCTTTAGTTACTCCACTACTTATTTAGTGAGCAGAACCTGCTACTGTTACAGATTCAGATTTAAATACCAAAAAATGTACTGTTGTGTCCCAGTGCTGAACACCAAGTACCAATATCGGTACCGATATCAATTTAAATGTGAATAAAAAATATATTAATAATTTTCACCATGCATTTTTAGTACATTAAAGATACATTCTGTGGACGCATATTAATACCACTTGGGTGCAACACCAGAGCCAATTATCCTCCATATAGTGTGTGAGATGGGTAGCTGAAGAGGGTTACACTGGATAATTATATGCCATAATTAAAATGGGCCTGCTGGCAGACAGACCTGCCGCCCGGGCACTTGGCCAAGAACTTCAAAACAGGAGACATATTTCCTTTCGACATCAATAAAGTGCCTGGGCAAACAGACCCATGAATCAGCCCATCTCGGTGGCCGTCACCGCGACTTTTTGCCTCCTCTGCGGATGAGGCAGATTGGCTCGGCTTGGCTTGGCTTGGCAGGCAGTGCTGAGCTGAGCGGTGCTGCGTTGTGTTGTTTTGTGTTGTGTTGTGCGCTGGCAGCGGCCCCAGGGCTCTGTCGCCTGTTTTTAGCCCCCGCTCGCTGGCACCGGTCCCCCCTGCAGCAGCCACCAGCAGAGCTGGGGATCTGGTTGAGCCAGTCGGCCGGCTACGTGGTCCGCCGCAGGGAGACGGCTCTCCCATCCCCTCAGGGGAGGTATGGGAAGGATGATAAGCTGTGTGGCATGGGTCAAAAGGATCATGATGGCAATGATGTAGAGAGAGTTTGTGCGTGTGCATGAGAGTGTGTGTGCATGTGCGTGAGTGTGTGCATACATGTGTGGTGTGGTGTGTGTGTGTGTGTGTGTGTGTGGGTGTGTGAGAGAGTGAGGGAGAAGTGAGCAACAGAGTGTGCAAGAGAAGCAGCAGCAGTCCCAATCTCTGTCTGAATGGTTGGTTGGCGTGGGAGTGAGGAGAGATGGATGAAGTGTGTGTGTGACGGAGAGAGACAGAAGGTGTTCACATGGATGAGCACGTCAGTAAGAGTGTCTGTGTCTCTGTGTGTGAGAGTGTGACAGAGAGAGAGAGAGAGAGAGAGAGAGAGAGAGAGAAATAGATAGACATTTGTGTATATGTGCATCTGTGTGTGCGCGCACGCAAGTAGAAGTAATGAGTGTGTGTTTGTGTGTGTGTGTGTGTGTGTGTGTGTGTGTGTGTGTGAGGGGGGAGGAGGGGTGTTAGCTAAGTGAAGGATTGCCTGGCCCCAGTGCTGTCTCCTTGAACAGCTGTGCCAAGCCCTGCACCATCGATCAGCCACTCTGATTAGGGCACCTGGCCACGACTCACCCACACTAAAATACTGCCGCAGTCAAGGCCCGTCCCCACGCCCTGACACACTGCGAGGTCATGCTCCCAGGCCGGGGGGTGGGGGGGGTCAGAGAGCACAACGCCCATAACTCAGTCTGCCAGGGAGACACACACCCCCAGCAGTCGCCATGTAGGACAAACCTCCGCTGATGAGTGGGGATCAGGGAAGGCTGAGGCATCCCAGGTGAATTGCTGCTATGTCGCGCGTGAAGTCAAGCGTCGCCTTCCTTGCCCGTTTTTCTTTTTTTGATAAATGGCAGCCGAGGGGGACGTGCTTGAGACCGAGGAAGAGAGGAGAGAGGGAGGGATGGGGAGATGAAGGGAGATGGGGAAGGAGAGAGAGAGCAAGAGATAGATACAAAGTGCGAGCCCACATATGCTGGAGCAGCTGATACCGGTGATACCACTACAATCATACACTCTGTTTTTGCACATGTGCTATGTGGCTGAGACCATCCTCCTGTCTCCCTTAGCACCCGGACCCATATTATTTCCCAAAAAGGATTGACCTATTTTGCAAGAAAGCAACAGAAGCCGGTGGTGCTACTCAGTCGGCGTGTGCCAGAGAGGCAAAGACGCCCTGCACCTCCTCCTTTTCCTCCTTCGTGCCCTCCTCTTTGTCTGGGCTGCATCCATGGGCACAGATGGCATGCCGAGCCCCTGGCAGAGAGGCGAATGGCGCCGTGGCAGACGCGGTGCTGTAAGGGTGCGGCCCTGGGCAGAGTGAAGGGCAGCTCCTCGCTCCTCCTGTCCTGCTCCTGCTGTCATGTTTACACCGTTACTCCACCCATCCCCAAGCCAACACCCCGCTATCCCTACATTCCCATCACACACACACACACACACAAAGAGACACAAGGAGACATACTGTACTGTACACACACAGAGGCACAGAGACACACACACGGAGACACACACAGACACACACACAGAGACACACACACACACAAGGAGACACACACACATGTAGACACATGGAGACACACGGAGACACACACACATACACAGACAGACACACACACACACCACCATCACCCACCCCAACCCCTCCTGTGGCGAAACACAAGGGCATTACCATAACGAGTCTCGCCAACAAGGCCCCCTGCCCAATTAAGCAAACCTCACGACAGGAGCAGGTTCAAGGAGCACGCACGGGGCGGCCACACAACCCTGCCAGCGTGTGTTTGTTATTTACTCCTGCGGTCAGGGCTAATTGAGCCGGGGCACATGCAAACGAACACTGGCTGTTGAAAGCTGCGCTGATTTGCTGTCATGACATAGAATCGGATTTTACGGCGGGAAAAAGGAATGGCAGAGAAGTCATGCAAACAGAATGCACTGGAGAACTGAGACAAGATTTAAAAAGGAACCTGCAATTGCACTTGTTGTGCATCCAGCATGTCTGTGTTCAACTCCCATAAGACCGGTAGGACTGCAAATGGCACTCTCCACTCGGCAAAAACACTGTCGCAAAGCAGCAAGAATTACTGTGCCTGATTTGACCATCCAGTCTTTGCTTTTTCGTAGTAAATCACTATGTGGACCAAGTCCCATCCTGATACTCTTACGTTCCACAGCAGCCATCAAAATAACCCATCTTCAATTATCCACAGTCTCATTCATACAATTCCATTTCCGACACATAAGGTTGTTTCACATCATTTAGCTTGATGCACTTGGCACGGAAGAAGCCGTATTAGCCAGTAATGGAGAGGAACAGCGGCATATCATGGGCTATTTTTAGAGCTGTCTTTTCTCCTCATTAAGGGAGGCTGTGGCTGACAGCACCAAATAAAGAGGCCACGCAGCTAATGAGGCGGCCCAGACAGCTGCAGTGCACCTCAGTCAGCAGCCACACAATGTTAGCGCAAAACCGGGACGCCGCCGGGACACACACACACACACACACATACACACCTCACACACACATGCACACACACGCAGACACTGCCACCCATCTAAGAAACATAGCCACCGCAGCAAGTGTTTACCTTTGCCTCGACACAAAACTGCACATTTTCACCATACGTCTTCCCGCCTTGGCCGTGTTGCATTTTCCTGGTGGGCCCGCCGACGCACCTTTTGGGCTGATAGAATAGGCTATATATAATTGAATCATTTTGGCCAACGATCGGCCCAAAGGAAGGACAATCAGCGGCCGGGCCCACTGGTTACATTTCCATATGTCGACCGATCCAATAACAGCTCACGTCAGGCCCACCCCTCGCATTTTGGCCCAGAGCCAGGATTTTGTGAGCCATCAGAAGTTAATCGAAGTTGCCTACACGAAATTGCGGCGGATGCCGGTAGTGATGATAGTGCAAAAGTAACACCAATGTAGAGGCTTCAAAAATACAATATTGCAAGTAGGCTAGCATATGTCAGCAACATGTTGAAGTTCGTTGAGTTTGAACGAGGATGTAAGCAAGCATACAGAGGAACAGTGAGTAGGTAGTGGAGCCTTGCGGCTACATGATAAGAACTCAGTGGTAGAGCAGGTAGGTTATGTGTGACATGCCATGCTGACGATGATGATTATGATTACTTATTAACAGGGGCGGACTGGGACCAAAAATCGGCCCTGGCATATTTGGCCTCAACATGGCTATCACTCTGACCAATCAGAGGTAGCCATAGAGTACATGATCTCCATATTCAAGTAGGCTATACAAGCAATTATTAAAGAAGAGTTTCTGCTTGAATTCAAAGTATCATTTCAAATTATTCAATAGGCTACATTTAAACTATACAATGCTCAATTAACAGCAGCACCAAACAATTACTGAAGCCTATGTGTAAATAACTACCTAGACTGTCGTAGACATTAATGTAATTTATACCAGTTATCACTGTAGGACAACTGAAACAACACGAAATAAACAGGGCTGTTGCTGGAAATATTTTATTCCTGTAGGCTATAGCCTACATTGCTGGTACATTTTGGAACAGTATAGCTACAAGAACTAATGTCTTCCACTATCGTATAGTTTATATAGCTTAGTTGGCTCGTGCATTAAAATATGACTTGACGTTTTGTAGCCTACATTTCCGTCAGTCTACAGTCTTTTAGCCCATCTTTACCATGATAAATCTTCCTAGAACCCTTTCGACGCTCTACTTTGAGAGACCAACCACCACTCATGCCATCGATGTTGAATTTTGGGCGTCTGACGGAAACTGATCAATCTGACCAACAATTAACGTCGATTTGACACTCTTTTGCTGTCCTGTCCGGGTTTGCAAATCATTCATTTAGAAAATGTGCTTACATCCTCGTTCAAACTCAACTTCAACATGTTGCTGACATATGCTAGCCTACTTGCAATATTGTCTTTTTGAAGCTTCTACATTGGTGTTACTTTTGCACAATTGTCACTACGGCACCCGCCGTAAAATTCAATATCGATGGCATGAGTGGTGGTTGGTCTCTCAAAGTAGAGCGTCAAAAGTGTTCTATCTTGGAAGGGTTAATTATCATGGTAAAGATGGCCTAAAACAAAGTCCTTTTAGGCAAGTCCCTCCACTCGGCGGCCACATGACAACGCTTTTATGGCACTCGTCGGGCATCCATTTCGGCAGAAATGCGCGTGCGCAAGACTTCACGACACCAATCTTGCTCCAGCGGCGAGATCACAACACATGATTGGCACGATGTCTTCACAACACACCATATGATTGTCTCAATGTATTCACATCACACCACATGATTGGCTCAATGTATTCACATGTCAACGTTTTGCAGAGGAAGAGGTTGGATATGTGTAGACCATGGGTTCCCAAAGTGGGGGTCGGGACCCCCCGGGGGGTCGCTGGACGCCGAGGGGTGGGTCGCGAAATTATTTCCATAAATCAAATAAATTTGGGGGGGGGGGGGGGGGAGAGCTGTCACTTGACCGCACTTTAAAGACAGATTTTAATTCCAAGACGCTTGCTGAGTTCTGGATTTCAGTCGAGAGGGAATATCCACAGCTATTCAAGGCCGCGATGGACGTACTGACGCCGTTTGGCTCCACATACCTGTGCGAAAAGACTTTTTTCTGCATTGACATATATTAAAAACAAATACAGATCGCGTCTAAATGTGGAGGATGATCTCCATGTGGCCGTCTCCACAATTAAACCAAGATGGACTTGCTGTGTTCCGCGCATAGGGCGCATCCATCTCATTATATGAGATTAATGCTGAAACATAGTTGCCAAAATGTAAATTTGAGCAGCAACAATGTACATATGTTTACAACAGTTTGTGGATATTACCCTGACTGAGATATTCTTCTGTTAAAATGGAAATTAAAGTAATGTTTAAGTTAAGTTTGCACGACAGCAATAATGTGCACTCATGTTACATGGATATTATTTTTTGACTAAGGTATTCTGCTTTTATCATATAGTAAATTTCTGTATGTAAAATCATAACAGGCTGCTCTGTTCTTTTGTGTTGTCGTTAAGCCCGTGTTTGGATAAGCCTAGTGCGTATGGCCGGTGCGCACATTTTATTTTATTTTTTGAGTCACATCCAGGGATAGTGGGGGTCGCCAGTCTCTGGCACGGTTATTTTGGGGGTCGCGGGTTGAAAAGTTTGGGAACCCCTGGTATAGGTTACTGTATAGTAGTTGGCTTGTGCATGAATATGACTTGATGTTTTGTAGCCTACATTCCCGTCAGTCTACAGTCTTTTAGGCAGAGACTTTCTAATGTGGAGACACAGCACTCAAAAAATACTCCATAGAAATGCATGGGGCTAGTTTGTCACGCCAATATGGCCGTTGTCAACACCAGGGGTTCCCAAACTTTTCAACAAAAGAACAGAGCAGCCTTTTATGATTTGCCAGGGCCAATTTTTGGTCCCAGTCCGCCCCTGAGTGATGCTGCAACTGCCCGTAGGGCATGTGTAACACTTGTCAGAACTCAAAGAAGCACACGTGCTGGCGTGGTTGTGTTCAGAGCATTTTTTTATCTTTTCTTTTTCTGAGGCTTAATGACTCTTGAGAATTAAGCACACAGCACAAGCGTGAAATGAAAGCAGAAAAGAGAAACACAAAGCCAGGCCCAGCTGTCTAGATGAGTTCCAGCAGGTAAGATATTGATCCGTGTTGCTTAATTCTGAATCATATTCCAGTAATGTCGAAAGAGCATTTCTCCTCAGCTGTATTCCCTCATAATTCTGTGAGCCAGGGGGAAGAGAGAGATCGAGAGAGCGAGAACGAGAGAGCAAGAGAGGCCTGTCATTATAATAGGAAGCGCTCAACCTATTAGGTCTGACAGACAAGTGATAAGGGCGCGGAATCAGATAAAGCCCTCCATTGCAGTCTCTCCAGGCCCACACAAGATAGCCCAACCTTGAGGACTCATCAATATGCTCCTCCTCCGCCGCCGCTCACCACTGGCCAGCCGACATCGCCCACACCGTCCAGACCAGCCCAGTGGTGATAAGCGAGGTTCCAGCTGAGGCTTAACTAATTGCTGCACTTGTGACTTAATGGTGGGTTTCACAGCGCAAACATTTTACCCCGGTCTAAATGAGGAGAGACGTACCAGGAGCTGAGGGAGGGACAGTGTGTGTGTGTGTGTGTGTGTGTGTGTGTGTGTGTGTGTATGTGTGTGTGAGCAGGTCTTAATTAAGAGAGATGGGCAGTGATGTGGTGTAGGGGGGGCAGGAGTAATGAGAAACATTGTGTGTGCCCTTTGCTGCAGGTTAGACACCTCAGTGACACGACCCCCCTGTGGAGACCTGCAGACTTTTTCACGTTCTCCCTTGTCAGGACTTGACGATTGAAGAGAGAGCTTACAATTTCTTGTGCTCTCTCTCTTTCTCTCTTGACTTGGAGCGATAATTCATTACTGCTTCTACTGTCACGTAGGAGATCACTGTGCCCCTGCTGTGCGACTGCGAGCGGATCGATCCGAAAACCTTTTCTGCTAGACTCGCTAATTGGATGTGCCGTGCGGTGCAGGCGAAAAAGCGCGGCTGCATTTGCTTTCATTCCCTTCCTCCACAGGTGCACGTCTGTGAGCCCCCGCCCCCCCACACAACACACACACACACACACACACACACACACACACACACACACACACACACACACACACACTTTACACCTTGCCTAATGCCACAGAGTCTTAACTTCCTGGGACACTTGGGAAAGAGGGAGAAGAGAAGAGAAACGCTGATGAGCTATTAACTTGGAGGACCGTGCAAAAACGCATGAAAACACTTCCCCCCCCTGCGAGGGAGGGAGGGAGAGAGAGAGAAAGGGAGGGAAAGAGAGAGGGAGGAAGGGAGAGAGGGAGCATGAGGCTGCTTCAGTGCTGTGACCCATCTATAGGTGGCCCTGGTTACCACGGTTGCTGGCTGTCTCGGTTAGCCTGCCCTGCGCTGCACTGCACTGCGTCGAACTCCTCAGCTCCTTCGAGCCGACTCACCCCCCCACGAGCCAACGGGCCACAGCAGGAGATTAAATTAGCCGCTCGGCCTTGGCGATCTTCTCCTCCCTCGCCACCGCACGCTCGTTTAATGCGGCTGCTGCTGTTGCTGCCACCGCTGTTGCTGTTCTTGTTATTGTTGATACTGGTATGCAAATAAACAGCGCGGTGATGCCGCCCACCAGGCACTGAGTGTGCTTCAGAGGGCAGCTCTGTTTAAATGACACAGGCGCTGGAGAGTATTTACCGTGGCCTGATAATGCAGGCTTGTTTGAGTGTGTCCGAGTGTGTGCTTTCACCCAAGAGGATGTATTTGTCTGTGTGTGTGTGTGTGTGTGTGTGTGTGTGTGTGTGTGTGTGCGTCTATGTGTGTGTGTGTGTGTGTGTATATGTGTGTGTGTGAGCTAGTTTCATTAGGAGTGTGTCAGAAGGAGCAAGAGGAAGGTCTTGTGTGTTTGTGTGTGTGCGTGTGCATGAGTTTTGGCTGTCAGAGAGCAGGAAATTGAGAGCGGTGGCAGTAACTCTGCCCTGCCGTGCTCCAAAAGCATGTTGTTCTTTTCAACGTGTTACCATGGAGAGCTTCTACAGTACAAGGCAGAAATCAAACAGCTTCAAGCACCGCCTTTAGCTCTGCTTACACTCCCAATTCCCATTCCCTTCATTGGAATTACTATTTCTCACTTTATTTCCCCCCCCCCCCCCCCCGTCTCATCTGCCCCCCCAGCCCATGCTTTCGAGCCAAAAGACCACAACATCCAATGGAATAAGCAAAGCACCCCAAAATCCCTTAATGACTCATCAGAACCATCTCAAAATAGTGCATATGTCTTGCCAGACCTTGCACACGCTCAGTCAGGCTCCGTTTTAATTAGCCGCATATTTTTGTGTGGAGCCCAGGCAGGCACCTGGGGCCTGGTGGAGAGATGAAAGCCTGAGCCGCCAGCTTTCTTTGCTGCCGCAAGGGGTCCGACGCGGCCCAGCGTCAAAGGAGCCCAAGCCGGCTCCTCCGGCTCCTCTAAGCCTTCATTACCCGTGGTGATCAAAAGGAAACGTGCGCGCCGGTGTGTATCTGGGAGGTGCGAGGAGAGGAGGGCTCCCAAGGCTGATCCGTCACAGGTGTGTGTGTGTGTGTGTGTCTGCTGGCTCTCACATCAACCTGCCTTGGTAGCTTTTCCGACAGGCCCATTGCTTAAAGATATCTGCTCCGCTGATTGGAACCCCCCCACTCCCGCTTCCCCCTCCCTGCATAACCTTGTCAAGATGCGACACCAGCACTGAGACGAGAAGGCAGTTAGTTTGGTAAACACCTCGCTCCGTCACTCTGTCTTTTCTGAGCCCCTGAGACACGCAGCAACAGCCAGGCAATTAATAGATTGCTTGTGAATCGATGCTTTCATGTCAGTCGACCGGGGGCTGTCTACGGAGGCCTGCGCGGTTTAAAAAGGACAATTAAAAAGGCAGAATTGCAGCCATAAAGGTTATGAATTTCATATTCCGCTCCACACTTACGGTAAATGTCAGTGGCATGCTAATTAGCGTGGCGGCGTCTTTTCCGCCGGCGTCTTTTCCGCCGGCGTGTTTGTTCCCATTCCGAAATGCTGAGGGCGATGCGCTCCTCGGTTTAACCTTCATCAGCGCTGTCACTGCGCCATCTCCGTCCTGGCCAAGACATTTTGATTCCGGCGGGCAGATCTTAGCCGCCATCTGCGGCCCACTAATGGCCATCCACTGATTAGCCTGACTGAGCGCGGTTGCCAAACAGATGCACAAGTTCCAACCAGCTCACCATGTGCTCCTGAATTCAACTCTACACACAGCAAGCTCCCGGTTTTATGGTGTTAAAAGTCATAAATCAGACCACCTTAAGGACAACATGGAACATGCGGTCAATGGCTGCTCAGAGCAATCACATCAATTGTGATCCAATCACATCAATCTGTCTAATCAACAAAAACTGCTTGGGTTACATTTTACCGGTACTTAAACCCTGTATTCATTAATTAAGCAATATGAACACATTTATACGTTTGATTCTAATGGAATTCGTTTGCAACGTTTGTAAAGTATTTGTAATGCATTGCATTAATTCCTAGATTTCTGGCATTATTTCTCTTCCTCTCTCTCTCTCCCACACACACACACACACACACACACACGCTGAACCTGCCATAAGTATTCCTTTCATCACTCACTTGGAGACGAGAGAGAAGGCTTTGGCGCACACGGCTGGGCAGGGCACCAGCTTGATGAGCACATGCTCCGCAGCTGCCTGGAAGTGGGCCCTGGACACCTTCTCCAGCACAGACGCCAGCGTGCTCACATCGCCTGCCTTGGTGCCTGGGTCACCGCCGGCCGTGTCAAGGATGTTTCCACCATGCACCAGCAAGATCAGAACCTCTGTCTTGCACTTCTTCAAGGTGTTGGAGGAGGAGAAAAGACAGGATGAAACAACAAAGAGCAATAGAGCTCAGTTTGTAGCAAAAGGGCAGTACCAAGCTGGGAGTCAGCTACTGTAACAGCCCCTCCTCATTTTTGCTTCATTAAGCCCATATTTTAAATTATCTTTTATCTATTGACAGCTACAGTGTAGTAATAAAGTAAAATTAAGAGCTGCATTGATCAATAATTAGAGTTGACAGGCTGTGAGTTTGCATACATTTATAAATGATTCACTATAAACAAATAATATTTGCAAATAAATAAACATTTAACTGTAAAATATTTAAAACATTCAATCCAATGCATGCAGAGATACGCGTGGCATTCTGCTGCCACATGCATAGTTAAATGCCCATGGGAGTGCTGTAGTGTGGGCGAACATACCTCCATATCCTCCAGGCCATCAATGCTACTCTGAGGGTGACATCGCCGGCGGCCATGGCGGTACAGGCTCTCTGTGAAGCAGATGAGAGAGAGAGAGAGAGAGAGAGAGGGAACCACCATCAGTGGAGCCACTTCGAACAGATGCACAGATAACATCTCACACGGAATGATTATTGATGCAGCACAGCGAGCTCATCTTATGCTTGTGAATCTCTGCACTCTCCCCATCCAATTTCCTTTCATTACATTTCTTTTTACAACCTATATAAGACAAGACTCTAACAACCATTCTGTGGTTCAAGCCCAACTACTCGCTGAAGAGAAAGTCAATACCAGCTCAAAGACAATACGGGAAAGGCATGGTGGTGCTGCAACATTTCCCACCCTCTCCCACCCTCTCCCACCTTTAACTTGTTTTGAAGAGAAGGACAAGGAGAATAAAAAGAAGTGACAAAAGAAAGAGGAAGAAGAGAAAGAAGAACAAGGAAAGGAGGAGAAGAAGGAAAAAAGAAGGAAAGAAATAACAAGTAGATGAAGAAGAGCAGGAGGGGAAAACACAGTAAATTAATAGGGCTGTTGGACGAAGAACTGTTTTCTCCTCTACTTCAATCCATCACGGACTCCGTAGTTGAAGGTATGCGTATGGGCCAGCCAGCTCAGGCTCCAAGCCAAAGCTATTAGCTCTCCAAGGAGTCATCCTGCCTGCCCTGTCACTCCAGCTATGGGCCTGGCACTCAGCCCCACGCTTCATATACTACCTGTTTACCTTCCTCACCCCATCCACCCCACACACACACACACACCTCCGCAGTGAGGCAGGCAGCCAGGGGGGAAGCCAGCCGCCCCCCCTCCTCCACACATGCACTCCACTCTGATCATCCCTGCAACTACGGGCGTGTAGCAGTGCAGTCAGAGCAATCTATCTGCGCAAGCCTCAATGAGGGAACCAGTGGGAGTGAGAGAAAGGGAGAGATTGAGACATACAGGGAGGGCGGTGAGCGTTATGCATATGAATGTGTATGTCCATGTGAGCCTATGCTCCACCTCAGGAGCGAGTCGGGGGGGGGGGGGATGGGGGAGCAGAAGGGATGCCCGCCTCAGACTCGGATGGAGGAGCTGTTGGTGCTGGAGTGATGGGATTAAAAATGCTTGGCGTGAAAAAGCATCAGACTCTCTAGTCATGAATAACTGAATGGTAAGCGCATCCGTCTTTGCTCATTGCAGTCGAATGGAGCGCATGTACAAAAAGAAACCCCCAGAGCACAGGGGTGTTCAAAATGCTTATTTAATTAAAAAGGCTGAATAGAGCCCTCCTGAAAGAAGAGCTGGGGAAATTCATGTGGCTTATGGGTGGGTTACAAACATGGTACTCACTCTATTGATAAAGGACAAAAAGACACTTCTGTGACATTGTTTCAAAGGCGAACCCTTACCAGAAGCGTTTTTGAAGCTTTTTGTCAGTTGCCTGTCTGACATCTATCTATTGTTAGCAATAGAATTCCATTAAAATCAAATGTGTAGTCATTCACACCTGCAGAGCTTTTCGCACGCATTAGGGACAGCCACAGCGTATCTGAACACTTCACTTTAATTTTTAGAGCATATGTGAAGAGTACACATAGAGAAACACATGCGAACACATGAAAAACGCAAGAGATACACTAATCTTGAGCTAACAAAGACCATACAGAACATGTCGCACGTTGGCTGCTACAGGTATTCATGCCAATATGTACATCGTAAAAGCTACAGCCTGATAAAGAAATATTTCCAATCATGTAGAACCAGTCACTAAGTCAGTGACTGGTTCTACTGTACATGTCAGTTTCAATACATTTTCAGTTAATTGATCAAACCTAGGTTTGAGGCTACAAAAAGCTTACAAAGGCTATTTTAAGCTACATAGGAGGCTGCTTTAGTCAATAGACATTGTTTGAGTCTGTGGCGCTGCTTGAGTCTACAGAGGCTGTTCGAGGCTGACAGGCAAAGCTCACAGCGGGAGCTTCATTGGACCACTGCAATCTAACAGAGCTGATTGCCTGGTGGCAAGACCAGTGTAATATGTGTTACAACAGGAGCTCACAAGTAGCTCCCTCTATGTGGGAGGAGTGGCGCAAAGTCAACAAAGTCACTCTTCTGGCTCAGAGGAAAGGAAGTCACAAAGATGTCCGCCAGTGAGTTTGCCTACCCTTGGTGCGTGTGTGTGTGTGTGTGTGTGTGTGTGTTTATTTCTCTGCTGAGTTCCTCTGATCTCATGTAGCACACATATAGATGTGTTCATGGGGGGGTCTTGGTCTCCTGGCTCTCATTTCGAAATTGGTGGGTGGACGGACGGGCGGCCAGCGAAGCTCACTGGGTTTCCACAAGTGTTCCTTCATCGTGAGTATGGGAGCCTCTGATAAGGTCCAGTTTATTTACGCTTGTGTGGGTTTTTAATTAACTTCCGATACATAAATCACCATAACTACTGAAGATCCTTGAGATTCAACAGCAGCTCCTGCTGCATTAATCTTTCGTTTGAAGGATTGTTTTTCATGCAAAGCCTGCGATGGAGGAAATGGAATGACAAAGTGGTTGTCAACAATTACGCAGGCGCCTGGGGAACATAAAAAACATAGCCTACTTAATGGTACAGAGAGCGAGTGGAAAAATGGCACAAAAATACACTTGTTACAACTGCAAAATTGCAATACATAGTGGGTACACAATGTGACTGAGAAGTCAAGGTGGTGATACTGTATGGTGGATGCAAGCACATCCTTGGCATTGTTTCATCAGCATTTTAAACCGTTTTTGCCTAACCGTTAACTGATAGAAATAGCTGTGATACAGGCTGCACAAATAAGATAAATGCAGGGTAAATAGGCTAGATGTTGGTGCAGCATAAGTTGATTGCTATGAGGGTAAATCATTTTGTTGTAATCTTTTACATAAAGCTTGTAAAACCTTCAGGCCTTCAAATGGCCTTGCAATCGGCTAGATATAGGCCTGGTGTCATCATGTAGCATCATTGAACAATGTGTTTTGTCTTTCAATAAGCCGTCAAATGCATGGTCCGCTGTTTACTTTATCGAAGTCGGGATGGTTCTATGGAGAAAAATCTTGCCCATCCCTGCCCTAGACTGTCATCACTACCCCTTTGATCATCACACATCGCTGTCTCTCTTCAGCCTCGATCGCCGGATTACTACTACCAGCCTTCAGCTCCTAATGCCACTTCTGTCTCTGACTTAACGATTTATGTGATAACCGCATAAACTCCGGAGCCAAAAATATCACAACACATCAGCGTGACTGCAGGCTTTTCCTAACTCTGTAATCTGTAGCGTATCTGAGACACATATGCAGCCAGTAAGGTGTGCTCACAGGGAAAGGCTTTGACACACACACACACACACACACACACACACACACACACACACACACACACACACACACACACAGACAGACAGACAGACAGACAGACACACACATGTCCGGATATACTTTATTCCAGACAGTCACATCTCTTTCATCCAGTGAACAAAACCAGGCCATGTATTGTTACGAGAGTGCTGGTAGTCTACTCCTTGGAGAGATCCCTAGTGTTTGAAAGCCCAGACAGAAGTCTCTTATTAATCTAGAAGATAAAGATTTAAAGACATAATGGACAGGGGCATGTTCACTGATGACATACTCCCTAATGACAAATCATTAGTTATGAGGCTTTGATGTTGTAAATCTACATGATCTATCCCATCATGTCAGTTGAAAGCGTATTATATCTTGTCAGGTTAACACACACATGCATACACACACACATGCACGCTCACACACATGCAAGCTCACACACGCACGCACACACACGCACACGCACAAAACATGAAAACGATCTTGGCATGGGAAATCCACTTTACAGAACACAAGAACTAAACTGATGTTCAGAGCTTCATAATGTCAATGACTGCATTATTCTCGGGCACGCCATAACAGAGCTATGCAGGGATTTCTAATAATGCTGTACTGTCACAGACAGTCATTGTTAATAAGCATGGCAGTGTCCCTGCCTGGACTAAGCCTTTGATGCAAATGCAGGGCCCTCCCTATGCAGATGCTTTTCTTAGATAAATGAGCAGAGATGAGGTCAGAAAGATGCAGATGAGGCTTCATTTACAATTCAAATGCTCATGCCGAGAGTTTGCTGCCAGCAACAAATGAGAAAAGACAAACAAACAGGGTCCATCAAAGGCTACTGAGTTCTCCTGACTGAGCGGTGAATGAATGTTGTTTACAATTGCAAAGTCATTGCTCCGAGTTAATACTATCTGCAAGGTTGACCGGTATTAAATATTAAACTGTAAATTATGTTTCTGGACAGTCTTCAGTTCAGTCACATTTGCAAAGTAGCGACAAGACAACATGGAATATTAATGAAATTCAGCAGCTTTGACGATTACTGGTGAAATAACTGTTGGCGAAGTGAAACGTTGTGCAACAAATTTAAACTGATGGGCAATTCCATGGAAAATTATGTTTTTTGTAACATCCATAACGCCAATAAAATGTGATGGTATGGTATGATGTGAATTTTGTGAAATTTGTGAAATGTGAAATTTGCTATGTACATGAGAAAAAATGCACAAAAAAAACATCATACAAATGCCAAGGCATTTCACTGGCGTTATAGATGTGACAAAAAGTCCATTTTCCGTGAAATTGCCCTGATGTAAACTTTGGAGGCAAAGAACGGGGAGCGGTGAGTCAGTTAGCGGATGTCTGACTGTGGGTATGAGACTGTTTATTGGCTAAATTCTAGTGAAATGAAGTTAATCTTGAGAGCTCAGCTGGATGTAGGGGGAGTAATACTGATGTGTAACTAAGAATACCTTTAACTCTATTCATCTGGTGAGAAGGCAGATTGTGAAGTCTCTTCAACCTAATAGGTTTCCAAATCACATCACTGCAACATAGGATATACAAACATAATGGAGTTTCACAGCTCTGAAACATTAGCCTGGTTTCACCAGACTCACTACTTTGTTTGATTTCGTGAAGAGAGTCTGGGTACTCACAATTGGGAAATGTTTCCAACTCTAGCATCGTAATGGGCATAGACATTCTGTTAACTTTGAAATCATTGGACCAGCATAATGAATCACATTGATAAGGGATTCCTTTACTTTCTACTTCACCTAAACTGATAATATCCTGTTGTCTAAAGGGGAAACATTGCTACTACCATTAACCACAGCCACAATCGATTTTGAACCTAACGTCATCCCCTCTCATTGCTGACTGGTCCTCCATCCTGTTGGCTAAAGGGGAAACATAAATGCATTGAGACCAGACTAGTATCTCAGTGAAATAAAAATTAGCGGACATACAGTACTAGATGGGCAGGGCCATACTACTGAAATGTTATAAACAGTAAAAAAAAAAAAAACGGAACAATCTGAGGCACACAAACAGATCAGGTTCAAGAAGATGGCCTCTGTTGGCATTTGGTTGATTCAGAGAGAGTTTGTATTATCATTCAAGTAGTGGTCTAGTGAACATAGAAGGCTAAATCCTTTATGAGTCAGAAATGTCAATGACTGCAATGGATTCAAATGACAAAAAATAGATTAAAAGTCACACACACTACTCTTTAGATACTTTTCTAAATTAGGTATTTTAAAGGTTATTAAAGGGTAGAGAGACAGATATACATGACTGTATATATCAAATACTGTATGTGGCAATTCTCTCGACACAAATATATAAATACAGTAGGCCCATTTCATTGTCATAAAGGTCTTGCCTATTTTTTCTCCTCTATTCCATCTCAACGTTATGACAGTAAAGAAACCCTTACTGTACATGTTCCACCATCTGTTCTCAGGTGCTTCAGAGTGGCTTTACTGACAGCTAGCTCTCCAGGGCCACAGCTTATGTAAAGCTGTGATGCGTTTGAAACCTGTGTGCCACGGGCGTCTGTGACTGCCACGTACACACACACACACACACACACGCATGCACGCATGCACAAATACACACATATGTACACACACAAATACCCCGACACACACACACACACGCACCCACCCATCCACACACACACACACAAATACACATATGAACACACACACAAACACACCCACTGACCCACCCACTCACACCCACACACACATACACAAACACAGATATAACTGCCCCAGTTCTATGTCTAGACCTGTCTCCACTGCCTAGGCCTACTACTGAACAGAGACTGTAAAGTGTGACACAGTGTCCAAGTCACTAAATGAGCTCTGGCTGTTCTTCCTGTTCATATGCATACAATGACCATGTGCGGCCAGGCGTTAAACAGCACATCAACACAGGCATAACGGGTCAGAGACGGCAGAATCTATTATCTTCTTTCCTGGATTTGAAATGCAATGTTACGCAGCGTGTTTATCTGCAACCACTGTGCAATCACACCTATTTTCTTCTCACACATACACATACATTTCTCTCTCTCTCTCTCTCTTTCTGTGATAACTCTATCTATCGCTTACGTACACGCACACAGAGGCAAGCACACACAAACACACAAACGTGTTATCAACAGGCCTTGAATCCATGTGGGAGAATACTGTGCACTCCCATGCTTTCTCTCTTTCTTTCTCTCTGCATTATCTCTCTGTGTTTTTTCTATCTCTGGCTCCATATTATTATTCTAGAGAGGCAGGCTTTGTCTTTCTCCTTTCCCGCTTAAGGGGTTTTGTGTGTAAGCAGGGAAATGGAGGCAAAAACCAAAAAGGGGGGGAAATGCAATTAAATGGGAATTAGCTTGCGATGGAGATTGCGCCAAACAAACGCTGTGTGCTAACGACAACTCAGCAAGAGAACCGTGTGAGGAGGCATACAGATAAGGGGGCGAGGGGAAACCGCAGCATGCCGTCGCCTCTGCACCTCACCCCTGAGGCTGGCCACGTTGAGCTGCCGCCGAGAGATGGGCTTGGATAAAAGGGGAACGCTGGACAGCACTCAGGCCCACAGCGGCTATCGCTCCTCCTCGATCCTCCCTCCAGAGACTGATTAAATGGATAAATGAAAGGGGGGGAAATTGCTCATTAAGTTTGGCGCCCTAATAGGTGACTGTGCTCGGACTGAGAATGGAGACTATCGCTTAACTGACAAATGAGAATTCTGGAAAGCTATCACCAGAGGTGCTTCCTCTGCCTTGACTTGTTTTTCTTTTTGGGTCCTAAAACAATAAAGCATTATTTCCGCTTAGCAAGCAACAGTGCAATGAAATGTGCTTCTGACTCCTGCTGGTGTAAGTGGCTTTGTATAAAAGCATCAGCTCAGTGACACAATGCCATGTAAATAGGTTTCCTTTTGCCTTGTTTTGCTTTGCAAATGGGTCCTTACGCAACCAATCTCAGCTGGATGTTCCAAAGAATGACACCCGAAACGAAGCCCAACCAGAGGCATTTCCTCTTGTCTCTCATGCCGCTCCTCATTCAGTTAGCTTTGGTTATATAACGCTCTAAATTTAGGCACATCGGGCTACATTACAATACAGCGAAGGAGTGGGAAGACAAGTGTGCAGTGAACATCGCATTCTTATTACAGGAACATTTCCCTAAGCGCGTTTGCTATGGCACACTACATTAGCGGTTTCATTAGTCGTGCAGGCTCACAGCACAGCCTGGCATATGGGCCCAAAAAGTATGGTGAAGTGGAGATAGTGGTGGGAAAAGAGAGACAAAGAAAGAGCGAGAGAAAGAGAGAGAGAGAGAGAGAGGGGGGGAATAAAAGAGAGGCAGAGGCAAGCTGCTGCATGGGGTTGTAAGGCAAAGAGCGCTTAACTATGACCGTGAGTTTGTGCTGTCTCTGAGGGTGCTTCTGTCTTACTGACAGCTCTTTGAACAGCTTCATTAGGAGAGGGTACATGCCCAGGGCAGAGATTGGAAGACAGGGGGAGGGAGAGAGAGAGAGGGAGAGAGAGAGAGAGAGAACAGGCTGAACAGGAGGAGCACACAGGCATGCCTGGCATCATCCTGGCACACCCTGTTCCATCCCAGAGCTGTGGTGCCAGTAACAGAGAGCCTGAAGCACCTTTCTGCCAATGATCTTCTGGGAGGAACCACAACCGCTCGCCTCTCCAGCAGGGCCTGCTAACTCCTCCGCGGTCCATCTCGTCCCTGGTGGACGCACTCCTCCGCTACCACCGCTCTCTCCAACGCAAATCACAAACCCGCCAGCCGCTCTCCTCTCAGATAGCTCCTCCGGGACACGTCCTTGGACGGCTTATCTGAGTAATCATGTGATTAGGCATTGGCACTAATTGAAAGTAATTAACTGAATTAGCAGAGCAGTTGAAACGCATGTATGGTCCAGCAGCACTAAAGCTGGTGAGAGTGTGTGAGTGTCGGGAGGAGGGAGGGTGGCTGTCGCATTCCGCAGACACTTCATTTAACACCAGAGGAGGCCTCCATCACTGCACTAATCCCCCACTATCTACAGCGGCTGCAGCTGCCCATCATAACAGCACAGACACATAGAAAGAGAGTGAGAGAAAGGGGGGGGCAATATACGCATGGTTACCTACAGCACACACACACACACACACACACACACACACAAACACACACATACAAATACAAATACTGTGTAAACACATATGAACACATAATGAATGACACACATACACACACATTCATTACCATTAATTAAAGGTCTGTTGGGAAGACAGCTGGCAAAATCCCATTTTGCTCGTGATGACAGGTTTGATGAGAATTTCCACCCAGTGACCACAGACTGTACGTGTCTGTACATGACTGTAAATGTGTGTGCATGAATGTGCATGTTTGTGTATGCACATACTGTACATGCGCATGTGTGTCCTTGTGATAGCATCTTAATGAATGTCATGTCAATGACACATGTTTCAAACTGTTTTTATGAATGTCAAACACACAGGGACAAAGTACCCATATTAGGACCTCTTTGGGTCACCGCCTCTCAAGGTTGATTGGGTCCATTCACCTCGGGGCTGTTAAGACTGCATTAGGACGCCATTATCAGACACCTGTGTGTGTAGTGTGTACCTGTGTGTAATCAGCAGCGCCGGCCAGCGGGGGGCCTGGGGAGTGGCTCACCTGCTGGCCTCACTTCAAAGCAGGTGAGCGCTGAGTGACAGCTGAACTTCTTACCATCGAAAAGGTTAATTAGGACAGCGGAATGCCAAGAGCTGCTCTGGCCTCTTCAGAAGTGGCTGTCTGTGCTGGTTTTATATATGGTGAACAGCAATAGGAGAGTGAAGGGGAGGGGGATGCTTAGATCTGCTTATCTGAAGGAATCCACTCAACGCAGCAGCTTTTAATGGATGGCCGCCAGACATCTCTTCAGTAGCGGTTTCCTGCATTCAGGCCTAATTTATGCCTGCCTCCAGCACGCCAGGTAAACAGGGATTACAGCAGGCCATTAAGGTCAATCACCTGCAGACTAGAATCTGCATCACACAGAGAGAAAAGAAGGTGGAAAGCAAACTGCCAATAACATGATTTCACTAACTCATATTCACTGGACTTTGTTATTACCATGTTATAATACAATGCTATTAGCTAACCTTGTGATAAATGTAATAGCTTAAATGGCTAAATGTGTAAAACATGTATCAGTCAGCGTGAGAGTCAACAGTTGGTGTCATGTGTCTCGGTAGCATAAGTGTGAGCATAAACCTCCTGCCCTGAGAAATAAGTGTGTGTGGATAATACTGAATAGAGGGGTTCGCACTGAAATTGCCGTCATGAATGAAAGCCTCCATAAACTGCGATATAATAGCGATTCTGGATTGCCATGCCAACACGGGGAGGTGAATCAGATGTCTGCCGACCCTAAGCCCTGCGTTTCAGAGAGAGCCCCAGATTGAAGGGGAGCGTGCATCGGCGTACTGTTCAAAGGCTCTTGCGGTTATTGAAAAAACGCACGCCATGCGAAGCAGGCATCAGGCGTTCCTTGCGGCCGCCTGTCTGGCAACAGAGGCAGCTCTATCGTCAGCATTGCCTCGGAAAAGGGGGAAAAACTGACTTGTGTGCTGCTTTCATATTTCACATTTTACAACAGCCGTGTCCCCATTAAACAGGGTCACCAGAGCCAGACTCTACCAGGCCCCAGCAGCACAGCAGAATGGGAGAGAGAGAGAAAGAAAGAGAGCGAGAGAGAGAGAGACAGAGAGAAAAAGAGAGAGAAATTAATGGTGATATTTCCTCGGCTTTAGGCGAGGAAACAAATCAAGCAAGATACCAGACCCCTAGTCGACAAAAGGAATGAGGACAAAAGAGCAAGACGAGTTAAACAAATGCAATAAAACTAAAGATTCTCTGTATATTCTTTTTCCTCTGGTTGGCCACAGTAACATGGAGGATGATTCACAAAGCTCTATTGCTTATTTAGAGCTGTCAGGAGTGCTTACATCTGCATGATAGTTTTTGCCATCCGTCCCCGGTGTGTTGTCCGGAGGAGAAATGACTTCTCTCGAGGGAAGGCAACCGAAAAACTGCCTCGTCGGAGTAAATAATGGAGTGAATCAGTGGATAACCAGGAGGTGGCTCAGCCTGGGTGGCATACAGCTGCCGAGGATCAAAGTGCCACATCTTTGGATATACGCAGAAGCGTCTGTAAGTACAGAGGACAAATAATCAACAATTTTACTGTATTCTTGAATAATTTAGCATTCTATTAATTTCTCGTGTTTTATCCTTTCCATTTGTTATCATGAGTCAAGTGTAAGTTTTGAGGTGTTCTGCTGGTGCTGTAATAGCATATTATGCTCTCATCACAGATGAATGTGTCTCAGTCCGCAAGAGTCTCAGCCTGCTTAAGAACTCCAGACTTCATTATCCAGCTGTACAAAGCTGTAGGCCACTGCATAAACCAAGATGTCTAAAAATAACTATGTGCTGCTGCACTGGGTTTACTAGTAAGAATATACTGTGAGTGGGTGAGGTGGGCGTGGAGGTGGGGGTGCTCTGCGAGGCATTACCGATACTGCAGGAAAGTCTCATTTCATTATGCACACACTGATGACAACACTGATACACAGACAAATAGGACCGCAACCCTCATGCACATTACAGTTCTGCAACAACACCTTTATGCACACTCTCCCACTCTGAGTTACATATGCAGACAATATGCAAACTGCTGACATTTACAAATATTTGTTCAGTGCGTGGGCACGGGTGGAGGTATCTTCAAATGGTGCACATGCTCTGAAATGTACCATGTAGCTCTACAAGACAACTACAAGAGGTGCTGAGAGTAATACTTTCTGAAGTTGTCAACCAATAGCAAACCTTGTGAAAGCACAAGCCTGCGAAACCTCACAAAGGACGTGCCTACACAGGCAAGACCTGCCTTACAGTAATGCTCCCGAGTGTGCCAGTACACACACATACACACACACACACCACATACACACACACACACACACGCAGAGCTCGATGAGCAGGTAGAAAGAGCACATCAAAGCAGAGGAAAGACAAATGAAGCAGAAACAACAAGCACTTTACTTCACTTTACCCAGTTAATATTTAAACAAGGGAATGCTACTCGAGCAAAGAAAAATGTAAGAGAAGTTCCCACAGACAACACTGCTGAGCCCTGACAGAAGATATGAATGCATGTGCAAGGGCTGAGAATACAGTGCTCCATGTGTACAGTGTACGGGACAGGGCCAGACTGCTACTGACAATTAGCTGCAGAGAGGATCATTGGAGCTGACCTTCCCTCCATCCAGGACCTGTACCGGTCCAGGGTCAGGAAAAGGGCAGCAAAAATCTCTACAGACCCCTCACATCCTGGTCACAAACTGTTCAACCTCCTTCCCTCTGTTAGGCGATACAGGGCACTGTTCGCCAAAACCAACCGACACAAAGACAGCTTCTTCCCCCAAGCAGTCCCTCTGTTGAACACTCAGAAATAGCCCCCACCCTTGTGTGTTATTAATACATTATCATTGCACTGAACTGCCTTGCACTATATTTGTTTAATCTTAAAACTCAGTCTATACTGATATTGCACTATTCCCACCCTTCTTAACTGTATATTGCATATTGCCTGTGCCTGTTGAGGTGTCCAGGACTTGGCAACCTTGACAGGGACAACAAGGAAGTTGTCATCCCCAGCCGAACCCCCCCACCCCCACCCCACTGATTCTGATTAAACCATCTTAAACAGAACACAGGATAAAAAAACATTTAAAAAAAACAAGTGACAAAAATTGATGAATGGGCTTTTGGGAGGTGACAAAAAAACAATGTAACTATTTACTTTTAGTAACTCAGTGATCACAATAACAGCAAAAGATTGGACTGGAAAATGGAGGGCAGCGATCAATAATGGCACCTGAATGACTTCTGCTCTGTGGCTAATGTTCCAAGAGACACTCTGAGACAGAATGATTGTAGAAGTGTGCTGGTGTTAACTTGAGGGGAGAAGGGGAGGGGGGCATGTGTGTGGGGGCCAGAAAGGAAGGAAGAAAGTGAGTGTTTACCCAGTATGTTTTGTGTATCAGTAAAAAACTAATAGAAAGCCAAAGAGTTTGAGAGACTGAGAGGAAGAGAAAAAAACTGAAAGACAAACACCAAGGTATAGTGGGAGATCAAGAAACAAAGACAGGAAAGACAGAGAAACAAAAAAACAGATACTGGCAGAGACCATCAGAAAAGACAGACAGGTACACATAGACAGGAAGACAGACAGACAGGTACACATATAGACAGACAGACTGACAGAGCGACAGACCGATAGACGGAAATGAGTGTTGTCTTACCTTGCGTCTGGTCCATGTGTCCCAGCGTCTCGATCTGCTCCACCAGGTCGTTGGAGTTCCACTGGCTCATGCCCAGCAGCATGGCTGTCTTCCCCTCCAGAACCTCTGTCAGGGAGGAAACAGCAAGGGCATCAGCACCAGCACGCCAGCCGCCCACAAGCCAGCGGGACCTGCAGCGAACTCCAACTCATTCCAGCCTCATCATCAGTTAATTGCTATCACACCGCTGCTTAGCCTGTGGGTACGTTATTAACAGCATCAGCACCATCACTCATTCTGCTATGGGGGGGGGGGGGGGGGTGAGATATTAAGTTACACAGTCCATCAGAGGGCTTTACAAGGTGCTTATCGGATTATCTGGGAACACCGTATGGAAGCTATGGTGGGGGATGACGATAAGTGAGAGTGTGGAAGGATATGTACTGACTGTACTGCAGGCTGACTCCATGAGGTGGGGATGTGGGAAGTGTGTGTGTGTGTGTGTGTGGGGGGGGTGATGAGCACGGCGCTGTGAGAGACAACACATGCCCTGTGCCGCGTCGTCCACTGGCCCCGAGACGAACCGCCGGCGCAGCTGAGAGGCGTTGACACTGTGCTGTCAGGTCCCATCACTGTCAATGGGACTCTCGGGCCATTGGTTCACATATTCCTTCTAACTAATTTCACACCCACCGACAGAGACACACAAAAGCATGAAACATACAGAGACACACAATCACACAACTTGCGCGAGCACTCTCACACACACACACTTGCACATGCAGTACACACACAGAACTGTCATAAACATATACAGTGTAACACACACAAATACATACTTCAATACACATAAGACTACACATTTGCATAAAACCCTGAAAGATTCATAATGATCAGCCTTGGGGTCTGATGGGGAGAGATAAGATGAGGAAAACCACAACCATATTCACACTCACACACACACACACACACACACACTGAGCTCCAGTGCCTGAAGTAAAAAGGGCCTGCCACTGATCACAGAGCCTCACAGAGGGGAGAGGAACGCCAGTTCTCAGTGGTGTGAAACATGTTTAAAGCTGACAGAGGAAAGGATGAAAAAAAAGGAGCCGACAATGATCGGACTAGCCGAGTAAATAAAATATCACGACAATCGTGAGGAGAGAGAGAGAGAGAGAGAGAGAGAGAGAGAGAGACAGACAGGGAAGAGGTTTAAATGAAGTAGGGATTAGAGGGAAAAGACGCGCTGATCAAAAGCTTCTCTTTCAAACAAGCAAAAGAGGAATGATGATTTCTTTTCTTAGGTTGGGGAGATTCCGGTGTCTTTTTTTTTAAACAATCTCGACAGAGATGAGCCGGGATGTCCTTGCAACTGACAAACCAAATACACACAAAGAGAAGAGGAGGAGAGGAGGAGAGGGGGCGAGGAGGAGGAGAGTAGTGAAAACCACTGCACTGATGGCGCAGCCTGCAGTATTCTCCCCGTCACTTAAAACGACTCTCCCCATCAGCGTTAGCTGTCTAATTAAGCCCGCGCACAATGGCAGCGCACGCAAAGCCTGTCTCTTCCGAGCCGAGGCGACTTGGCTCATTTCCTTAGAGACAATGACACAGTGGATGCCATTGTGAAACTGATAATGACTCAGGAGACAGACTCTTCACACTGCACCGTCACTTACCAAGCGCAACACAGAAGGAATGCAGAAAGCTTCCAGAGAGGTCATGGCTGGCAAAGCAAAACAAGTTCTGACAAACAGTGCTAACTGATATTACGTATTGCTCAGAGACAGTTAGAGACATGTACTTCCATAGAAAAAGATTTGTTTTTCTCGTTGTTAGCTAAACTTGTTCTGGCAAGACAACCCCCCAAATAAAAAAGAACCAGCAAAATATTTCAGCAACCCAGTTTCTATACACAACTAATGGCAGTGTGTGGGGTTTGTTTATAAAAATGGATAACATGCTGACAATGGCGTGAGGTACTGTTAATGGCCCACTACATCTACACATCTTTCTTTAAAAAAACAAAAAACAAAAAAACAACAACATCGAAGAGGTTGGAGTGGCGTTTGCATTTCCATCAACTCTTGGAGATCTGAACAAGAAAGTGGCTATTATGGTGTGGGGTTGAAAGCAAGAGAAGGTGGAAAATGTTAAGCTGCAAACGGGGTGAAAAACAGCAAATGAATAGAGATGAGGGAAAAAGCAAGCAACTGAAAGACATGAATAGAGACAGTGAAAAAAAGAAGAAAGAAGCAAAAGGACTATCAAATCCAAACCCAAGAAAATGTGTACAAAAATATTAGAAAAGCATTAACAAAAGGGAAAGAAGGCAACATTCTGAGGTGCAACTGGGGCAAGTCTGAGGTATGAATTGAAGCCTACAAGGAACTCGACGTGAAGAAACTGGAAAGAAATCTGGAAGCAGGAAATAGAAGGAAAATTCTATGAAAATAACCAGGGGAGAATCAGGGGCCTGAGTGCCAGAGAGAGAGAGAGGGAGAGTGAGAGAGAGATTTGCATTTGGCATGGCATGTACAGCAAATAGTATTATGGAGTAAAACCAAAAACTCCTGAAAGGTCATGTTAGTGCAGAGGGAGGTTAGGGAGAAGGACACAGATGAGATGTTTGGGAGGCTGAGAGAGATGCAGGCAGTCCAGGGAGCAGCAGCAGTTGTTCTCTTAACACCCACACTGGGGCTACTGAGACACTTTAACACCACTTAAAAAATAATAACGTTTACAAGACAGTTATGTGGCAGTTTCCTATTTCTGTTTACCGTGAGGAAAGGCCGTGATTTCATTTGTAACATATAGCACTCTGAGGAGTGTGGAGCTGTGGACCTCAGTACTTGTGCATTCAAGACACAACATAGCCACCCTGCCAGCCAGGGGCATGTAGCACAACATCATCAACATGCAGACAAACTGTTGCATAAATTTTACAAGTCAGGAACCTGCCCTATAACATAGCATCATGCTAATGAATTAGTAATGGAACTAAAATTACTCTTGCAGAATATAATGCACAGTGAAAAAAAAGCAATCCATTTCCAGAGAAAAATCTATTGCTATTCTAAATCAGCGGGAAGGATCAAGTGGTTCTGTAAACATTATATAGTTAGGAACACGCCATCAGTTATCCCTCTTTATTGAAATTCATGTCATCGGGTAACAGATCTTGGATTAATGTGATGGAGATTTGTCAACGCAGGCGACATAAATTCCCCGAGCGTCGCCGGCATATGCTTGATTAAGCCTTACTCTGGCTCATTCATCAGGAAATCTGTGGCCAATTCCGCTCTCACTCACACGCTCAACGGATGAAGTGTGAAGGTTGTATATGAGGTGAGAAAAAAGGAAAAGAAATAAAGGAACGTTTCCTGCGGGAGACCTGAAGATGGATTTTGGGAAAGCAAACATGGCCTGAGAGAGAAGGGCCGAGGAGGAGGAGAGAGAGATCGAGCGAGAAAGAGGGAGAGATAGAGAGAGAGATAGAGAGAGAGATAGAGAGAGAGATAGCCTGGTGAATCCACAGGAGCAGGCAGGGGCCAGCCCTTCCATGGTGAGTATATTGTGCCGATCCATCTTCATAGCAGTGAAAGGCTGAGCAGCCGTGGTTCTTCAGGGTTGCGCTGTTGGAATGGGGGCACAAATGGCACATTAAGGCACAGCGGTCGGCATTGCCGCCACAGAAGGCCATGTGAAAAGCAATGACTTCAGATCCCTTACGAGCGTAGCTCAACAACGCCCAGAAATTGCAGGCCTGGGTGACATCTATGCACACGCTGCTTGTGATGCATAGAAGCTGCTCTCATCAGTTCTACAAGGATGGCTGAAAAGATATTTTGCTAAAGACAGAGTGCTAATTTATGCCTTAAAAAGTGTTCTGATGTATTCTTCACAGATGTGGATGTTAGGCACAGAGAAAAATGGGCTGGTTTCAAAGTTTGTATCAGTCATAACTGTTTCGCATGGATCTAATCAGATTTTTTTCACGCTGATTAAATTACCTCAATCTACATATATGGATAGTAATCCATTAATTTCATGACTCGCCTTCCAGTTGCTGGCCAAAACATTTGAACTTTTAGTGGCACCACTCAACTTCCTAGATAAACACACAAACATACTCTCCCTACAGCTATTCTAGTGGAGCCGACAGGGACTGACAGCATGGGAATTCCAGGCCTAATTGCTGTGGAGATGGGAGAGGCACTGGCCATCTCTGGTCTGTGACAGTGACGGTGACAGTGTGCTTATCACCCTGCCACAGCCCACTGTGTGGTGGCGGGCATGGAGGCCATCAAACAATGGTGGCATTTCCCAGGGGGCAGGGGGGTCTGGGTGTGTGTGACAGCCAAAGGCTCAGCCAAAGGCTCAGCCACAGCGCCGCCATTTGCGACGCTCCACACCCCACCCTCATGGTCATCTCCCCTCACTGACAGTCCATCCTCTCCCCCCTCTGACAGGGGATCCGGCACGGGTCAGGGGAGGTGAGAAAACAGTGCTGTCTCTCACACACCCAAAGCCACATACTTATAATAACAATTATTATAATACATTTATAATAACACATTTTCATTTCAAACTCAAAGTGCTACAGGTTAACCCCTACCCCCACACACACACACGCACAAAGAGGCAGAGAGGAAAAAAATGACACAGATATATAAACACATTCCTGCACAGAGAGAGACAGAGAGAGAGACAGACAGACAGACACTCTCTCTCTTTCTCTCCCATATACACAGAAAACACTCCACAATACACATGCAAGTAGGGCTTAATACAACAAAAACAAACACTCAGACATCTCCACACAACGTATGCGATAAACTGAACTCAATTAAAACACAATTTCACAGACGCATTTCACACATGCATTCACACAAACAAGATGTCACTCTCTCGCACACACACACACATACAAGATGAAATGGGCCCAGGAAAACAACACATACTGATGAGATATGCCCAGGAAAACAAACTGAGATTTCCGTCGGAATGCATCCAATTTAGCAGACAAACAACAGCACGACCTTCAAAAACAAAACAGTCAAGAGTACTATACTGTATTTTACTGTTACGGGGATTATAAATTATAAATTGATGTTCTTTTACCATTTAAAAAGCCGAGTGTTGAAATGTTACATGGGGTAAAATAAATACATACATAATTTAAAAAAACCTAAAACCTAAAAGTTAGCCAATGCATTACAGGACATTGTGCTCTTGTACACCCTCCAACAGATCATCCATTTAGCAAATCCCGTCATTCTGACAGTATAATACATTTTCATGGCTGAATTGTGCACCCATGCTTTGCAGCGCGGGAGGTGACATTAATCACCTCGGAATAAATAAACCTCCTAGAGGCTCACTGCGATGGGCTGAGGGGAGTGAAGCATAAACCAACCTGACTCTGTGTTATTCTCGTCTTTCTCTCTCCCTAGAACTCTCTGTCTCACTCACTCTCTCCTCTGTCTGTCTCTCACACTTACTCTTTCTTTATTCTTACTGTCTCAAATATTTCTTTATCCAGCGGATCTGTTTTTCAGAGCCAGCAGTGCTATTACAAATATACTCTTCTTCACCAACAGCTAAAGAGTCCTGAGCACGCCCCTAATGTATATAGTATAGTATTTGCAACAAGCTGATGCTCTGCTACTAACCCCTACCAGGGAGGGAGGCAGCATCCAAGACAACAAAACAACACACAAAAAAATATGAAAAAGACAAGGCCCAAGAGAAATCTAGCTCTCTGGCCTTTTACTGTGTAAGAGTTCCTTTGCAAAAGGCTGCCACAGAAATTCATTTGAACTACAAAGAGAGGAACTGGAACTAAATCAGCTGAGGTATGAGCTATGAAGAAGCTATTTTCAGAGTGCTCTATTTACTTGTCCAGCATTCTTTAAAGGTCACTGTCTCTGCTGTAGCTGAGCCTAACTGGCTGTTACAGAGAACCTACCTCTTCTGTGTGCGAGAACGCTAGCAACAAAAAAGGACAAATCTCTGGACGCTCCACTCCCTCCGCTGTCGGTCAGATCCAGCAGTGTCAGCACGTCCCTGTGAACAGTCACTCGGTGTCTGCCTGGACTGCCGAAACACAAATCTCTCCCAAATTATGCACCAATCAAGAACCGGAATATGAGGCTCCATTGATGTCAGAGAGAGGCTGCGCTGGTGAAAGGCGACGCAATCAAAGGAATCACTGGTGGAATAATGGAGGATGACATGAAAGCACGGGAGGCCACTGGCTGCCACTTTTTTTCCCCCGCACACAATTTTTATTCAGCACAAACATCTGGACTTTAATTTCACTCCCCCGTGGCGGCCAGGGCCAGGTCTGCAGAGGTCTCATTACGAATGAATGAGAAACGTGTCCCATAAAAGATAGATGTGGAAACATGCGTATAAGTGATTACATTGAATCCTCTCTCTCTCTCTCCCCCTCTCTCTCTCTCTCTCTCTGCCAGCCCCATCCAGCAGGCTAGTTTGACAGCAGTGCTCACCAGGGGAAGACACTGTACAGTGGCCTGAGAGGGACACTAGCCCATACGCCCTATAAATAATGCAGTCTCTGTTTATCAGTTAAACTCTGGGGTACTTATACTTAAGCAGCTCGGCTCGGTGCTATGATGAGGCCAAGTGGCGAACGGATGTCCTGTCTCTCTTGGTGACAGGGTCATCAGTGAAACAGCACTCCCCTATAACAGCCTGATGTCAACACTTGCACGCATGTTTTACAGTGCTGACAGCAAAGACTGCAGCCAAAGACAGACAAATCTATACAGACGTAGATCATAGATATTCATGCACTCTGTTACACACACACACACACACACACACACACTCACACACACACACATTTGCTATAGATCATCACACACACACACACACACACACATGCTATAGATCATCACACAAACACACACACACACACACACATTTGCTATAGATCATCACACAAACACACACACAGTGCACAGCCACTCAGTCACTCGCTGTGGGACATCTTAGTCCAGAGTCATGGCTGTTCTTGCTTAGATCTTCTCTCAGTGTGAGCAGGCACATAATGACCCCTGTCAGTGCCAGAGCGGGACTTACTGATCAATATAAAGCTTGGCTGCATTATTATTTCAAAGACGTTTCCATTGCAGTGGAAGAGCTTCCTGGCGAGGATGTAAGCTGGGGAAAGATTGCAGCATAGTGTGGCATATAGTGTAGTGGCATATAGCGTAGCGCCGAGCCTGGCGATGTTGCTATGCTGGTCACAGAGAGTCAGTCCCTCCCTGATAACCCCTCTGCTCCAGGAGGTGCGACTGACCTTCACGATCCATCACTCTCCGCTGTCACTCTCCCTTCCTCCCTGATCACACCCAGCTCAGCCTGGCCTAGACCCGATCAGAGCAATCTTTATGACCGACCGACCGACTCTCTTTTTCCCCAAATGAAAGTCTGCTGCGTGCACACACACACACACACACACACACACACCAGACACACACACACACACACACACACACACACACACACAGACCAGACACGCATACACATACCCATAAAAGAGCAACCGAGTTTTTCTACGGGCTGCGTTGGCGAGTCATCTGTTCCGTCACACCCACGTTCACAGCCCCTGCTGAGCAGCAACAGGGAAAAAACTACAGGGGGATTCTTTCTACATTCGCCCTTCTCCTGTGTTGTGACAGACAAAAAACAGTCCCTGACGGAGAGGTAGAATATGGATGTTGCAGGCAGGGATGCTGACGGGTTTGAACCGCCCCATGAGCACATCAGTGGGTCATTACAATGGGCTTTGGCAGGCTGTCACTACTCGCAGAAGGCCGGCTGAATGAAAGTGCAACTTTTCGTACTTTATAGTATCCCCACCACACACACACACACACACACACACACACAGACACACACACACACACTTCACTGGAGATTGGCATGTGTGGCACCTTATTGCAGAGGGGTAATTTCCCCTAGGGTTAGGGTTAGGGTCATTAGGGGTCTGGCATTAGCAATTCTATTCTCTCCTCTCAACTCCAACAGTTCATTGGGCCACAGACAGGTAGAGACAGCGAAAAATGTTTCACTTGCATAAAGTGATAGGCTCATAGAGCATAAATTGTGAATACCTTGCAAGCAGTTACTGTATAATGTAAGAACAAAGACCTGACAATATATATTTCATAATAATAATTTCATACTTTGCTGTATAAGAGCCTTTCATTAGGCTCAGAACTTTTTCCGATTTCAGATCATGTCTGATGTGAGAGTGAATGAGAGACATACAGACAGAGAGATAGAGAGAAGCTGAGTTTCTATTCAACTTTTTAACACACATCTGATTATTTGAATAAGAAATCCTGACTGGAAACACTTGAAACAATCTTTATATTCCTTAGAGGAGCATGGATTACCTCTCAATTTGCAAGGTAATGATGAGATTAAAGTCTACATTTTCTTTGCACTTCTACCTACATGTTTCGGGTAAAGTTTAACGTTGCCCTTATGTTTTGATTCCCACACCTGTATATAACTTTTTTCTTTTCTTTCTTTTCTTTTTTCTAGAATGTAAATTTGCATAACACAGTAGATGGAAACACACACAGTATTTCCTTAGCCGAACTATCATGAATACATTTAAATATGCAAAAGAGAGAGAGAGAGAGAGAGAGAGAGAGAGAGAGAGAGAGAGAGGGAGAGGGAGAGAGAGAGGCAGGGAACATTTTTATACCAACCTCTAGCGTCGAAGAACTCATCGTCGGAGCTGTCGACAGACTCCTGTGCGATGTTCTGCATCCGCCAGTGGGAGGCGCTGTGCTTGCGCAGGGCAGCTGCAGGACGACAGAGGGAACAGAAGACTTAACACCCTAGAATCACCATGATCAGGACATGCAATCAGGACACGTTCCTTAGAAACAAATTGAGTCTGTCTTTCCAAGACATCGCCAAAAAAGAGGAATTTGTAGCCGTCAGCACGGCTGCATGAGAAATGACAGCCGGCAGAAGACCTGTGTTTTAAATTTCAAATCAGCAAATCAACCACCCCCTCCCCTTTTCTACGAAGATCATTCCCAAGCCAAAGACTAAAAACGTAATACATCTAAATTCATGAGTGGGAGACTTATGAGCAGCATAACAATAAAGCATTTCCATAAACAAAAAAAACATTTACATTTATTCTTTTAGCAGACACTTTTATTCAACGACAAGATGTCCATTTGAACAACATTCAAGATACAGTGGAAAGGCAATAAATACGGCTCCAATAAATAATACCAGAGGATGAGAATGCAAAAGTTTCAGTATTAGTTCACATGTAGTGAAAGGAGTAGTGGTAGAAGGACAGGGAGGGAAGAAAGAAAGAATGGAGATGACTGCAAGGAGCCAGCTGACTGAAGCTCCCTGATGCTCGACCCCACTAATATCCCAGTTAATGGTCTTATCGCCTGATGACTGAAGGCTGTAACAGTACTAATTAAAAAGTACTATAGGCCAGCGGAAAGCTTCATCTCCTCTTTAGAGACATTTTAGTTTTTTTTTTACAAAAAAACTCAACGTGTGAACAATGGGCACTGAGTTAAAAGCTCAAAGGTAATTTAAAAGATAATCAGAAATCAAATCGGTAAAAAATAGGGGCCCTTGTATAAAGGTTTTTTGCCCTACTGGAGCAGATTCAATATAGAATAGATTAATTGAAAACCTTGGTGTGACAAGGCACGTTGTCTCTCATTCTGCGACATGTTATTCCCCCACATATTTGGTCACTTTTGGTCATTCCATATGGTCAATGAACTTTTTGAGGAAGAGGATATGGTGGGACATGAAACTTCTGGTTCAGAATGACCAATAAAATAAGTATGACAATCAGGTTATCCCTCCTGTGTTGGCAAGATTATTACTCTGCTACCCATAGACAGAAACATGTGAAAAGGGCTTGGTAAACAGCACTTTTGTGTTCTGATGGGCCTGGAAATCCAGGAATAATACTCTTACAGTACATGAAAACATTTTGGCACCCTTGGCCAACAGATAAAGTGTCCTTCACCGAGATCAGAGAGAACATCAAGCACCAAAATCCATTGTAAACCCACAAAGATAGCAGGTGACCTGAACACAGCAACAATAGTCCTAATCTGTGATGAGAGAGTGGGTTTCAAGACCCAGATTTTTTCCCCAGAGCAGCCCATCAGCACCCATGCTGGATGTGTTTGATCTGAGCTCCCCCCCCCCCACACACACCATCTCTCTCCGCCTGATGAAACGCAGGGGGTCACGGCTGCTATTACTCGTGTGCAGACTGTGCACCTTTTGCCCATGCTGTTCGCCGTCTCCTGGATACTGTCCCCTGCACAGTGCCGCACTGCTCATCGCTGCTACAGGATGAATGAGGTTTCCATGTGCGTATCGAGACATTCACAGGTCAAATGTTTCGACAGTTAATATCTAACAATAGCACCTCTGATTTGCTATCAGCTTGACAGCTAAATAAACCCACCAACTCTTCCAGTCTTGATACATTCAACAATTTGGATGTATCAATCTCTTGAGATGCTTTAAAACCTGGCCAACTCAGTGACAAAATAAAATGTAGGCCTTTAACCGGGTAAATAAAATGTTTTGTTGTGTATCTATAAAGCAAGAAGCGTCTGTGTGTCTGTGTGTGTGTGTGTGTGTGTGTCTGTGGCACGCATATCTCGCTGACCGTTTGTCAGACTGATTACAAACTTGGCAGGTGTCTTGCTACGGGCATGAGTAAGTGCACTGCCGAATTTTTTTACGTTGTTTGAATAAGAAATGCAAAATATATCGTTAAATAGCCTATATCGGTAAAAGAAGCACGCATTGGCTTTCGCCGCTAGCCACTCCCCCTCCCACACAGCACTGTAGGACTGTAAGCTACTGATAGCAATAAAATTTATGGATAATAATTTAACTTCAAGACTACTTTTAGTTAGCCATGTAACCCTTCATGGTTTTAAACAAAGACCCCATCCCCTCCCCCAATGGAATGCTAATGTGCTGGTTTAAGGCCTATCACTTACACAAGACAAAGGATGCTACCTTGATATAATGTATCCATGTATCATGAAATGTAAATGTATTCATGTCTGGTATCATTTTGATAGTCTCATTACAAGGATTGTAATGATGTGATTGTGAGAATGTTTGGAACATTCTATAAGTGATATTTCTGATATATAAGATATCTCTCCTCATGCTATTCATATAGGTGTGAAGTGGGTGTGAGTAGGTGTGTCTGATACCAAGTGAAGAGCCAACCAAGTGGGATTGTTCTTGGCGCCATTTTTGTTCTTTGTTTAAAACATTTAAAAGTAACTAAACTGCAATGTTTGTGAGATCAGATTTTCTAGACTTGGACTAAGGATGTAGCGGAAGAGAGGATAAGTTGGCTACAGGCCAACCTAGGCCTCAGGCCTGGGCTAGGCCTACATAGACCATATACCTTTTTTGTACTCTCTCTCAGCTTGTAACATAATAAACCTGATTCCTGAGTTTTTCCTGAAGTTCGCCAGTCTAAGATCAATATTAAGTAATTATTCACCTACAATTACTTTCACTACCAGTGAGGATAGAAGCAGGGCTTTGGCAGAATTGGATCAGTGTAGGTTACACGGGTAAAAACTTAAGCGAGTGCAAGATAACTCCACGGATTTTGCAACAACACGCCAACATGCCAACACACACAGGTAGGCTATATGCAGTGGCTCTTCAAAATGACGTAAAAAACTAGAAATGCAATTCCAAGGAATTACCAGTGCATGAAAATGCTAAAGTTATAATGTAAAATATCATGTATAGTTAAAAACAGATAATACAGAGATGGTTACTACAGTGATGCTAGGATAGACATGGTGGTTGCATAGCTTAATAAAAGTTGATAGTTTAAAAGTAGACTGTTTAAAAGCTGAATGTAGATAGTTTAAAAGTTGACAGACAGAAAGTTGAATGAATGTTGATATTCAAATAGTTTAATGGCTGTGTATAGGTAGATATTTGACGATAACTGAAAGTTGGAATGGCTCTAATGTTTGCTAGCAGTTATGCTAAGATTTTTAATTCTGCTAACCATGCTACTTAGCTAATGTTTTATAGCAGTGCTAGCAATGCTAACATGCTAACCATGTTACTTAGCTAACTTAACTAATATTTTCTAGCAGTTTTGCTAAACATGCTAACTATGTTAGCAATGCTAACATGCTAACTATGTTAACCATGTGACTTAGCAGTTTTGCTAAAAATGCTAACTAGCATGTTAACATGCTAGCATGCTAACTATGCTAACCATGTTACTTAGGTAACCTAGCTAATCATTTTTAGCAGTTTTGCTAAAAATGCTAACTAGCATGCTAGTATGCTAACTATGCTAACCATGTGACTTAGCTAACCTAGCTAATCATTTTTAGCAGTTTTGTTAAAAATGCTAACATGCTAACAATGCTAACATGCTAACTAGCTACAGTGGGTAGGAGTCATAGTTGATGAAAAGTGAGTTGATGACAAGTTAAAAGTTGTTGATAGACGGCTAGTGAATGTATATCGTTTAAAAGTTTAAAAGTTGAATGTAGATAGTTTAAAAGTTGTTGATAGACAGCTAGTTTAATAGATAGATAGTTTAATGATAGTTTAAAAGTAGACCGTTTAAAAGTTGAATGTAAAAAGTTCAGTAGTTTAATGGGTTACATTGTTTAACAGTGGATTATTGTAGTGAGGACTTTTATTTTGAAACAGTTTTGGGCAGAGGAAACAGTTGAATAGGATGTGTAGTCTTAATTGACCCAGATTGTATGCTTAAAGCCTGAGGCTGCAGGTGGCCTGAACACCTGCCATAGGATTCTAATTGCTTAACGGCCGTATTATGATGTCACAATCGGCATTGTTAAGTCTATGGGGATTTTTAAAACGTTTTTCTTTAATAGTTTAAAAAGTATAAAAGTTTCAAAGTTGAAAAGACATAGCAGCTTTGTCCATTTGAATACCTACGTTACAAAGTCTGAATGAAGTTTCTAAGTTAAACTGTTCAAGAGAAATAGCGTACGGAAAAAGTGGTAAGCGGAATAATAATAACTAGAAATGCAATTCCAAGGAATTACCAGTGCATGAAAATGCTAAAGTTGTGATGTAAAATATCATGTATAGTTAAAACAGATAATACAGAGATGGTTACTATGGTGATGCTAGGATAGACATGGTGGTTGCATAGCTTAATAAAAGTAGACTGTTTAAAAGCTGAATGTAGATAGTTTAAAAGTTGTTGATAGACAGTAGATAGTTTAAAAGTTGTTGATAGACAGCTAGTTTAATAGATAGTTTAATGATAGTTTAAAAGTAGACCATTTAAAAGTTGAAGGTAAATAGTTTAAAAGTTGTTGACAGACTGGAAGTTGAATGAATGTTGATATTCAAATAGTTTAATGGCTGTGTATAGGTAGATATTTGACGATAACTGAAAGTTGGAATGGCTCTAATGTTTGCTAGCAGTTATGCTAAGATTTTTAACTATGCTAACCATGCTACTTAGCTAATGTTTTATAGTAGTGCTAGCAATGCTAACCTGGTAACCATGCTACTTAGCTAACGTTTTCTAGCAGTTTAATGAATGTTGATATTCAAATAGTTTAATGGCTGTGTATAGGTAGATATTTGACGATAACTAAAAGTTGGAACGGCTCTAATGTTTGCTGCAGTTATGCTAAGATTTTTAATTCTGCTAACCATGCTACTTAGCTAATGTTTTATAGCAGTGCTAGCAATGTTAACATGTTAACCATGCTACTTAGCTAACTTAACTAACATTTTCTAGCAGTTTTGCTAAACATGCTAACTATGTTAGCAATGTTAGCATGCCAACTATGTTAACCATGTTACTTAGCTAACTTAGCTAATCATTTTTAGTAGTTATGCTAACTATGCTAACTAGCATGCTAACTATGTTAACCATGTTACTTAGCTAATCTAGCTAATAATTTTTAGCAGTTTTGCTAAAAATGCTAACTAGCTAGCATGTTAACTATGCTAACCATGTTACTTAGCTAACTTAGCTAATAATTTTTAGCAGTTATGCTAAAAATGCTAACTAACATGTTAACATGCTAGCATGCTAACTATGCTAACCATGTTACTTAGCTAACTTAGCTAATCATTTTTAACAGTTTGGTTAAAAATGCTAACAATGCTAACATGCTAACTTTGTTAACCATGCTAACTAGCTACAGTGGGTAGGAGTCATAGTTGATGAAAAGTGTTGACATAGTTGATGACAAGTTAAAAGTTGTTGATAGACAGCTAGTGAATGTATATAGTTTAAAAGTTTAAAAGTTGAATGTAGATAGTTTAAAAGTTGTTGATAGACAGATAGTTTAATAGATAGATAGTTTAATGATAGTTTAAAAGTAGACCGTTTAAAAGTTGAATGTAAAAAGTTCAGTAGTTTAATGGGTTACATTGTTTAACAGTGGATTATTGTAGTGAGGACTTTTATTTTGAAACAGTTTTGGGCAGAGGAAACAGTTGAATAGGATGTGTAGTCTTAATTGACCCAGATTGTATGCTTAAAGCCTGAGGCTGCAGGTGGCCTGAACACCTGCCATAGGATTCTAATTGCTTAACGGCCGTATTATGATGTCACAATCGGCAATGTTAAGTCTATGGGGATTTTTAAAAAGTTTTTTCTTTAATAGTTTAAAAAGTATAAAAGTTTCAAAGTTGAAAAGACATAGCAGCTTCGTCCGTTTGAATACCTACGTTACAAAGTTTGAATGAAGTTTCTAAGTTAAACTGTTCAAGAGAAATAGCGTACAGAAAAAGTGGTAAGCGGAATAATAATAATAAGAAGTTGTTGCCTAGGAAGAACAGTACAGTGCATTTTCATGCACTGTAATAAGAAGTTGCCTAGGAAGAACAGTACAGTGCATTTTCATGCACTGTAATGATGTGCAATAAGCGGACACTTCGAATAGCCCAGGCTACTTTGGACTGTCTTTAGACTTTGAATAAGCACACGACAATTCAAACTGCAAGGTCCTAAATTGAAACGAGCGATAATGGTCCCGAATCAAAGAACGTCCCAGAATGCCACACATGCAAACCATAACCAGCGACAAGCAACGAGTGGCAGACAGTGTGATGTCACTTATGAATAGCCCAGGTTACTTTGGACTGTCTTTAGACTTTGAATAAACAAACAACAATTCCAACTGCAAGGTCCTAAATTGAAACGAGCGATAATGGTCCCGAATTAAAGAACGTCTCAGAATGCCACACATGCAAAGCATAACCAGCGACAAGCAACGAGTGGCAGACAGAGTGTGATGTCACTTATAGGCCACCAAAGACTGTTTTTGAGTCACACCGTTGCAAATTCCATTTGATGCATCATTCCACAAAATGGTTTGTTTTCTCTATCATCAAGTTATTCAATAGGCTAAGCATATAGCCTTGACTCAAAACAGCTGTTAGGATTATGTAATTTTCATTTGTAAAAAATGTCACATGTAGCCATGCTTAAATTCTTCTCACTTCACATTTATTATATTATTATATTATCTGTAGGCCTATTCATTATTGAATGCTTACCTGGAATTATGTTTTTCCCTATCATCCTATTTTTAAAGCAGGCCTACCTGCAGGCATGTAATTGGGCTACAGGAATAGCATGTTTGAACGGGCACTGCACTAGTACTGTTGATTGAGTGACCAACTTCTAAGATTCATTTTAACAATAAATACAATATAAGGATTATCCATTTTATATTGTCCAATGTGTGTTTTACTGTAACTACCCTAGAAATCCAGAGTTCTCACGAGAGCACAATGGAATTGTCTCTGCAAGACACTCTGGCAATGAGCAATGATGCACGTTACTTTTACCCCAATATCCCGGGGAACCAGCTAAACTGATGAAGACAGCGCTGCAACGTTGGAGGACAGTACACATTGGTCGTAGTGTTATCTGACTGTGTCGAAGTCCGAAATCATTTAGAGTAAACATGGTGTAGTGTTATCCAATTGCGTGCAGTGAGTTTTTTAAATGCATGCTTGTTGCCGCCCCTCGAGTTGGGCCATTACATTGTTCGTGGCCAGACCCTTAATCTTTCTAGATTACCAGGGTATGGATTTTCCAGGCTATGTTTTAACTAAATAAAAAGATTATCAACAAAAAAAACAGAACTTTTTCCTGGGGGGTCAGTACTATTGGCTGAATCCAGTGAAGCATTAATAAGACTGGTGATAAAATAACCAGGGCAGCTTTTCTGAAAGACACATAATTGGACTCATTTATCTTGTCCTTTTCCCAATCAAACATATTCTTGCATGACTTGTCTTACAACTGATGCAAGAACAAAATGGAGAAAAGGGACACTGTGGTTTTGATGGTGGAGGAATATATTTGCATGAGTTATGAATTCCTGGAGGAAAAGTAAAAAGGCGACTGAAAGACATTTGGTGTCTTTAATCTCAGATGATGAAAGCAAAGATCAAAACAAATCTCTTAGTTCCAGTTTTCATTCTCAAAGAGTTCTCTGCAGATCATTTTCCTACTCTTTCTTTTATTTTATTTTCTTACAGTTCATACTGTACATACAGATTGTAGGCTGTAAATCTTCTTCCATTATATTAACATTCAAGATGTCAGCCACGACATAACCCTACACAGAGTAAAATTAAAATATAATCCAAAGAATATGGTTAAGTGAATCCAGCCTCAGTTTAAAACTTGAGTGTGTTCAGATTTGGCCTTCAGTTGTGTAATCATCTGATTGATAATCTGGTCAGCCCTGCCTTGTCTGTTGCATTGATTTTCTGTAAGAACAGAAGTCTCTTCTGACTACCATATCAGTATCCTCTAAAACATATTCTAATTTATATTTCAGAGACCTCTAGTCTATTTCACGTATTCTTAACATGTCCATTCAACCTGGCCAACAGTGTTCTATGGTTGCTGTTATGGTCTCAGCATGATCGCACCACTGCCTCATTTCGCACTGCTAACGTCCAGCATCATCACAGAAATGGCAGTAGGACATGAAAAATATCTTTGAAAGTTGCTTGAGGACATGGTGCAGATTAATAAGACCACCTGCCTTTTTCAAACAACCACTATCTCCATGTTGGGGTGGAATGGAATATCTCCCTTCTGACTCTGAGGCATTGTGTGCTGATGTTATTAAATAACTCTCCTCCACTCAGAGGGCCCTTATTTAAATGGTCGGCAAAGTGTAAAGTCTGCCAAAAAGCAAAGTTCTCATGCATGAATTATAACTTTTGTGTGGAAGGTGGGAGTATTGAGCTGAGCCATCAATGTTTGGGCAGCAACACAATAGAGTTCTCTACCTTCAAAGAAATGCTTCAAACTCATTTGATGCTACAATGACACAGATTATAACACAGAGAATAAAGTGTCTGACATTGTAGGTGCATGCCCGGAATGTGCTATATAGCACTTTATTACACGGCTCTTCCAGACCGCTGTCAAGGAAAATGGGTTTTGTGCTTCTTATTCACGTCTTTCATATCACTCCACAAGTAGTCCGGTCACTTCTTGCAATGGAACTTCATTCAAAAAGCAGACGGTTGATCAGCTGTGTTCTAAAGAATGTTTGATTCAAGTTCAGGGTGTGTTGCGAACTATTTATTTCTCAGTAAAAGCCTTGATGAAACGGTAACAAATAAATGTAAAGAGTAATTTTTTCGTTTAGGTAAGTAGCTGTGTAATAAGTGGGATAATGTATAGAACGCCGGTCATTATCGTAAAAGAAGTCCCTTCAGGACAAAACAAGACCCCTCGGGACTTATTTTCCAATAATGACCGGCGTTCTATACATTATCCCTTACATGTAACATTATTGATTGGGTAGAACGATGACACAATTAGTCGATTTTTGACAAACTGGGTACTGTCTTTGTGCTAAATGGCGTTGAATACACCAAGGGGAGGACTTCCGTTTCCGCCCCCTGCCTGATAGCTGCTTAGTAACTAAGCTGCCAACATTTTGGACTACAAACTCACAGTTTACAAACTATCTAAAGTGGTTCCTCACTTATGTGTATTTCATTCATTGTCTCGACGCAACTAAGAAAATTAACCAAAGCAGACGCAACAGAAATTAAGCACCTAATAAATCCTCCAGAGGCTTGCGCAACCGCAGCTAATGAAACAGCCAGCACGGCTAGTGATGGGTGAAGTTTTGACTGAGATGAAAGGACTTATCTGAAAGGTTGGGGAAGATCGAGGAATCTTTAAAAGGTGTGAAAGAACAACTTCAAGGGTATGAAAAAAGATTGGATGAAGTTGAACAAGGAATGAATAGGCCTACATCAAGGGGCAAAATATCAATTATTCCATATGTCGCTTTAAGATCTCGACCATTTTGTTAAAGCAGCAGATTGTCTTAGCAAATGTATTAAATTTGATTTAGACAGGCTTAAGACTTTGCCATCATTCAAATTAGGGCCAGTTTCAGTCTGCTGCTTTTCCACAGCATCACAAGGATCAGACTGTGAATCAGTGTTAAAATTCAGCTTTGGGTTCACATGCTTTCAAGAAACTGTCTAATGGCGCTCTAATTGCTGACTCTAATTGTTGGACCTGTGGACCTCATTACGGTCCAGTGTTAAAGGCAAATGTACAGTTCTACACAGAGCGACTCATTGTGCAGATATACATCAGTAGCTTATGTGTGCTCCATGGGAGTCAAATGTGTGATCCTGTGAAGTCACAGGTACTCATAGAAAGAGCACATTTAAAGAATAAGTGGAGAGACTACATCAAATCCACCTCCTTCACTTCTAGATAAATGAGGTTCAAGTCCTTTAGTCTTTGGGGACTCATGCACTAACCTTCCTGACTTTCCAATAAGACTGGGGCCTGCTACAGTCTAATAATCTTCTCAGACAGATTTGGAATGAGCTGCTCTGCTTACTTAAACACACAAAATTGCTTCTCACCTTTGAGAGATAAAGTTCAAATCAAAGTTTTCCTTTAATTTCAATATGATCTTTCAGATCTTTCAGAGTTCTTATCACATGCATTTTACAACTGTCATGGTAGCCTATGTTTACTCTCAACATAAACATTTGCAGTGTGTTATATTTTGTTTGTCTTGTAAACAATGTGTTTAATCAATCTAATCTTCAGAGAGCAAAAACAATATATTAGGCTTGACTGTAATAGCACCTCCAAACTAAATCACCTCTGTCACTGCAATGAACCCAGACATCCCTCCTCTATAGGAACCTCAGAGAGACCTCCGACATATTGTTAGCGGCTCAGACGCCCGCAAATTATATACAATCTCCTGCAAATCACACAATCTGGCAAATTTCTTTTGCGAGTGTGAGAGACAGAGAGAACAAGTGCCAGACGCAGCGAGAGAGAATAACAGGGAGAATATCCTCTCTGTACCATTTTGACCTGTGTATCACTTTTCTCTGTGGGCAGGCTTTGCAGTCAACCTCTCTCTCTCTCTCTCTCTCTTTTATTCGCCTATCCATCAGTAATTGACGTTAGCCAAAACGCCTTGCAGCATGCTTCACCCTAAAGTGTACACCTGCCAATAGACTAGAACCTAATGAGTGTTCCAAAAAGTCTAAAGTGTACAACAGTTACACTACATTCCCAATGGCCTTGGTGGGTTAAATTACTATAAAGACTTTATATAAGGTGAGTTTAACAGGTGTCATTCCTTCTTTATGGCATTCAGAGTATCTGGCTAACTACTCACTCAGGTGTCATGGTACCTTCCTGGAATGAACTCCAATGTCTCCTGAAGCAGTGGACAGTTAACCTGTGAAACCACGCAGTGCAGTGATTCAGGAATGGTATGTGTAGTGATTAACTTAATACATGCTGTTTCATGGACCTCGTTCCTGAAATTGGAGGGGGAGACACCAATCAAAGTTCCATACATCAGAGACTCTCCAGACTCTCTTCCAAAATTAGTCATGAAATTAGTCTACCCTAGAAATACAGACCGCAAATGCAAACTGTCAACAGCTATTTGTCAGCACAAACTATCCCATTGCAATGTGTCAAATACACAAATACATGTACAGTGAAAGAATGACAGGCAGCATTCCATGTTAATACTACCATAAAGGGCTTCTGAGCATGGAGTTTGACTGTTCTAAAGTAGGTACTTTAGCAAATGCCAGATCTCAGGAGATTGCTGTGACACTGTGGTGCACTTTTAAATTTTTTATGGTGCACTTTTTCAATTTATCCTTTATTGTATCAGGTGAGTCTCACTGAGATCTTACATGTCTTTTTCAAGGGAGGCCTGGGCACACTTCAAGGCACAGGTCATACCTCAATGAGGTGCTGAGCCTTTCTCGAGCCATACCTTCACTTCTTGATTCCCCCACACTTTTTGACAGTGGCTGGAAGAAAGGCATCGGATTTTAAACTGCCCCACATCTGATCTGACCAAGGACAGTGCATGCTCTCCTATTTCCACCTCAATGTATCTAAAGGACCGTAGTGACCAGTAGCCTTTCATGGATAGCTGTCCATTGGATGTTAGACCTCCTTTTGTCAACAGCCTCTCTGCTCCTCAAGAGTCAACAACAGGGCAAAACTAGAGTAATGTGAGTTGTGTCAATATTAATGGAGCGACAGAGACCAGGGCCAAAAGTAAAAATGTTTAATCAAACAATCGATCATTTCGTCCAAAGACACGACTGAATACACAACAATAAAAAATGAGACCGAGAGTGAGGTTTCCCGATTCTAAAAACTGTGTGGAGGATGAAGAAAACAGTGGGTGGAATCCAGCTGCCATCACACAGTCTAAACGAACTCTCTGGATGACATGGTATTGACTCCCGACAAAATATGAATTCCTGCTATCTATTGAGCCCCTCTGGTGATGTGAACGACGTCTTTGTTGTTGCCCCGTATACTCATTATTTCTTCTGCTTTTTCTGCAGGACGTGCTAAAAATGCAGCCTCATGTCCTTTCTGCTCGGCTGTGACAAACGATGTGTCAATACATACAGCGACAAATTCTTGCTGCACTAGGAATATTATAATTGGTTTAGCCATAACCCTTATTTTTTATCGTTCTTGTGTATATTAAACATCTAATAGTTTACTCAGCTCACTCAAAACATGTTTTACGATGCGAGACTCAAAGAGCCACAACACCTCGGTGTCTAAGAATACCCAGATCATAATCATAAACATCACAGCACTCGTCGTTTCTGTTGGGCACCAATAAGACAAAGCACGGCATCTGCATTCAGAGCTGCATAGGCAAACAAAGCAGAGCAAACTTTACATGAAAGTGACTTTCTCCAGAGATCTGCAAATCACAGTGTGGGTGTGAGGGAGACTAGACCAACGCTGCTGCTGCTGGGGCTCCAACACATCGTTGTCTTCGTCACACACATATACACACACACACACACTCTCTCTTCCCTACACATATTTGCTATCACACATCCACGCACACCAACAGACACACACACACACATCCTCTCTCTCTCTCTCTATCACACATACTTACACACACACACACACATGCACACAAACACCCACACACACACACACACACACACACACACACAGAGAGAGAGGGAGAGCAAGCGGTTGTCGCACTGCATCCTCTCTCTGGAGTACTCCCAAATGCACAGGCCCCTGAGAGACAGGCCTCTTCATCAAAAACATAATCTCCTCCAGACACTGGCGCCTCTCCTCTCCTCTCCTCAGGCAATCTCGCCGTGGCACTCTCCCTCCCTCCCACGGTCCTCCACCTCGCACTTAGCCAGCCGTTCAGGCCGTCCTCGCTTTTCTCATTTGCACGTTAGCCGCACGCAGACTGCGCCCCCCTCTTCTCGACAAAAGGAGGAAGAGATCCCTTCTGAAGCCCAGATGGACAGATGGTGGCTCAACCTCACCAGCTGGGCAAGTTGGCATGCTGCGGCTGAGTAACGGAGTTTCTTTAAATAGTTAAACTTTTTTCTCTCTCTCGTTCTCCCTTTTCCTTCTTGTTTAGATGGGGGCGGGGGGGGGGGGGGTTCTACTGTACGAAATGTGAGACTTCCGAAGTGAAAACTGTTGGCAGTTCATCACTGAGTGCCTCTCTAAAATCCATCAGGTCTGTGTAACATTCCATCAGGTCTGTGTAACATGTTGCTTTGCAAAGCCCTAGGCGTTTGGATCTAGTGTCCTATTTCTCATGTTGGGAAAGGGGGCGTGTTTACCTGTAACCTGTCCTTCAGGAAGGCTTTGCTTGCAGTAATTTCATTTATTTGCTTAGGGGGATAGCCCCTTGAGATAAGATATCTCGTTTTCGAGGGGGTCCCCAGGACAAACAGTACAGTACAAAAACAAAAACAGAACACTGAACAGGACAACACTTTCACACATACAATACATTCACACAAAATCCAGATTGAAATGGGGACAAAATAGATGAGTCATTAATATATTTGAATAATTGTTTAAATACTAGCTTCTCAAACACCTTTGCTACGCTACTAATGATAGAAATAGGCCTATACTTATTGGGATCCTGGGGATCCCCTCCCTTGTGTATTGGTGTAACTCTAGCTGATTTCCACATTGGAGGAACCACACCAGTGGATAATGATAGGTTAAATAAATCAGCTAAAGGAAATGCAAGTACATGTGAAGAAACCTTAATGAACCTGACCTCCAGTCCATCCGGATCCATTCCACTGCCAACCTTTAAATCAGTAATTGCCTGCTGGACATCTGTAGGGTATATTGTTGAAAAGTCAAAGGAGCTACCTTGCATTTTACATGAGCTTAGATAGGAGAAATTAGAGCAGTAAAACACTGTTATCTCCTTAGGTGCACATAGATTCACCAAAACAGATTCTAGGCCCGGTGCACACTTGATGGGATAATTAGAGGTATCCGAAATCATTTAATCAAACTGCAACATACAATTAAGATTTATTTAGAGCAGCTTTTAAAAAATAATAAGAGATGCTGGGGTGTCAAGGGAAAGGCAGTGAATTTCCCCAGCGTTTGTGTCACGTTTTGTCGTCGGTTTGCGCGCTGCTTGCGGAATACCCACACACACACCCTTAAGAGCTCCTCACCAAAGGGGATTCACTCTCGACTCGGCATATGGGCTGTTGATAAACCCTTTGGCACCTCATCGAGGCGGCAAATTGCAAACGCCTGTGCCGCATATGCTAACCGGCACGCGCGCAAATTGCATTCCCACACCACCAATTCAATAAGATGAGAGGGAGAGAGGGGCTCAAGAAGGGGCCAATAGTCTTTTTCATGTGTGTTGACTTTTGGCTGACTAGTGGGTGCATCTTGATTTAGGGTTGGGTACCAAAACCCAGCTCCAATATGGCACCGGTGCCGACATGAACAGTAGTATGATCGAATGACAAGGACCGAATGACAAGGTAGATTCCGGTGTCTCATTTTGGTGCCACTCAAACCCCCAGCTGTTTATTTAAATATCTGCCCACTGGTGTAATATTGTTAAATGTGTGATCTCTTAATTACACTTGCTCTGATAGCACCAGAGCCCACAGCTATGATAGCTAACAGTGTTTCCCACATAACTTAATTCTATTTGTGGTGGTAGGTTTGTAGAGTTAACTTGAATGCAACAGTTTTTAACAAATTAGCGCAGCATGGTACTGATGCTAACCAGATTTAAGTACAATTTAGTACAACCTGGAAAAATCATTGTGTGGTGGTCAGTGTTGATATTGTGGTGGGCCGCCACAAATAAGTCAATGTATGGGAAACACTGGCTAACATATCAGCTAACATATTCCGCCTGTGGTTCCGACCACTGGTTTGTGCAATTTTCATTTAAAACGACTGGTTTAGGCACCATTTAGGCAACGGTAACTTTTTAAATTATCAGTTTAGCACCGGTATCGGATAAAACCCAAGCGATACCCAGCCCTAGTTGGGTTGCTATGTTGAGGCCGTCAAGGTGGAAGAAGCTGCTTTCAGAGAGGAGAGGGTGGGATGAGTGTATACAGGAAGCTAAACAAAAACAGCCCCGAGCAGATGAAGGGCTCGCGGAGGGAGGCAATTAGGTCCCTCTCTTGAAGACTGGGAGAGGGGGTTGTATTCACCCCTGCTGCTAGAGTGGGGAAAGGAGGGGAGACGATGAGATGCTTGAGCTGCACATGAGAGGAATGCACACCGATTGCAGCACAAAGCCAAAGAAGCCATGGTGTTTATCACTTGGACGTCTGCTGCAGATCCCTGACCTAACCCGAGACTGCTCTTCAGGCCCAAAGGTTCCATCATGACTAGAATGCTAACCAAACATTTGAGCAAATAATGACAGCAGTACCTACAGGGCTGTATACAATATGGTCACATTGCTCAATGGTCTGACATCACTTTCACAGACCTCAGTTGGAATGCCACTTTGCCATTAATACTTAACTGGGCAAACACAGGAATGTGAAATGTAATGGAAATATTTACCAGCTCAATGTCATCGTGCTGTGGGTGTTTTATTAGCATAGCATGCCCATATTTTAAGTGAGTGCTATGAATTAACACTTGTACCTTTCGAGGGACCAGTGGTATTACTAGAATGCAGTGCCACTGAAAGTAGACAATAGACTTGTACGAAATGTTGACGCAATCCAAACGGCAGCAAGATTTATCACAAGCATGCAGAGACGTATCCCCGGCAAAAGGACCACCTTGTGGAGATCCTCAGACAGACTGACAGACAGAAGCAAGGGTGCTGGGCAACAGGCAGCACGATGAAGCAGCACACTGGCTTTCAGGACTATTGGGTCAGGGGAGAACAAAGACCTGCTGTCCGTCACTGCCACACACACACACACACACACACACACACACACACACCGAGCTATTTATAGCACCACAGTCAAAAAGAAACCATTGGACAAATTAGTGCAATCATATTGGGCGTGAACTAAACAATCCTTTCCCCACCTCATGAAATTTAAGAGAGCTGGAGTGATATGCACCTGATTCAAAGCAAGTACAACTATAGAATCACTGCAAAGTGAAGACAGGGGGAGTGTCAATGGCTAGTAAACATATCTTTGAACAACACAGAGTCATAACTATGTCTAAAGCCAGATGTAGACAAAATATGGATAATGATATCCATGAAGAATAGACAGTGCAAGAATTGTGAAAGATCAGAGAAATCTCGGATAACAGTGTTATATGGTAAAACAATAATCAAGTTGACAGTAATTATGTGATAGGGTGATGGTAAAAATAACCAGATATGATATGACTAGATATGATTTAACGAAGGATATACTGTATTATGAAAGAATGGATCAGGAAAGCACTCTGCTGATTATTAATCAATAATCACTCAATTCAAATGTGCCTATATAAACCTCAGAAAACACAACCAACAATGTTGTGCCACTTCATGGTTTCATTTACTAAAAAGAGATATCCTACATATACTGCAACTCTGACTACTGACTCCTCTCTGGTGAAGAAAAATGCAGTTTATCTGAACAAAGCCACAAAGCAGGTGTGGGAAAAGAAAACAGAGCTGTATATGCCTGCTGAGACAAGGCAATTATAAAACAATTTCCTCACTTGGTGCTGGAATCGGTGAGATATGACAGCTGTATTGCTCCATGACTGTAAAGGCTGGATGGAAGCATACATCAAGTCAGAATGTATTAAAGGTTACAGAAAGAGAAAACAAATAAGTTTGGAGCCCAGGCTTGTACCTTCACCACTGCACAACTGCATATTTAGGAGGTTTTACTTACAACACTATGTTACAAAAAAAAATACAAATCTTAAAGCCAGACATTCTTTATTAAGCCTAACAAATAAGTACAGTAAATACAATCTAGTTTGTTTGTGACAAACTCAAATGAGAGGATTAGAGACAATCCTTCAGATGAGTCCTCAATATTTTTTAACATTACTGTTTGCCTACAATAGTAGCACACACAAATGTGATTTCACTTCTTATCTCCAGCATTTGAGCTGTACAGGAAATGTATGACAAGTTAAAAATATACGTAAGGAGAGGCTACACTGAGATAGATAGATAGATAGATAGATAGATAGATAGATAGACACACACATACACACATATATCTCACACATAAAAATCAATCACAGAAATGTAAAAATTAAAGAGCATGTGAAGTGATTACAAAGGTCTGGTATGGACTCCCCATGTGATGCATTGACCATGATAACGTGCTATGGTAGAGTGTGTGCAATGGTGGTAATGCAAAAGTGAAGAGTGCAGGGATTGAACAGTGTAATACCTTTGCTTGTTATTAAATATTAATTATGACTATGAAAAGACAAGAATGTAAAAATAATAGAATTGCTTAACAAACAGGAAAAAGAATATACTTTAAGAACAATATGTAACAGGAAATAAGTTATGAGATGTAGATGTTATGACCACAGTCCAGATTGTGTAGAAGGGCTAATATAGCCTGTAAAACAGTCAGATGAACAGCAGACAAAGTGATATGATGTAGGGGCTGAGAGAGACAGGCTCATGCTGAGATTTCTCCCCTCCCCTTTTTGTGCATTGAAAAGTTGGATGGCACTGTTACAGATATTTCCTCAAAATCACTTTCATGGCAAGCCATCTGGAGGAAAACAGGGTGCTCACTATTTTATAACACTTGCTCCGTAAAAAAACCCACATTCAAAGCCTTTTAGCACATTTGATCCCTGTGGTTCCTTCCTCTTTCCCCTTTCCCCATTCTTTACCTCCCTCTCTCTCACTGGACTTAGAATAGACTGCAGTAGAAATCTTGTTTTTATAATGACAAGTGAGTAGCCTATTATTCTCCTACATGTTGTCAGTGGCATTGAGTGAGAGGTCACTTTACATGAAAAGCTGGAGCTGAAGAATTGGCACTCTAGCCCAAGGGCGTAGGTTTGGTCTGAGCTTTGGTGGGGACACTACCCACTAACCCCCCCCCCCCCCCCCCCCCCCCGAAAAAAAAACAACAAAAAAAACACTCAACTCTTTCACCAGCCACTATAGATATATAAAATGATTAAAATGTGCTACTGTCCAACTATCCATTATTAAAATGTGCTACTGTTCAACTTGATCTAACTACACTGTGTAGCCTACATAATCTGATTTTATGTAGGCTACAGATATGTGGGCTATATTTAACATTTATTTTCTATTTGGTCTGTTATGAAATCATGCCTATTTAAGCACAGCTCAGTTTTAAGCAACTTAAATACATGCATGCTTAGCATTTTGTGAAAAGAAATCATTAAGGCTACATTGACAAACTCTTAACCGTGAGCTGCCTGTATATTCTCTGATTGTAATATTTACAGATATCTAGGCGATGTAAGCACAGCTCAGTTTTAAGAAATGCAGCCGAAAGACCATGTTGAATTTTTCTATAATTTATTTAAAAACCGGATTACTCTGGAACAGCTAACTATACACGGGAATGCATTACACCTTTGTGTTCGGTAAGGTCTGCTGTTTATTCTGATATATGGTTTGTCATGTGTTGCGTGAAGAGTGTGTAGGCCTACGATATTCCACCGAGACGAATGGATGTGGAGATGGGCGCAGAGAATAATTATTAAATCTCTTGAAGTTATTTTTCTCACGAACTGTTTATCACAGCAAACAGTGGCTAGCTAGCACCGTTTAAAAGCTGAGAAAAGGCTCTTTCATGTGACAATGTGTGATGAGTAGCCTACTTCTCGAGGAATTCAACAGAGAAGAATGTGTGAATTTGGACGCACTTCATGCTTGTAGTGAAGTAAAGTAAACTTCAAATCAGCGCGATTTACCCTTATAGGCTACTGCACATTACAAGATCTGTACGAGGTGATCCGCAGCACTGAAGTGAGAAATGATTTAACTCTTTTTTCCCCATTTCAACCTGAATATTGGTGGGGACATTTCAGTCGTAATTTGATATTGGTGTGGACACGTCCTTCGGTCCCCACGCAAATCTACGCCCCTGCTCTAGCCCCCATATGTCTAAGCAATGAGCATAACTAGTGCAATATGGTGGAATTAATGGCATGGTGTAGCATCCACAGATTGATTCAAAGTCAGTGAACATGTGTTTGCGATGGCGCTCCGCCTCTGTTGAATTTCAAGTTGTGGTGCCGTGCTGCAGTTTCACAGTATAACAGTATTAACTGTGGCTGCTCTATGGAAAAGATCAACAGATCAACATCTTAGCATCCCATTAGTGCTCATAATGCTTCAAACCTCACTTCAAACAAACGCTGTATCTAATTGGCATAGCTTTGCAAAGAAAAGATGCGCTAACATGAAAACATCTCTGGGCTAATAGAAAATAAACAAAACACAGAAGGGATTTTGTCTGATCCAGGTGCTTGGCAAAAAAGGAAATGGGTCTAAGAATATACTGTTCATAACAACATCTGCTGAATGAGTTAACTTTAATATTAATCTCAACCAATTTGCAAGAGACATCATATTATCACTTCAGTGTGGAAAACACATGTGTATAAAATGTTTGTTAGTCTTAAGAAATTGGCAGTTCCTATGGCTTAAAGGTTTTTATCACACTATTTTACAAGCCACACAAGCATCTCTCAACAATCAATACATCCCCAATGAAGTAGGGAGATTGCTGGGGCTACACAGCAGTGATAATGAAGATGGTCGTGGTGGCTGAAAATACAGGAGACTCATTGAGCCACACCACAGTGATAAGAGATAGAATGATATTATCAATACATTTACAGGAACATTAACCTAAACCGTAAACCTAAAAGCATGTTCTGTAGCCTATGTGTTTTAGTTCAGTCAATTCCTATGGATATGTCAGTAAGAGTGGCTCAGTATGCATATGATTTGCATTGTTACAATAATATTTTGGCAATACTGCATCATATCAGCTTTCTGATATTAATGCTTACATATTCCAGGAATCAAAACTTGATTTTCTTTTTTTTTACCCAAGGCAAGTCCTCTCATGTTGGGTGAGTAGCTTATACACAACGATAGCCTACAATGCAAAACATGCAAAGGAGTCGACCAACACAAATGAGACAACATAATAAACGAGTGCTTGATGCTTGACTCTTGATTTGTGAGGATCTGACCATTACAACCATTCTCACCAAAAGCTACAGACTACGAAAAACACACCAAACAGTCACCTATGCATCTGCCTTTCGTTAACAATGGCATTAAGGCAAACCATAACTATTAAATAACACAACGTTGCAACCCGGCTATTTAAATCCTACAGGGCGGTACTACTCAAGGTCACTGGTAAGTTTCTTTGTCAATGCAGCATTGAGATTCCTGGTGAGTTGATGGAGATGATCCACGTTTACACCAAATAAGCTATTCACTGCACCTCAAATCGTGTCAGAATACCATACACGTAAATGCATGTGTTAAAAAACTGAAAATGAACGATGCTGTCACAAAATACAGAGAGAATGCACTGCCTGGCTTGACAGAACCCAGAATACGCAAAGCTGGTTACAAGTTTACCCAACAGGTAACGCATGCCAACCGGCTTATAGACATTGCTTCCGTTGATTTTTATCGGAAATGTGGCGAGTAAAGTCGTAATATTTCTGGAGAGAGGACTGATACATGAATTGCGTCATACAGCTTAACCAAAATATAACTGTGGGCTCTGTTCGCGATACTTCTGGTTATATGTTACGCATTCCAACAGATTGCTAGGCGCGTGAACTACGCGTGTCTTTAAAAGACCACAGGCGCGGCAGACTGAGTTATGCTACCTGTTAATGTGATACATTGTGAGAAAAAAATATTTATAAAAGCCGAACAAAACATGTAACTTACCTTTCCCTCTTGTTTCTTTCGCCATCCTCTGTACGCGCCTCGCAGAAGAGGCAAATGAGCACTGTGGCGCGTGTTTTCACTGAGTTTAGACCGCACAGCTGTCTTTTCTTTAGTCTCCCTAGTCCCTGCTCCTTGAAGCCTTCGTTCCTACCAACGGAGAAAAGCCAAGGGTTGCTATGCCACTCGTGTCATTTATAATGCGGCAGTCCCTGAATACAACGTTTTCCAGACCCATGAAGACTACATGTATTCTACAAAACTAGCTAGACTTCAGGCATACTGTTTATGCGGACTTTTCTGATGCCCTCCCCTGTTTAACTGTAGGACAAAAATGTCAAGGTCTAATGTTTGACTGCCTCCAGTGGTGTACTTCTGAGACATATCTGAACAGACGTCCCTCTTGCACAATCTCTACTGAAAATAGTCTCGTGTTTGGTATTTCTCAGCTGCTTCGCTTGGCTTACGTCAAAAATATGTCACGAGTCAATTACGAGATTTTAAGTAGGAACTGGTAATGTGGTGTCTTGGACTTTATGACTCAGTCTTACTGGTAGAATATTACGACTAAAACACCCACTTCTATTGCATTTAGGATGCTTAAGTGTCCATGTGGATTCGTTTCAGTTGATCACTAGGCTACGTGTTTGTCTATCAGAGAGGTAGGCTACTAGTGTCTTGGTGGAGGTGGGCATGGAAGGGGAGGGAGGGTGTGCTATATGCTATATCTTGTGATGTGAGATGTGAATACTCCAATAAGTAAACTGAGTAGATTAACCGGACAGTCATTATCCCCCACAGATACACTTGCTGACTACAGATAGCTTTTTTTGTTGTTGTCGCCTACTGGTGTTGTGCTGCAGCTCTATTTCATTGCTGATCTTCCACAGACCAATTCTCTTCTTTCATGAAACAACATAGGCTACCGTACATGACCAAGATGAAGGTTGGGTGTTGAACTTTTTATTTTTCTGTAAGAAAACCTCACACTTGTTTTTTTTCTTATCCATCTTTTCATAACCTGCAAGAGTTACTCAAAACATGGATGCACTGCATTGTGCCAAAAGCCAAAGTATTATTGATCAAATGTAGAGTGACAATGATTATTGTCTATGTTTAGTCATCTGTTACTTATATGTTTGATTAATCAAGCAGTGGTTTGGTCAATAAAATGACAGAAAATGGTGAGACATGGCAACAAGTGCTTCCAAAACGTCAAAATTACATCCTCAAAAGTCTTCTTTTGTCTTCACCTCAAATATATTAAGTTTACTGACATTGAGGGATAAAGAAATAGAAAAAGATGGAATCAGAGCATTTTTACCTTTAAAAAAACCCCTCCAATTTATCAATTATCAATTATAGTAATACTTATCATAAAATAATTATTAATAATTAACATAGAATAATTAGCAATCAATAGTTGGCATCCAATCGATTCATTGTTCCAGCTCTAGTCAAATGGTTAGTCAGATTGTTTTGGCATTACACTCATTTCGAGTAAATTACCAGCACTCCATCCTTGATTTCTTCACAGGGTTGCCGAGAGTATAAGGACACACAATCAGTGCGATGAGTGCCAAGGCCGATTCTGTTGCCCATCTGCGTTTTGTAGGCAGCACAGCTTGGGACTGTTGAATGGAGAACACCGTCTCAGAGATCTATTATAACATATTGATTTCTTTCAGAAAACTTGCCACAGCTAATATACTTCAGAAAAAAAGCTATATTGACACAATTTTTCAATACCCCTAATACCACATCAGTCATATTTAGACCCCCCCCCCACCTAAAGAATCTATACCAAGGTTTGGTTTTATGTGTGTTAAAATCAATGTTTGGGTTCAGCGCTTGAAGGCTTTAAATCACTTCAAAGCTTACAAACAAGCCACAAGAAAACATGACATTCTACAAATGTAGTCTTATCTAATTCCATCGAGCAATGCAGACATGCTTACAAGACATATGTCCATTTAGCAAGATATCACCATCTGACCACACAAGGCTAGTGTGCAGTCTATTGGGCTAACAAAACCAGTTATGAAGGAAGTCACTAGGTAAAGAGATCGCAGGAAGAAAGCCCAAATGCATTCCCTACACAAGTACCCTTAAATGGATATTGACAGAACCAAAGTCCTGAGGCATATCTCCTCTTCTCCAATCTCTCTGCAGCAGCCGCGATGCAGTACTACAATCCACGAGGGAGACAGACTATTTGTTCCAGTCAGGAAGGGCAATGACAAAACAATTCTGGCCCAAGACTTTGCATTGAAATTCTAGTAAGAGCAACCAAAAATAAATAGCCCATGGGCCAAAGTAGGCAGAAAGACAGATAGCATTGATTACTCTGGACAGGCTTGCAAGCAAAAAAGACTAATTGAATTAATTGGAACTTTATCCTTTAGCTGAAATTCTATCCATGAAACTGGAGGACCTTTTGCCAAGGATCATTTCCTCTGATCTTTTAGAAGCCTACTGATAAACACAAGAATGCATACAGGCAGGAATAATCACAAGAATACATACAGACAGGAATAATCTTAAAATATGTGTTTATTAAAAATAAACCAACATTATTCTTTCATTAAATATTATCACATCTGTTTTTTTTCCATCACAGCGAAACAACAATGTCTCAAGTCTTATCACCCCTTTTAAAACAAACATTCTCACACTCTCTCTCTCTCACACACACACACACACACACACACACACACACACACACACAAAGACACACACACGTAGTGGTCCTAACATGGGCAGATGATCAATTGAGGGTGTCTTTGGTGGATTGGGTGTGTAAATGGCATTGGTACCTGTTGAAAGCCCATCTGATATTTTCTCTCTGGATTTGAACAAAATCAGGCTGCCTCTGGATGAGACAATGTTAACTCCTCTCCTGAGAGAAATATAAGAGGGGTTTTATGACGCAATTAAAGCACTGCTACCAAGCGAACAGCTTTGTTTTAGCTTTAAAGAGAATCATGACATGGTTGTCTTTATTTCTCAAACAGACCAAATCTTTCTTGTCACATATACAATTCCTTTTTATACGTAAGCCTTTGTGGTGATGAAATGCATGGTGCACTATCAGTGAGGCATATCAGAGACAAACTAGGGAAAGTGGACTGAGCTATGGGAGAAAAAACAAACAACATACAAACGTAATGAAACTCTTTATGCTCCATGCACTGACAGCTTCCAATGGGGAATGGTTATATTATTTCCAAGTATCTAAGACACACACACAGACAAACGTCACACTGAGACACCTACATGTAAGACAAAATGAAAGCATAACCTGAGTCCAATAGCACTGACAGAATGGCGGCTCATTTTCCACATGCTTCCTTCGGACAACCAGATAGTCTTAAGGCAGCAGACGTGTCTCCATGCATTTGCGTGTGAGCCGAATCCCCCGGCCACTCTCTGTCTTCCTGTCAGAGGCAGGGCCCCAGGGGCTGTCCCAACATCTGGACGTCCCAGTCTTCTGTCAGCGCACCCTCTGCTTTCCCCCTGGGGCCTCTGACACATACACCAGCAAACTACAGCAACTCCAAGCCAAGCCAGGCTTTCCTCCTTATGAAAGAAAACATGCGCTCACTCATGGTGTGCCAAGTCATGTCTGTCTTTTTTTTTATTTATTTTTTTAAAGTTCCTGCTCTCCCAGGACTAGTGGGTGCTGGTGTATAAAAATAAAATGGAGGGAGCTTTAGTGAAGGGGTAAAAACAAACAGGCGGCTTCCCATGCTGCCAGTTAAAAACTTTATTTTTCATCAGCCTACTTCAAGCACTGCATTTTAAAAAGTGATAAAAGAAGTGACTATATTCTCTCTTTTCCATGTGGTGAATGAGTGGGTGCAATGAGTGTATGCGAAGGTGATGTGAATGGAATCTCATAATCCTGTTTCGCACATCCCCATTAGCCTTCAACTCTCATTAACATGGACGCCCCCAGCGGCAGCGGCTCACCCATGCATTAGGGCCTCAGTGAGAACTGGCCAAAAGTAGGTGCGAAAAATGGCGGATTCACTCAAAGATACTTGGATACATTCCATCGGCCAAAGGCTCTGCACAGCTATGAACTCAATATTTCATAATCCAATGATTTCACTGTCACTCTTTTAAATCCCTGAATATACAAAAAAAAAAAAAATACACACTGAATTAAAAAAAAAATTATACAAAAAATGAGAAGAATCCTCCTCAAATGTTTTCAATCTCAAAAGGTTTTCTCTCCTTGCTTTGCAAGGGAAAGGGAGAATTACTGAGAGGGATTCTTACAGACTGCCTCCATCATCTTCCCTGCACCACCCCTACACACTCGCCATTCGCACAGACGAGGGAGGGGGCGACTGGATCGGTCGCAGGAACTCCGACGTAAAGACGGCCTCGGCGTATTCCTCGCACGCGTCCTGGAACTCGGCGGCGACGTCCGCCAACGCCTCCGTCATCAGCTCCTCCGCCAGACTGCCCGGGAGGAGACAGAGGAATGAAATCATTAATTAAAAAAATACAGAGCGCACCAAGTGATACAGTAGCTGAGCTGTATCCCAGATAGGCAATTCACTATAATCAAAAAGGTGGAATTCATTCATTAGCGGCCCTTTCACTTTTAATAAGAGCTCTCTTGCCCTGGCAGGGCACAATGTACACAAGGCTGGTTGACCCTATCTGGTCACAAGAGAGGCCTTTCCCTGACTGATGAGAAAACGGTCTAAAAATACAGCGGGTTACGTATTCCCATTTCCCCCCAAACATCCACACTGCAGTGTATCTGAGAGACAGCCAATTCATGAGAGAGAGAGAGAGAGAGAGAGAGAGAGAGAGAGAGAGGGATGGCAGAGAGGAAGGAAAGAGAGAGAGGGAGTGCAGACAAATAAATGGAGAGACAAGGGAGTGAGACAGAGAGCAGACCATAGACACATACATAGAATGAGAGAACGAGGGAGAGCAGAGAAAGATAGAGATGGAGAGCAGAGTAGCCTCAGTGAGAGAGAGAGAGAGAGAGAGAGAGGGAGAGAGAAAGAAGCTAGAGAGCAATGAAGCGGCAGCCTGTGCCAGACCCCACAGTGGCTCGGCGCTGCTTATTAGCCACATCTCTGGACCGACAGACAGGTCACTTGACTGACTGAGAGCCTTCATGCGACAGCTCCAGTCATTTCCCCATCTCTCCAGAATAGTAATGAGGCCGGCGCCTCCGGCAGTGCTCCTCTCTCACGGCGGCTACAACCTAAACTGTCCTCGACTGTATCACCCATCCCTGCCACCACCACCCCTCCCATCCCCTTCAGACGCCATCACATTCTCACTTTGGCCATCTACTTGCTGTAGAGAGGAGGAGAGAGACCGACACACTGCTGTACCCTTGGAGACAACTGGTGCTGACTGTTATTACCTTTTCCAAGGGTAACAGTCCTTCAGCTAATCATTTGCAAATCGTTCTTCCAAAAGTTTCACTGGCCCACGCAGTCCTACAGGCTAGTGAGGCATGTGTGTTTGTGTGTGTGTGTGTGTGTGTGTGTGTGTGTGTGTGTGTGTGTGTGTGTGTGGCGGGGTGAGGTGGGGGGTGCCGTGTCCCTAGTGTGCTCTAACATTTCCCTTCAAGCAGTTGAGACTGAGCAGTGGGTACTTGAGAGCAAAAAAAAATAATAATAAAAAAATAATAATTTCACTTTCATATTTCTACATTGTGTCTCGGTGGAGCGGCGCCAGCAGATTCTCTGCAATGCGCCAACTTTACAATTCAGTGGAATATGCAAATCAGATGGTGGGTGGGTGAGCCAATGCCAAGCTAAACGACTCGAGAGCGGAATGGGACCCCTCCACGATCCCACACCACGGAGGCACCATTACAAGTCCACTAAACCACCAGACTCAATGTTTGAGAGGCGGCTGAGTGAACCCATGGCCCCTGGCCAGGTGAGCACGCGGCTTGGTATTCAGGGGGATCGCTGGAAGCCATCACATTACACCTTTAGCAGCGGCTCTGGGCATAAACATGAGTGGGTGTAAGTGTCAGGAGTGTGTCGAGCATGTGGAGGTGTATAAATAAATAAATAAATAAATAAATAAATAAATAAATACTCAACTAAATGGCACAGCTGAACCACTGACGACAGAGCTGCTCTTTTCGAGGGCTTGTTTCACCTGAACAGGCGTTTACTACTGTGTGGAGCAGTGTCTTCACCACTGCGCACTGCCACAAATGAGCAAAATCCAATAGCTGGAATTGACTTTCACCAAGTGACAAGTGAAAGTCTGACAAAGACGAAGGATTTAGCCTCGCCCAAAGGCACCTGTTCCTCTAATAGCATAATCTATGGCTTGTTATACTTGTCTGTTTGTGTACACTGATCTGATCACTGACTGGTTACGATCTGCACGTCACAATGTACGTACCGGTACTTTGCAATAAAACAAATCCAGTGTATAGAGTCACAGATGTTTGATAACATCACTGAAGGGTTTACAGCATTTTAATGCTAACATTTGTTCTAAATTTCCAAAGTAAAATAAATAGGCCCATCTCATTCAGAACACAAATCTTCACATACATATTTTTTCACTGCCATAAAATGTACTTCCCATTTTTATGTAATATCATGTGTGTTAATGGGTTGAAATGTACTGTGATAAACACACACGATAAACAGAATATGGATGACACTCACCTGTCTGCGATGGCCCAGGGGTTAAAACTGCCCACTGCCTCATGGGAGACCAGCCTCAGGTAGGCATTGTGATTTTCCCTGTACCTCAGGATGCTGTTGAGCGTGCTGCTGGGCAAAGACAGCTGGACTCCTCCCGGTCGATCTACTCTGCCATTGGTGCTCTGCTGTTGTTGGGGCTCATGTGCCGGACTGCCACTCTCCAGGGCTGGTGTCTCAAACAAGACACTGGATGGTAAAGAGATGTATAAGATAGGCAAAACATTCAATTACATCTTTATTATGCTGAATCAATGGCATTTCTGAAGTTATTATGACTGATGAGATGAAGGTATTATAACATTGAATGATTTGAGAGATGCAAAAATAAATTCATAGGCTGGGCTTGAACAGATTCAAAGAACAGCAGTCAGAGTGCAAAACCTCGCCCCTACATTTGAAAGTTAAATAAAATAAAAAAATCATGCATCTTTTTTTTTATTGCTTCCTGCAAGAGGATCATTTTTTGGGAGAAGACCGAAATATGGAGACACATGATAAGCATGAAAATGTTAAGTAAACAAGCACACCCACACACAACAGAAAAAAAAAATTGAATATTGTGGAAAGGTTTTCCACCCTAATATAGTTCAAAAAGTGGATCTTTCATATATTCTAGATTCATTAGATATAAAGTGAAATATTTCAAGCCATTTTTTGTCGTAATCTTGATGATTACGGCTTACAGGTCATGGAAACCAAAAATGAGTATCCAAAAATTTAGAATAAAGAGGTTATAATACAGAAATGTTGGTTTCCTGAGCCTTTAAACTCTTAGTCTGGTACTGTAAACAACCACAATCATGGGAAAGACTGCAGACTTGATAGTTGTCCAGAAGGCACTCATTGACACCCTCCACAAAGAGGGTAAGCCACAGAAGGTGGTCAGGAGCTCATGGAGTGCTGTATGAAAGCATATACATGGAAAGTTGACTGGAATGGAAAAGTGTGGTAGGACACCAGACCCAACAATACAGTTGCTATCAAAGCAACCTGGGCTTCCATAACACTTCAGCAGTGCCACAGGCTGATTGACTCATTGTCACATTGATGCAGTAATTTGTGCAAAAGCAGCCAGAACAAGTATTGAGTGTATAGATGAACTATTTTAGATTAGTCAGATTAGTTCATTTATTTTCAAAAGGTCGACATTTCTGTATTATAACCTCCTTATAACCTAATATTTTGAGATACTCACTTTTGGTTTTCATGAGCTGTAAGCCGTAATCATCAAGATTACAACAAAGAATGGCTTGACATATTACACTTTATATCTAATGAATCTAGAACATATGAAAGATCCACTTTTTTTAATTAAATTGGGGGATAAAAATGAACTTTTCCATGATATTCAATTTTTTTGAGACCAACCTGTATTATAACACCTCCTGTCTCTACCTGGGGGAAAGGGTAACAAGCTCATTTTTGTAGAAAAAGGAGCATTCCCATCTGTTTAAGGTCAACACATTGTTCTCCTTTGCTACACCTCACACTACAACGACCCACTGAGCATCATGGCCTCTAAATGACCTGCTGTGTTTCAGGCTCCTTTCCCCCTTGAGGTGGAGCAGAGGCGGTGTTGGTTTTGGAGCGATGGCTGCACATGCAAGGGGAGGACTGGCCGGCGGTGCCCAGAGTGAGCTGGGCCTCAGCTGGCTACCGACATGTCCAGGGCCGCTAATCCCTTCTGCAAGCAAAACAGCACCAAGGCAGCAACAGCACTCGCCACGGCTAAATTTAGAGAAGGGGGAGAGGAGGCAGAGGCAGCACTACCAGCGGAGCATTGCAGCAACACAACACAAGCGTCACCATAAAGGCAGTAGGAACACCAGCCACCAGGAACAACCCCCCCTCCCCTGCCAGATTCACACCCATGTTTCAGCCCTACAGCCTCTGCTCCAGCTGCGAGGGGTGAGTCGTGGCCAGGGGCTGGCAGGGATCGGGGGGCCACGGCCAAAGCCAACGCAACAGATCAGCCAGTTCTCTAGACCCAGACAGACTGTATTAAGGTCTGCTGAACCCCCACAGTCAGATTGGCAGCGCTGTCATCACAGCCCTCATCTATGCCACCTACACAAGGTGCTCCCTTTGTCCTTCACAAGCGAAGTAAAGTGCCAACATGCTGCCACCCACTGCAGGGCCCGCAGCATTCGATGGCACTTTAAGGGCAGGATCGCTCGCTCTCCCAACTAAAGCAGCCCCATTTTAAATATTAACAGGGCTGTAAAGTTCTTACAAATAGAGCAGTAATCCCCACTTAGCGGCTCTCGGAGGGATCCGCACTCTGCCAGACGGGAGAACAAGGACAGGTGCTCTCCAGGCGGCAGTGATGAGTGCTGACTCACAGCCCCAGTCTGGGCTCCAGCGACCTTCCACAGCTCCGCTGAACTACCAGGGCCAAGGTGAAGTGGAGACGAGGAGCGCTGCAGGCGTGCTAGAGTTCACTGTGGTCTGAATGGGCTGCTTCATAAAAGCTGGTACCATGGAGGGACTGCAGGGTATCGAAGGCACGCTGGCAATATATCAGAGGGCTGGGCAGGGCATCTAGCCTGCCTTGGTCAATGAGGCTGTTTCGAGCCTCACAGGCTCACAGTTGGGGGCCAACCATCAAAACATGTACACACCAACCAATTCACGCTAGCACAGGTGCTAAATTCAGTCAACCGCAGCAAAAAAAGAAGCCACACATCCGCACCAGGTGAGCTGCATTACCCCATAAATCCCTGAAATAAGATTCAGAGCTGAGGTTGCGTGAAAAAGACCGTTTCATCCCCTTCCTCGAAAACTCCAGCGGTCTATTAATGGAGGAGAGAGGGGTCCAAAGTCCAACGCAGTATATCAAAGAGAAGGCTGCATCGAGCTCGCTAGAAACTCAAAAATCTGTTTCAGAGATAGCAGGGGGTGATTCAGCAACAGAGAGGGATGCTAGGAAGCAAGTCTCCGGAGGAAAAAAAAAAAAAAAACACAAAGTGGAAAGCTTGGGCAACCGGGAGAGATGGACCACCAGGAGGGGAGAGGAGGAAGACAGATGGCAGCGGGCTGTGAGAAAGGCCGTGGGGCACCTGTACTCATTACAAAAAGGTGTCGATGAACTGATGGAGCGTTTAACTTCAGAGTTTACTATTTAGAGTACTGTGTGTGTGTGTATATTGCAGTACTGGAGGGACTTTAAATAAAACATTTAGTTTCATTTGGCAGGGATGGTCAGGGATGTGTAGAATCAGAAATAGCAAGGGTTCAAATGTTTAATGTGAAAAAAAGCTAAATATATGACATAAAATATTCTAAAAGTGAGAGCCCCCCCCACCCCACCACCATGGTGAAGTCAGGCACCACACATCTCTGACGTCCCCCATTGATGTGCGCACGGCTTTGGGCCAGGCAGGTGGTCGGTCAGACACGAGATCAGTCGCTGTGTCTGATGTGCTCTCCTGCTCGCTCCCTCTCGCCATGGAGACAGAGTTGCCCCCTCCACCACCACCTCCCCCGCGCTCACCAGGGTGTTGGCCACAGGGCCACGATTCTGTTCACTGTTCTCCAGGACCACCCCCCTTGGGCACCACAGACGCCGCTTGAGCTAGGTGAGGTAACCTACTGCAAAAAAAACTTTTGATCTAACACGAGCTGAGTGTTCACTAGTTAAATCTGCAGCATTGGCTCACTGAGCGTGCCCAGATTGAACGTGGGCTCTCCTCTCCTCGCCCTCTCCCAATATTCAATGTAGCATCGCTGCACTGTCATTCACATTACATTACATGCCAGTTAGGACAAGCGAGAATTTAATTAAAATAAAATAAAAACCCAGAGAGATTCGGTAATGATGAGTAGATGAGGAACTTCTCTAAAGAGTCACTGAGCGAGTAGACACATAATACTGATAATGCAAGTCCATTAGCCATCACAAGCAAGCGTTTGGGACAAAGTAACTCAATCATCACAAATCAGACATTCATGTGGAGGAGTAAAACTGCTACATATCAAATAGGGGCGGCATAGCGTCAATTGGGGGAGTTTTTGTGTGAGGATCAAATCACCGCCGCACAAAACACACACACAGATACACACACACACAAAATAGAAACACACACACACAGGCAGGCAGACACAGACACACTCTTGGCTCCATAATCACATCTCAACGCAGAAGCTGGAAAAATAGATTAGGCAGGTAAACAGCTCCAATAAGCTTCATAACAAATCAGATGACAGTCATGTTTTGAATGATTGTGTTCAAACGGACATCCAGACATTTCTCTCCCAGAGTCTCTCTTCCTCTGTCAATTACACTCTTATGGTACTCTCAATGAGCCAGTAGGGCATGCACAAAGAACCCCACGGTCTCCTCATCAGTCAGTGGATAAACACAAAATTAGGAAGCGATTTGAGAACCAAAGAGAAGTCACCTGCATTTGCACAATGGCAGGGCCCATCATGCACTGATTGCAGATGTGTCTGTTTATGCATGTGTGTGTGTGCTTTTAGAAGAAAAAAAAAATCAATATTTGCCACAGCAGAAAGACACTGTGTGTGTGTGTGTGTGTGTGTGTGTGTGTGTGTGTGTGTGTGTGTGTGTTTATAGCCAGAGGGGAGTGCATTGGAGCCGAACAGTGCGTGTTGTGAACACAGGTAATCAGAGATTAGGCGGCACATAATGAGCAGGGAACAGTAATCAGCAGCTGTGGCCCAATATCTGCTCCAGCGCTGACTCACGCCGCCACTGCCCACTCGGCTACTCACAAACTCACACGGAGACCACGGCGCTCAAGCTATTAACATGTCATCTTTTTGACGCTCAGCGCTCCAGACATCCTCTATCTCCTGTGGCCGAGGGAGCCCCTTTATGTCCATCCATGACCATGAACTCAACTTATCTAGGCCAATTTCTAGCGAAAATTTCTGCAAGTTATTAAGTTATTTCTTTATGGGCCGGTTTCCTTTCCATGGATCAAACCTAATCCTAGACCCAATGGAAAAGTAGGTACACTAAATGATTATTTTCTCAATGGAAAAGTAGGTACACTAAATGATCATTTTCTCAATGGAAATCTCCACTAGGCTTAATCCACGTACAGAGAAACTGGCCTTAACTATGTAGTTTTATACTGGAGTACTGGAGTGAATTTCTTATCCAACTTTTCATTTAGCAGTACACGTGCAGCAACACTGCAGCATTTGGTACGTCTCCAAGCTACTTTAAATAACATGGGAGTCCTCAGCACTCTTAAGAGTCGATTTAAATTACTGCTGGTAGCTCTGATACAGACCACGAACATCCTGGACAGCGGAGTTCATCTCAGCTCAAGCGCCTCGGTCCCATCGGTCATACAAAATCATCCATCATGTCCAGCTGACTCTTCCTCTGAGCAAACCCATCTCGCTTCACATCAACTCAAAAGTAGAGAAGGGGGAAGAGAAAAAAAAACAATCTGTTGGACAGCTGACATCAGAAAAAGAAGCACCCGTCGGAACACATCGGGAAATATACCCCCACTCGGGACTTCAAGCCAAATTAATCAGCCAGCGGCTGCCCATCTCTGGGGGTCACGGGGGAATAGGCGACGTGTCGCACCGTCCCTGGCTGCTCGCTGACAAACTGCCGTGTTTGTTAAAGACAGGGTTTTTCCCAGCCAGCCTTGCTGCAGGGCAGCTGATGGGCTTCTCTCCGCTCCCCAGGGAGGGACTACAAAAGCACCCGTTTTACAGGTGAGTCTCCAGAGATAGCGCCATGTCTCTCCATCCCCGGGAAGGAGAAAAAGGAGGGGGAAAAAGAACAACACAAAAAACAGCACTAAGTATCTAAGGCATCGGAGTATACTGCAGACCCTCCTTTACTCACAGGCTTGACCAGATAGTGGCCAGCACTAATAACTAATATGATGCAGGAAAATTGGAGGGAAGAAAAAAAAAACCTCCATCAGTAGCTTGGTTTAAAAAAAAAAATCAATATTTGCCACAGCAGAAAGTGACTGGCTGACTTATTTTTCCTTGCCGTGGGAGCGAAAACACATTATGGGGCCATTCCAGTGGCATAAGCGTATGAGAGGGTTTCAGGAATAAGCAATGCCTTCTTAATCTGATACACTTTTTTTCAGTGCATTGACCTTTTCAGCAAATAGATTTTTCTTCATCTGTGCCACTGTGCATGTTTGCCGGAAAAATGTTGCAATACTGAAAATGGCAGACAAATGATGGGGTTGAATCGCATGAAATGAGATGGTTACGACCCACCGCGTAGCTGTTGTTGACTCCCTAAAAAGAAGAGGAGAAAAGATTCACTATCCAGAGCGAGAGGAGATGTGTGACCATACGCGGGCTGGGTTCCTGATACAGCTCGACTATAGATTGACCTGCCACTCAGCCTAGCCCTCAGCCACTGGAGCATGCTGTTCACTCAGCTGTGGCTGGCAAACACACACACACACACACACACAGCTGAACTGTAGGAGAGGTGAGAAGAGTGTCAACAGCGCCGCAAGCACAGAATTATTTAACGGCCGCAGTCATCAGGGTCATCTGCAGGGTCTTCACCCGGCGCTCAGTCTGTGCAGCGAAGCGACCTTAAACCGCCGCACTCATGATAGCCCTGGCTGGCTGAAGCCGGGTGTGAAGAAGACAAAGCAAGATGATGCCATTTGGCTCTCCGGCTGTAATATACCAAAATGGACAGGGTGCTTTCACTTAAGAATTTGGCCATCGGGAAAGACGGCGCTTTCAAACGGCTTTCATTTGCTAATGGTCCCCCAATAGTACGGTGTCTTGTGTAATTCCGCTGGATTTTCTTGTAAAAATTGTTTTTTTTGCATATTTTGCTAGTATAGAGTCTAAGGAACAAGATTTTTTTTGTCTTCAAATTTTCACGATCCATTTTCACACTTAGATGATATCATCATTTATATAATGCATAATTAAGACTGGGACTACTATCACTTGGGGGTCAAATGTGAGAAAACACTGGTAAAGAGGGTATTCTGCCTAATTTTTGGGTGCTGATTCTGAATATCATATTTACTTAGCTGATTTTTTAGTTTTAAACCTGCTAATTAGCATTTGCGGCCTAAAACTGGCCTCCATAGGCAACATAGAACGGGTGAATAGGGTAAAAAATGTAACTCCTTGATATTCTTATGAAACTTTACTAGTTGATTAGTTATGTAGAGACAATATTTTTTTGCATTACAAGTTTTCTGAAAATATATGTTTAAGCATGTAATTTAACAATATCTCATTAATTATGCACTAATTTGCATACATTTCAATTACAGACATCTGAATATTGGATAGTTAACATTGAATGTATACGTTCAGGTTTGCCTTCAGAACTTTTTCTGGATTCAGAGCCTTAAAAGAATGGCTTGTTCAAGCACCAGTCCTAGGTTATGCCGATTTCAGTCGTCCCTTTATCTTAGAGACGGATGCATGCCATGCAGGATTGGGGGCAGTTTTGTCACAGGAGAAGGATGGGTTACAGCGACCAATAGCCTTTGCTAGCCGGGACTTGCGGCCAAGTGAGAGGAACATGTCAAATTATAGTGCCATGAAACTCAAACTCTTTGCAGTCAAGTGGGCAATCACAGAAAAAAATGTCAAGTATCTCCTGGGCAACACGTTCACCGTGTACACTGACAACAATCCCCTCCAATACTTGCAGTCAGCGAAACTGGGCGCTCTGGAACATTGCTGGGTTTCTCAGCTTGCCCTCTTTATTACAACATCAAATATTGTCCTGGGCCAGCTAATTGCAATGCCGATACCCTTTCTAGGCTTCCCACAAGCCCCACTAACACTTTGCGATTTGTGTCACACGGCCTGGACGTCCCCCTGCCGCTTGCCATAGCCAACATGCAAGCTTCAAGTGCACCTATCCAAGACTCTTGGATGACAGAATCTTGTATGGTGGACACCATCCCTGGTCGAACCAAAAGAGACCGGAAAGTCCTGCAAGGGACTGATCCCTGTATTTCCAGATACCTGTGGTTTTGGTGACAGGGACGACCACATACCCGTATTTCCAGATACCTGTGGTTTTGGTGACAGGGACGACCACATACCCGTTAAGACAAGTGGAGTGAACCAAGGGAAGTCCGCAATTGATAAAGCAGTGGTCCCAGATACAGGAAGTGGATGGGACCTTGTACCGAGCGATCCAGGCTCCTCCTTCCAGGGATCCAGTGCTGCAGCTTTTACTGCCAAAGGTGTTGCGAGTCAAAGTGCTCACTAGCCTACACAACAACCACGGCCATCTGGGGGTGGACAGGACCACAGATCTGATATGACAGAGGTGCTACTGGCCCCAGATGTGGCATGAGGTGCAAAAGTGGTGTTCTGAGTGTGAGCACTGTGCTTGCTAAAGCAAGACAACCCAAGCCAGAACCTTCTTGGGAAATATGCTAGCCCCTAAGCCTTTGTAAATAATCTCCATTGACTTTACTCTCTTGGATTGGGCTAGCACAGGACAAGAGAATGTTCTGGTAGTCACAAATGTTTTCTCAAAGTTTACCCAGGCCTTTCCCACCCCTGATCAGAGAGCTTCCACCGTAGCTAAGATTCTAACTGAGAGATGGTTTTATGTGTATGGCATGCAAAGGAGAATCCACTCTGATCAGGGGAGCAGCTTTGAGGAGGAGCTGTTGAAACACCTGTGTGACACCTATAACAAAGACTAGAACCACCACTTATCATCCAGAGGGGAATGGTCAATGTGAACGTTTCAACAGGACACTTCATGACTTGTTCAGGACCTTACCCCCTGAAAAGAAGCGTAAATGGCCCCAGTTGCTCCCTCAGCTCCTGTTCGCCTATAATACCACCGTGTACCAGTCCACACAGCACTCCCCATACGAGCTGATGTTCGGTCAGAAGCCACAGTTACCAGTCGACCACCTACTTGGATATACTGGAGGTGACCACAGGGTCAGTCCACCGACTGATTGGGTGGTGCAACATCAAGAGTACCTGACTTCTGTCTATGCTAGTGCTAGGAGACACTTAGAAGAGGCTGCGGCATATCATAGGCATGGTGGTCCTAACACTGTAGTCCTCTTCAAAGTGGTTGTATGCACATCCCACCTCACTGAGGCCAGGTGCAGGACAAAAAAGCTTATCAAGGAAAGAAGAGTAGTTGTCCGCACACTGCCATCATAACACATAACGCAACGTTTCGACCCACCAGGGTCATCATGAAGACCCTGGTGGGTCGAAACGTTGCGTTATGTTTTTAACTCAATAAATTTAGTTCTTCTGGGAGATTGTAGTGTGCGGTCCTGACACTGTACCCATATTACCACCTGGCACTCTAGTCTTTTTCTAGTGGGCAGTGGTAGTGTAGTGGTTAAGGAGCTGGGCTAGCGTGCAGTAGCCTGAAAGTTGTCGGTCGGTTCAATTCCCGGCTTTCACTGTTATGCCCTTGAGCAAGGCACTTAACCCTAAGTTGCTCCGGGGACAATGTGATCTCTTGTAATATAGCTGACATACAGTATGTAAGTGACTTTGGTGTCTGCTAAATATATGTAAACTCTTTTGCAAGAACCATTTTCATGGTCGCCACAAAATCCAGGATACATGGGTGTCTACCAAGTATGAAATTGTGGAGTGTCTTGATGGAATTGGCACACACTATAAGATCAGGCTGTATGGGGAAAAGGGCCCCCTTAAGACGTTCCACTCATAATACTGCCGGACAGCATTCAAACCCCTTCCACCTCCCACAGTCTGTTTCACATGAGTTCTCTGCCAGTGTAGCAGAAGTAAATATTCTCCCCGTCCCCTTCAAGCCTTGGCAGTAGATAGGTATGCTACCAGGATGGTGAACTTTAAAGACAGGTGTGTATGCAGAAAGGCTGACCTGCAGCGCTGGCGCACACGTCCACCTGTGGGTGGTGATCATATACGTAGCTTCCTCTCTGGGAGAACACAGCCGGTCATTTGATATTTTTGCCGCATGGGTGTTTGTGGTTGTTGTTGTTGGAAGAACATGGCTTTATTCTTAATTCTAAGACTTCATTGCTTCTCTCGCACGCCCGGCCTGTTGGCTGTGGATAACCCGTAGCTTTTAAAGAGAGCAAATGCACATGGTTTAGTGTCTGAGCAATGTTTTCCCTTGAGTTTTTTGTTTTTTGTATTAGTTCAGGCTGTGAGAGGGCCATCCGTGGTTTGTCTGTTTGTTTGTACCTTATATTCTTTTGTTTGTTAATTTTGCCTACTGTTACTCAACTACCCATGCCTATGTCACCTGTGTTGCCTGTACTATTATTATTATTATAGATTATTTCCAAGACAAATTTCTCTTAAGGTAGACAATAGAATGACATGGCAGGTCAAGGAAAGCATCAAGAAAAGCAAAGATTAAGAAATCGTTTTTGACATAGGCAACAAGGGTGGAGGTGTTTTTACACTTTTCAGACACTCAAAGTTTGAAAACTATGGATATTGTTTTAGAACCAACAACCTTTCTACATTATCTGGGGGTTTTGTGTGCAAAAAGTGGAATTAATTGTCAAAAAATTAGAAGAAAATGTGAAAATCACTTTTCGGACTAGATATAATCGCTTATTTTAAAACATACAGAAAAAAACACTAAAGATGGATCGTGAAAATTTGAAGACAAAAAAAATCTTGATCCTTAGACTCTATATTAGCAAAATATGCAAAAAAATTATTTTTTACATGAAAATCCAGCGGGACCCTATTTTCCAAACACAGCGTACTGTACTACAACCAGAAGATAAGACTGCTAAATCTTATAAATCTTACCAACACACAGACACACACACTCTTACTTTAGATTACTTTCTCCCTTCACTCCCGACATCTCCACTCATCACTCATCTTCTCTTTCTCCATCTCCTCTCCATCCTCCCACCTCCACTTCCCTGATTAATTTGGTCAGAGAGGAAGTAACTTTGTCTGCTGTGTCCAAGTCCTACAGCTCAGCAGAAGTCCAACTCTCTTGGCAAGGCCCAGGAGGCTGCCATGGGGGTTTGGTGGGCAGACACAGAGACATGCTGTCAGGCAAAATAAAATAAAATAATAATAATTCTCAAGCGCCACTTCTTGACAGACTGTCCACTCTTTCTCTGCCAGCCCACCAGGGCCCATCACTCTTCTCTGTCCTCCACACACTTGTTTGTTGGCAGATATAAAGTTCATAATGGCTCTCTGACAATCAAAGATTTGCCTCATTTAAGCCACCTTGCACCACCCTGGCGTTTGCAATCACCATTCTGCTGAGTCATTGAACAGAAATAATGTGTCCATTTAATGATCCCCGACACCATTACCCACAGTAATGCATTCAGTCTGTGAGGGAGCTCCTAAAGGTAGACAACTAGCCATTCAACACAACTATAATAAGCTTCAAGAGCCCGCAAGGGCATTCAGCACTGCAATTTCAAGTCAGAACCGGCTAAAAGTTGGAGACGGCACACAGCTTTCAGTCAGAACTAGAGGGTCGGATTAGGGAGGGAAGGCTGATAAAAATGAAATTGAATTTTGGGAGAGAGAGATATGACACAGCACAAAAGCTTCCCTGTGCAGTGGCTGAAAGAGAGTAATGAACAGGACATCCTTTTCAGTCTTAAAATAAGCACTTGGGTATTGTTACGTGTGGACGCTCACCCTGACTCAACAGGACTTTGCAGAATTATCTCAGGGTTCCTGGTGTGCTTCAGAGTTGGCCGGGTCAGACGAATGGGCTGTGGAGACGACGGCCTGGACACCACCCCTCCCCTCTGGTCTCCTGAGAGAAAGGGACAGAGAGGGGGCAGACAGAGCAGAAGAAGAAAGACAAAGAGAAAGGGAAGAGAGAGGGAGAAAGAGAATAAATGGAGAAGAGAGAGACAGAGAAAGAAAGCAAAGTCATTACTATCTATTCTGCAGCGCTGCTGCCACCTGCAGGCCACCAGCCACGTCCCTACTTTATGCAGCACATCTATGTGAACTCCTCTATGGGCAAAGTCACCTTTCAGTGGATTTAAAGAAACAACTACTGAAGTATAAGAGGGTGTTTATTATGCTGCTCTACACACAGGGACAACTTCATAAGGGACTCCCCCAAGGACCTTGACATCACATAAGTTTACATCAGGAACCAAATTAAACATCAGATGACATGCTGGGATTAAAATGCAATGCGGAGTTACTTTCAATCCCTGCCTCCTCTCACCTGCTGGGCAAGTGATGATTTCTAATGACCTCAAATCAAGGCCAATTTAAATCTAATTAGACCCTGTTTATCCCTATTTATAGTTTCATTCTGAAGGCATTCTTCAGAAATGAACTTTGAACAAGAACAGCTCAAAAAAAGGAACTAACAAAAAAGATAATCCCCTGGTATGCACATCCTGAATGAATAAGAGATCATTTAAATTAAAGAAGTTTAAGTTGACGTAAAAGATAATTAGAGTCAGAAACGTTTAGCTGTCTCACCTGATTCTGCCTCCGGCTTATCCCAGTAGAGGGGGTCTGAGTAGACAATAGAAGCAAAGCGTCGCCGCACAGCCTCCTGGTCTTTCTGCTCCAACGGGAATCAGCAAGGGGAAAAAAAATGACTCACCTTATTTTCACAATTCATGAGAAAAACCCAGTTTCAAAACTCAAAAGGCAATCGGGCAGTTAGAGAGCGACGGCAACGGGAGGAGCGTGCTGCCCGTCAGAGCTGCTGCCCACCTCCATCTCCTCCATGCGCCGCAGCATGGTGTCCAGCGTGGGCGCCCGCACCAGGGCGCGGGCCTGCTCCTCCGCCTGCCTGTCCGTCCTGACCGCCTGCAGCGAGCGAGCCGTGTCCTCCAGAAGATCCTCCAGGAGGGCCTCGCTCAGGAGCTCAGCGCTGGCCGCCGTCTGCAGGGGAGAGGAAGAGGGCAGGTGGGTGGACGACACTAGTGATGATGGCTGATATCAAGCCAATAAGGAAAGATGACATGTTCTATGGCTCCCATTGATTCACTTTTGTTTATTCTTTTGTTACATTGATGCTTCAAGGTCAACCAAAGTCGACTGGTCATGTGCAGTCCTGAGAATTTGACCAATCAGCTCTTATTTTCATTTTTGTAAGTACATTACAGTGTTGACACCAGGCTACTTTTCCTGTGCCACAACAGCCTGTTAAATCCAAAAATGAAAATGTAATCAGATCTCAGTAACAGACATAAAGATATCACTTTTACCCATAACTAAAACGTATTGGTATTATAATAATAATGACTATGTTTGTTCCATCAACAGAGCTCCAGGGACATTGATATTCTATTTAATTCTGAGTGAGAATCCATCTGCAACCTAAAATTTCTGCAAATTCAATAACAGCACGCTTACAAAATATCCGTTGCGTAATGGTATGTAGTCTATGAAAAACCTCATTAAACATGAAGCCTGAGTCATGCCATTAGCAATGCTTTTCTTTGTGCTTATGTTTTTCAGCAGCCTGTTTCAGACTAGACAATGGCAATCACTTGCACTAAACATGACCCTGAGCCGCCACACAGCAGTTGGCCTTTCCTGCCTTGGCATCGATTGCGTTGTCTGCGAGCTGGAGGAGAGCGGATCACTCACCCTGTCTGCTGCCTGCTGAGACAGACGATGCTGGAGAGAGGTGCCCTTCTTGTCCCACGAATCACGTAGCCTCTGGCAGAGCCAAGACAACAACACCCATCTCAGTACCTCACACACACAGACAAAACCCCCTACAGCAGGTATACTCAACGCGCCTCCCCCGAACATCTCCCCCCTTCACTAGGCTTCCATTGCAATCCCAATCTAACAATTCAATTCAATTCATTCTTTAAATCAGGACACAGAGAGCGGTCCATATCACAATACAAAACATAGTAAAAAGACAGACAAGAAAACACATACAGTAAAATGACTACAACAGTCAGAGTTCCACAGTACACAAAAAGAGTGTTAATTCACGTTATTCACGAGTGTAAACACGTTATTCCTCCTAAAGGGCTCAATTTACTGAATCTCAACAAATCGGTCAAAACAGGGTTGCAACTGAAGTGTGTGGGAGGCGGAATGTCCTTGAGGGGACTGGCTACTGCTGATCTACAACTTATAAAATGAGAATGTTGTTCACGTTTCAAGTTTCCTGTAGGGCAGTTTTGTACCTGGGCTCGTTCCAGCAGAGGCTCGATCCTCTCTCTTGCGGCCTGTTCAGCTCGTTCTGCCCAGCGAGTAGGAGAACCCACCTCAGATCTGAAACAAACAACCACACACACACACACACACACTTACTTGACAGCAACAACACAGACTCAAAGGCATATACTTTATACAGGCCATTCATCAGCTGCGCTGGTCAAACATGAGAAGATGGAGTGTGTCCACAGCGTTCCCCGAGGCCCGGCTCACTTCAGCTGGACTCTGAGCCTGGCTGGCTGTGTTCGCACGTTAGCACTTAAGCACTTAAAAGGACTGTTTTTTTGTTTTGTTGTTGTTTTGTTCCCTCGTAGGCATCCAAGAAGGCTCTGGTCACGTTTCCTCAAGATTAGAAAGGCTGGCGTGTAGAGGCTAAAGCCACTGGCCTGCAGCAGTCTCATGGGCTGTTACACCATACAGAGGCGCAAAGTGACTTTGCGTGCCCACTAGATGTAGCCAACTAATCACTACCGTCACACAGAAAGCTTTCCCCCCCCCCCCCCCTGCTTTTTGATTTAGTTTAAGAGCAGATGCTTTTAAGCCAGACACAAAAAACAGCCTGTGGCTCTGTGGAGCCGGTGTGGGTGCGTCCGACACACCTGGTGGCTCTGTGGAGCCGGTGTGGGTGCGTCCGACACACCTGGTGGCTCTGTGGAGCCGGTGTGGGTGCGTCCGACTCACCGTAGCCTCTGGACGCGCTCAGCCTCCTCGTGGCCCAGCCGCTCCAGCTCCTGCTGTCGCTCCGACGTGATCCTGTCCAGCCACGCTCGCCTGGATCAAAAGACAGAGAGCAGCTCTGTAAAAATTAAATGTGCACAGCAGGTGACAGGGGATGTTAAGTGGCGTAAATGATGTCGAAACACAATCGAGCCCTGGTGAGAAAAAAAAAAAAAAAAACGATACAATGAAGAGGAACCCGCCACCTGCAGCTCACTGTGAGAGCATGCGCAAAGCTAAATTATGTGCAAATGCTAAATTACTTAATTATGTAGCTTGATTTGGAGGCCTGCGATGTTTTCGAATGAACTTGTATCGGGGAGATATAAATGTTCCAAATAAAAGGTTCCAAAGTGAAATTTATTGGGGAGAGATTAAGTCTGAATTGGAATCAAAGGGGTGCCTGCGGCTCTCTGCAAATGCAGTTTGTCAGGAGCTCTTAAATTAATTAATTACTATAAGGCACAGGGGGAAAAATCCATTACAAACCCCTCAGTTTCCAGTGTAGTGCCACAACTAATTTGTTTGCCCAATCTGAGCCAACTCACGCACACACAAATGAAACAGTGGGGGGAGGAATGTGCTAGCAGAGCGAGACTGATATGTTAGTAGCCTGTGTCTTCAGCACTGGTGTGCTTTACAAAACCGCCATCACCACAATCTGTTTGATTGTTCCACCACTACGCGTTAAGCGTGTAAAACATGCTGTTGCTATGACACTATCAGTGACTTCAATCACTCCCGCCTAAAGCATTCACATTCAGTTGAGAGCTCGGAAGAAACAAAAGCGTCTCATTCTACCCTGCAAATTTAGAGACTGAAGGAAAAAGGACAGTTTTGTAAAAAAAAGTCTTTTGTAAAATGACAAGTCTTGCTCAGAAGGGGGGAAAAAACAAAGATCACAAAATTTCTCTCTCAATTCCCTACTCAAAGCACCCTGGGAAAGCACTTGTATATCTGCATGAGGGTTTAGACTCAAAGCTCCAGACCTGAGGGCCTCTTGGTGGGCCTGCTGCCTCCGCTCTGGGCCCAGGCCTGCTGGGCCCGGCTCCTCTGGTGGCCCGCCTCGGCCCTGCTGCTCAGGAGGACCAGCGGAGCTCCGCAGCGTGGAGAAGAGACACCTCGGCTCCGGCCTCTTTGATACGGCCCTGCAGGAAAATACAAAAACAAATGACCTTTGCTTGTATTGCTGATGAATGGCATGCTTTTAAGGAACTTGATGAATTATATTCTACCTAATATAAAATATCTTAATCTCACTGACCATTTTACTAATAGAATAAGATGGGAAAATACAAGAACTGGGTTTTTTTTTATTACTTGTACATTACTGAAACCATTCTGATGGCAATAAAAACCCACTGCTGGACATTAGTGCAATCTTACTGTAGGACAAGGATGCTAGGCCATTTCTCCAGACTGAAGTATAGCTCTGTTCAAAATATTAGGCCACTCCGACCACATACAGGTTCAGCCACATAGCTTATGAGATGTTATGTGAGGAGCGAGTGTGCTTGAGTCTCACCGTTGCTTGTTTGGCGATCGAGGGGATGTGGGGATCCAGGGGACAACGGCCTCCTTCTGTGGTATCTGGCTCTCCTTCAGCCTGGAGGAGACGGTGGGCTGCTGGAAGCCAGACTCACGAGGCAGCACACCCTGCTGCACATACACACACACACACACACACACACACACACACACACACACACACACACGGCACTTCTCAACTGGACCTCCAGCAAGCATATCCATTCCAAACCAATGGTAAAGTATATTAATTCTTTGCCAGAAAGGTATTAGCTTTTATTGATCTGATTCTTTTATACTGTCAGGACTGGATGTGAAGGCAAAACATCAGCAGTCCTCTCCGTTACTCCATCCCCAGTGACCCTGTCCTGTACTTCCCACAGCTCATCTGTACTACATCAGACACTAAGAAACCCTGGATCACCCAGTAACACTGAAAGCCTTGAGTAGCCTGCTGAATGCTTCAGATGAAACGCCATCTGTTTCAGGGTAATGATGCACTGCTTTCCCCTTCACCTTGCTCCTGTCAGGGTTGGATTCGGCTGCCTGGTGGCTGGTGGCACCGCGGGGCCGACTCTGCTCTGCCTGCTCCTCATGGCCCCTCAGCTGCAACAGGCTCTCCAGCCCGGCCCGGAGCACCGCGCTCCTCGCCTTCCCCCCCGGCCTCTGCACTGCTGGCCTCGGTCTCCTGGACACTGGTGGCCCTGTGATGGGCGGGGGATGGAGAGAAAGATGGAGATGGAGAGAGAGAGAGAGAGAGAGAGAGAGAGAGAGAGAGAGAGAGAGAGAGAGAGAGAGAGAGAGAGAATATTTCATTTCAGTCTGATCTGTTAGTGCTGATTGCATCCTAGAGTGATGTGACAGTACCACACTGCTGGGCAACCAAAGCCCACAGATTAGTGAAAGTGAAAGTTTAGGAAAAAGGAACGGGAAGTATATCTTCGTTTCCAAGGAGACTGTGTGGCTGCAGCAGTCTCACCCCATGAAGTGACTGGCAGGGATGCACTTCCCCAATAAAACGTCCAGACACACACACACACACAACACACACAACACACACAACACACACACACACACACACACAGAGAGAGAGAGAGAGAAAGTGGAGGCTGGGGCTCAAAGTGCCGGTGTGTCCGTCTGCCCCCCAGCTCCCGCGGGCAGGCTCTTCATCTGCTTCCCTGCCACAGCCATTTCACCTCAGCAGGAGAGAGGCCCAGACGAGCGCAAAAACCTTCAGCACATTTCCATGCCCACAGGAGGCCAATGACTCGCTCTCACTCGTAGGGATGGAGGTAAACAAATTCACAAAGGGCCACCAGAAATGGGAGATTTAGTTCACCATCACCCCATACTTTGTCAGGAAATTGGCTTTCCAGGAAATTAGGCCAGACTCTCAGCTTTTAGCAGGACTGAAGAATTAATCCGTCGGCTTTGTATCGTTTTACTTAAAGGAATTATCCGGAGTAAAATGCACTTTAGATCAATTTACGGATGATTGGGAGTACATACGTTGAGTTGACACCCAAATCATGTCATTTGGATGTGTTTTGAGAAAGTTCGATGTTACCGTTTTTAGTCAAAGCTCGTTAGCCTGGACGTGACGCGGGCATGTCATTTCGCCGCTACAAAACGCTATTTTTATACCTCTTATTCCAAACAACATCACACTTACGTGGTAGTGAGTAGAGGGTCCCTAAAGCCAAACCGAAGTATCCCGAGGTCTTGAATGTGGTCGGATAGAGAGTAAGGAATTAATTTTAATCAAGCCAGTACCTTTCCGGAAATTGGCATCTTTGCTGCCATCTTCAGGGGAAAGTCCGTATGAGTGTGGAGTAACATGCTCTGGAAATTCACAATTTCGTCGCCGTTTAAAAAAAAATTGTGAATTTCCAGAGCGTGTTACCCCACACTCAAAGATGGCAACATTTCCGGAAAGGTACTGGCTTGATGAAATTCATTCTGGACTCTCTATCCGACCACATAAAAGACCTCGGGATACTTCGGTTTGGCTTTAGGGACCCTCTACTCACTACCACGTAAGTGAAATGTTGTTTGGAACTGTAGAAGAGGTATACAAATAGCGTTTTGTAGCGGCGAAATGACATGCCCGCGTCACGTCCAGGCTAACGAGCTTTGACTACAAACGGTAACATCGAACTTTCTCAAAACACATCCGAATGACATGATTTGGGTGTCAACTCAACGTATGTACTCCCAATCATGCGTAAATTGATCTGAAGTGCATTTTACTTCGGATAATTCCTTTAATATCTAGAAACATGACGAAGGTTGACTTTAAATAAGAAATTGGGCTGATTTTCTGAAGTTTCATGGAAACTGTGTTATTCAAACAAATATGTGCAGAGAACGTCCTCGCCTGTGCACGGACCCACCTATGTTTGCGTATAAACAGGTGTTGCGTGGTATAAATTAGTTTGTTGGTATTACTGTATTGTTATAAATTAGAGCCCAGATGAAAAACGTACAATGTCCTGTTAATTCACACTTCCCAGTTAATTACCGAATGGTACCGTTTCATGAGTTTCAAGCACACATAGGCAAATTCTCAAGCACCAAACAGGATGGGAACTATTTTGATAAGACACACACGCTACACAACGACATGTAATCTTCCACAGCAACAGCACTTAACTGAGAAAAATGTGAATAATTTCCAATGTGTGTAAACTCATTAAGCTGACCGCTTGAACAGCAAAAAAGCACTTACGTCATGACAAATTAGATTTTGGGTTTTAAATTAAAATAGTTGATTACTTTTTCCTGCTATGGAAATTAGAACGATTAGTGCTAACATAGTCCCTGATGGCCATTCCATTAACTATGATGACTTGTTGCAGGATTTCCAATCATGCTTTCATGCTTTATTAAAGTTCACTGCCCACTTTTCATTTGGATGTCTTTATTTACCAGACACCATTTGATTAACTTCAATTATTTGAGTCATTGTAGTCATAATAAAGTTTGGAATACAATCTATAATCAGAAGAGAAAACATTTCACCAAGAAGCCAAAAGCAGCTGTTGACAGTTTTTCCTCCAATTTCTCCACTCACATACAGCTATTCCATATCCATAACGGTGTCTGAAAGTTATCAAGGGAAGGTACTCACCTTTGGGCCTCTTCTTCTGTGCTGGGGGCTTGCGGGGCCCCGGGGCCCTGGGTGATCTGGGAGGGGATATGCTGTGCCGTCTGCCCACAGGGGACCTCAGTCTGATAGGGGACAGGCTGCACGTCCTTAGCTCTCTCCTTTTGGGGCTCCGCTGCTTACTCAGGGCTGTGTCCAGTGTCTAACACAAGGAACAGGGAGAAGGAAGCCTCTTCAATAAATTATCCACTTAGGAAATCGATCAAGGCTAATCAATCAATAAATGAATTACCCAGTCAATCAATACCAGAGTTCTGAGAAAAATATTAATATATTTATACACATATATTACAACACAGAATAAATCTATAAGCACTTGGCTTAGAGCCTGTTTGATTACAAGATGCAGTGAAGATGACAACTAACCTCCAGCTTCTGCAGGATATCGATGGCTGTTTCTGGGACCGCGGAGTCCTGGCCCGCCTCCACCTTGGCCGAGCAGAGCGAGAGCTGGCGGATCAGCTGGCCCAGCTCTTTGTAGTGGGGGGGCGCCCTGCAGTCGGCTGGATCGGACAGCTGGTTGGTGAACACCTGCATGGCCCTGACCGCTCCTCGATGGGCCGCAGTCAGTCGGTCCATGGCCCTGGACTAACCACAGATACATATGTGTGTTCATCACTGTGATCACTGGATCATTGTAAAAGATGGATACACTGCCTAACACATTGTTCACGCCAAATAAAGTCAGCAAAAATATATCCACCAGTGTGCGATGTATACTAGTTTTTGACTTTTCAATAGTTCTACTGCACACCATCAGCACCTGGAGAAAGAAAGGCTGTGCACAGGGATTTTGAACTTTGATGGATACACTGCCTCCCTGTGTTGGGACATCAGAAGTGCATCTATGTATGAGGTCTGATACATACCTTCTTGGTGTATTTGATGTTCTGGGACCGAAGCTTCTCTACATCCTCCTGAATGTCTTTCACCTAAATCAAGAGAAAAAGAAAATAGATATCAGACACTAATTCATTTTACTGTTCATTATATTCAAGTGCTTTTATTTGTCACATACATTTATAAACAGTCTACAATGAGAGAAAGTGGAATAGAACATTATGTCCAATATTCCAATATATGGTTTAATGTTCTGCATTATGTAAAATATTCCAATATGTGGTTTAATGTTCTGCATTTCTCATTAGTGAGTCACTTTGATACTAAAAGTATGATTCTATGTAATGACTATGATATCTGTACTGTCCCTGTGTATATCTCTGTGAGACTGTGTTCAGAGATAAGCAGGAATATTATGACTTTGCAGTGTTTCACTGTTCTGCATGGCTGCGTCAGTAGCTATCTGCTCCGGATTGCCAGGCTGCCACTAATCAGGGTCTGATTCAGTGTAGTCCACGTGAGATGGGATGACCAACGCCATCTCCCATCAGCCTGGAAGGATACTTAAACTCTAACTATTTCCTTGTCTAGTTAGAGCAGCTGATGGATCTTTAGGTGAAGTCATGCTGTCTCTCCCTTGATGCGCATCATTGTAAATAAACTCTATTCCTGATTTTTCATACTATTGGTCTGACTGGGTCTCTATTAAATCTATGGTATCAAAATTATCATCAACAACTTGTATTGAAACGTGAAATTCAATGCAGGCATGTTCAATACCATCAACAAACTGGTACTCTTTGTATACTCTTTGAGTATAGGTATACGTTTGTATACGCTATACTCTAAAAACCCTACCTACCAACATTGACCCTAAAATCCCCCACACCAGGGATTCCCAAACTGTGGTACGTGTACCACCGGTGGTGCGCGAGCTTCCACTACGGGAAGCTCATAGACCAGTTGCACGTTTTGATTTTGATATTTATTATCACGTAGGGCGGCTAATTAAACACGATGCCTGGAATGTGTCAACAGAATGTGTTACGTTTTTATGTGTCGGATGATGGGGATACGCGAGCCGGTACGCGGGTAAAAAAAGTTTGGGAACCTCTGCCCTACACTATTCCAGCTGTAATGTCTGAGAAAGAGAGTGCACTGACTGAGTGTACTGACTGAGCCAGGCAGTATGTATGGTCAGACCTGTTGCTGGAGGTTGTAGATGATTCGAGCCGAGCGTGCAGCCTGCTCCTGTCGACGGATCTCCATCCTGCGCTGCTCCTCCGGCTCCAGGGGCTCTCCCATCAGCCAACCTGGAACAACACAGAGCACACATGCAGACAGTCACAAATGCACATTACTGCTATGCATATTTACACAAATACTCTTAGCACAGACACAAGATGCACGACATACCATGCATGTACACCAAGACAAACAAGGACACAATTTCACATAGGCCTACTCTCTTCCTACTCTTCCTACAAAACCTTTTCTTTCGTCCAATAAATAATATTTGCTGTCACACAAACACAGCAAAGTATTCATCCTCAATAGACATACCTTTATTAGTCAGTTGCTCTATCCTCTGGACACAAGTACCCAACTCCTTCTGAAGCCTGCGTATCTCTTGGCTTAGTTTACTGCCGACTTTGGGCCCCGGGTCCCTGGTGGGAGGCGACTGGCCATATGCTGATCCAGTGGGAACCGAGAGCTTCTGAGGAGTGTACACCAGCACCTCTGCTCCTGACTTTGTCACAGACCTTTGAACGTTTCCAGTCTGCTGTCCTTTAGAGGTAACCTTCTTCTGCTTCTGAAATTAATATATTGTTCCATTCACATTTACAGGCATTTTACATTCATTTTAACAATGATGACACAAGAGAGCTCCATTCGCTAGCTACCTGCTGAAGGTCTGTGATGCCATCATCCTGAGAGTCATGCTCTTGTTTGCAAGGTGAGCTGGTGAGAGGGGTGTTGATGAGGGACTGTTGGCGCCTTCTCCGTAGGTCTCTCTTGGCAAGTCTGACAGCTGTCTGCAAACGTTCTTCTGAGAGCACGGAGAAGCGCAGAGAACTGCCGCAGCTGTCCCCATCTGCATGCTCGGTGGCCCGCTGCACGAACTTCTCAATTACAATGGGTGCCGGAGGCCCAACGCGGGTTTCTCGGTTGGAGGGGTTCAACGGGATTGCCTCGTTGAACAGCAACTGTAACGTTTCATATTTACAGTACGATTGCTATTCACCGACCCATGCTTACAACGCTAGGTACAACTTACATTCAGAAACTTCTAGACTTAAAAAGCCTAGGCCATTTTATGATAATATGCTTATTCTGTAACGTTAAATAGATACAGTTATTTATAGGCAATTACTGCATACCACAATTACAAATAAATTAGATGACGGATGAGCTATTTATCGCTAAATCATTTGTTAACGTTACTGATACTCATGCGCATCAATTGTTAACTCAACTTACCTGAGTTTGTGGTCTCTGGGTGCTGCGAGTTGTACCCACTCCAGTAGGGATCCAACACCCCTTTAAATGACTAAAGTCTTCAAATGACACTCTCTGAAACTTAGCTGTCATATTGGCTTTGATTTGTTATGAATCTAAATATTAACCTAAATTGTTACAGCGTACATTTACCTACATGTTGTACGTTAGGGTCATTGGCTAATGTTATTGTTAGCAACCGGTAGAATGGAGTTTATGAGGAGCTGTCCTTTATGCGTGGCCTGGTCCGCGATTTTGGCCATGGCATAATTGACAACTCAAAGACACGAGTAGTAGCGGGACAAACAGACATATGCCAACTGTTTATCCTGAAGTACCTGAGCATGCCAATTTAAATTCAGGTCGTCGAGCTAGCAACGTTAAAGCTAGCTGATTAGCCATGTTGCTAAACTCATTGGGACATGTCAAATCCAGGTACGAATTTGATCAAAATGAACATCAAATACATATGATATTACTGTACAGCAATGCTATAATCTATCCATATACATGTATCGGCTGTAATTTACAGGCAACTAAGCGACTTTACAAAAATAACAAACTCTGCTATGCCACAGTTTAAAACCGCCGCCGCCATGACAACATACAAAAGCTGCTTCTTCTTTTATGATGCGAGCAAATACTTTGCTCATTACTGCCCTCTCTCAATTTGAATGAAAATCACAGGCTGCCTTATGGCAGGTAGACAAAACTCGATAAAGGTCTATACTCTTTGCAGACTTCTTTGCAGAACTCTCTCTCTCTATTGTGTGTGTGTGTGTGTGTGTGTGTGTGTGTGTGTGTGTGTTACCAGAGATAATTTTGATCATTTGCATGCAAGGGCATCACAGGGTGATGTAAAATCTCTGGTCAAACACACAGAGGCATAGGCACAGAGAGGAATGTTGGCTATGTGGACATCTTCAGACAGTAGTAGCCTAGATAATTGTAAAACCATGCTGTGTGAATGTATGTTCTGTGTGAATTTATGTTCTAGCCTACTGGTGGTATTAAGCTCACGTCTGTGGTAGGCCTACTCGAATAGATCTCTGGTGGAAGAGGGTAGGGCCCAAAGATTCTAGAGCGTAGCGCTCTAGAATCTTTGGTAGGGCCTACAGCGGCAGAAAGGTAGGCCTACGTTTTGAATATGTGACGGGATCACGCATTTGGAGAATAGACAACTGTCATTTTAAAATGTAATTATTTTACACTACAGATGGACAGTGTCTTTAATGGTGCTGCTTCTAAATCTCTGTGGACTGAAAACGTCAGTATGTTCTCAGCTCTGTCTTACTCGATGTTACATGGAAGACGGGGTAGGTGAAATCTCATCTGGTGAGGTGACATATGCGTTGCAATATTCTACTATGTCACTATCTATGTATACTTCTTTTCCAGTAGGTGGCGGAGTGTGCTACCCAATCGGACAGAAACGAATAGAAGAAGAGTGTTTTAAATCCGACATGGCCGCGGACGCGTAGTTTGTAGATGCTGCTGCAGCTGGATTCTTTATCTCAGCAACAATGTGCATAATATTGTGGAACACTGAATAGAACGTGGGAAATGTCTCTCTACAGTGAGAAGATGATATGGGTGATCTCCCTGCTGAGTTCGGTAAGTTTGATTTAACTGAGTCTGGTTAGCCTCGTGCACAGTGCTGTCATTTTAAACTTCACGTGGTCTGTTGCGAGAACTAAGAATTTATCCAATCACATTCAACCAAATGCGGCTCTGTACGGCTCTGGTTTTGTCCAATGAGATTGAACATCGCTGCCCACTTCAGGTTTGGTTGTTGCACTTAGCGTATGTTTTAGGTCGGATAAGGAAGGAAATGTTGAGTTTACAGTCTATTAGTAAAGGCAAAGCAAGACAAACACATAAGAATAACAGGTGTGGCAGATGTCAAACATTATCTCAGAATAGCATACGGGTGATAGGTCAATAATGCAATTTTGATATTAGCCTATATTTAGATTAAACAATATATAATCTTGATTCCTACTGTAACTGGTTGAGTTACAGTGGTTCTGCGCCCTCAGCCTACTCAGTGAAGTCCCATGACCACATTTTTTCGTGGACTACCTAGGTGGATTGTTCCCCCGGAAGCTAGTGCGGCTGTGCGTCAGGGTCATGGTCGATCCGATCTCTCGACGCAGTGAGAATTCCATGGAATGTCAGAACATGGACTCTGCCTGCCCATATAATTCCTCTTTAGATCAGGGATTTGTCCCATTTTAAACATTAATGTGGTCACTTACTGTCTATGCATTCCTTTGATTTGCATTTAATGCAAATAATAATTGGTTTGATGTCTGGTCGATTGACTTAAATTTACTTTGAATGAAAAAGCCCAAATATTTAATTTTCCTGCTACTCTCAAATAAAAAGCACAGAAAGGATAAGACTTTTTCATAGTTTCTGGTGTTGTGAGAGAGAAGCTACGTTTGTAGTAACTCCCTGAAGAGTTATGTAAACAGTGCTATAAAGTTACAGTAATACAGATACAAGATCTCATTTGCTGTGAATGTTTTTATAACACAAGGTCACACAGCCAGCGGTCTCATGGTCATTCAGAGCAAACATAACATCACATAATCCATGCTCAGGAATATTTTCACATATTTGACAGCAAGTTCCATTTCAAGAGCCAAGGCTTAGTACAGAACCTCTCTCTAAGTAGACTTCAAAGACTAATCTTTGCCCTGTGTTTCAAAAGATGTTAATGATTAGGCTAGAGCACATTCAACTTGGAGCCTCAGTACAGAAGATGTAGCTTTGTGTCAGTGATAGGTTTTAGATAGGGACTATATGGTCTCACGTTGAAAATTAAATCTGAACAGGGAGGACCAGATGAAGACAAGATGACTCCAGAGGAGCACATCGCAGAGCGCAAAGGACTGCTGTGTGGACTCCGAAGCTACAAATTCAAAGATGTCTTCACATGGTGAGCATGGCTGTTGTGAACTCCCGTTACATTTCAATGCTCGCTGCATTTCACTGAACTGTAACGAAATGGTGTCAGTAGTTCATCTCATCAGGTGCATTATAGCTGGGCTAATGATTTGGAGAAGATAAAGACATATGATTGATTTAAAGGTGAACTGTTTAAATTATTAGTGTATGCTGCACTGACGTGAACATTTCTGTTCTGTGGTTTCTGTGCTGTGTTGGATGCGCTTCGAGTCTTCATTCACGACTTAAATAACTTGAGTAGTGTACCACAACTATGTAAGCCATAGAGTGTCAACTCTGAATGTGTGTTTGATGTGTTTTCATCCAAGGCAGCTGTTCAAAGCCATTGCCATGGGCCAGTGCCTTTCCACACTTATCTGTGGCACAGCGGTCACCTCACAGTACCTGGCCACTGACTTCCAGTTGAACACGCCAATGCTGCAAAGCTTCCTCAATTACTCACTGCTGTGCCTCACATACACAACTATATTAATCTGCAGGAAAGGTAAAGAACCTATTCATACAGATAATACTGGAATAGCGCCTGCAATATGATTGCAATATCTGACATTAATACTGCTGCAAAGACTTGAAGACGCTGTTTGAGAGTCACATTTATGCAATTTATTTTGTTGTTCTAGTAACCAATAGGCCGTTTTTCTTTTAACATAGGAGATGGCAATATTTTGCAGATTTTAAAATCAAAATGGTGGAAGTATTTTCTACTTGGACTGGTGGATGTCGAGGCCAATTACACAGTTGTGAAAGCATACCAGTACACCACTTTGACAAGCATACAGGTAACCACCCATCATCCAATCATAAAAAAAAATATGTGAATGAGAATAGTGCACTTTTTTCACTTTAAACATTATAATTGCATTCATCAAAATGGATAATCACAGACTCTGTACCCTCAGTTACCTCAAGGTGATAGCCTGCAAAGACGGCATGGTAATGATTCGTCAGGTTGGAAACGTTGTCATTTTCTTGTCTTTGCCCGCAGCTGCTGGATTGCTTTGTGATCCCAGTGCTGATGGTCTTGTCCTGGTTCTTCCTGAAGACGCGCTACAGGCCCGTCCACTATGTGGCCGTGGCCGTGTGTCTGGTGGGAGTGGGGGCCATGGTGGGAGCGGACCTCCTCGCCGGCAGGGACCAAGGATCCTGTGAGAAAACGTGTTTATAATCTTTTGTGGTTTATAATGTCCAAACTCTGCTTCAAATATGCAGTTGATGGACCAATAAGACTAAATCCCTCTTTGTTGATGTGTTATGTTATATGCAATGAAAAGACACTATCAATAACCATGATGACATTATAGCAAAGATGTTATAATACCCTTATACAGTCTATGAATAATACTACCAAGTGTTGTTAATAAGAGCATTGTCTGGTATGATTTCCTGTCCTCTTCTCTTCCTCTTTTCCTGCTATCATTCATGTGGATGAATTACAATATATACTGTATGTATAATGATATAACTGTTATGATAATCAAATAATGAATGAGTTATAAACAGTGGAATGGAACGCTGGTAGTTTCAACTCATTCCCATGTTCATTCTAGTAACTGCTGCTACTTATAAACATGTTTCTATAATGTGCCCATTTTAAAGTGTGCTGTTTCGCTCCGTTTCTGTCTGCACAGCTGCAAACATTCTGCTGGGAGATGGGCTGGTTTTGATCAGTGCAACGCTGTACGCGGTGTCTAACGTGTGTCAGGAGTACACGGTGAAGAACCTGAGCCGGGTGGAGTTCCTGGGCATGGTGGGCCTCTTTGGGACCCTCATCAGTGGGATCCAGATGTAAGACAGCACTCACGTAACTCACTGTTAAATACACAAACACACATAGCACATTTTTAGTCTCTGCTAGTTACCTTTTCAAGTAACTAAATTCTAAAACAACAGAATTCCATCCAACTGTTTGTTTCTCCATATGTGTTTAAGAAAATAATGAATGTGTTAGTTTGTTAGTCTTAGCCCTGCCTTGCTTCACCTTGTAGGGGCATTCTGGAGCACAATGAGTTGGCTAACATTCAGTGGAACTGGAAACTCGGTGAGTCTTTACATTTTGGAGCACAGCAATCATCACAGCAATCATCACAGACTGTCATAAATACATTTGTAACAAAGGTTAAAGGTACAAAAATAAATATACTTAACAATGATTATACTGTAGCGTTTGAAGGCCTGATCAAACAGCTGTCCCTGTGTTACTGTCCATTTTATGTGTCTCTCTATGAGGCAGGCTCAACATAAAATAAATAATGCATTAAAATGGCTGAATAAAGGAAATGTAGAATGCATAGAGACATTTTTAATTTTTTACTAACTACAAAAACATTAATACAATAACAAAAAAAATATTGGGTATAACAGGGTCACATTTCTCTCTTTCTCTCTCTCAGGGCTGCTGCTGGCTGGCTTTGCCCTCTGCATGTACATACTGTACAGTTTCATGCCTGTGGTGGTCAAGATGACCAGTGCCACTGCAGTCAACCTCTCCCTGCTCACCGCAGACCTGTTCAGCCTCTTCTTTGGCCTTTTCCTTTTCCACTACTCGGTAAGTCAGTCAGATGCCTTAGTTAGTAGATGTTGTATCGCTTACTGAGATGAATGCAGGAAAGCATCAGGCCTCTCTTCTGAGGGGGTTACTTATTTATGTTAAAAATGCCCCTTGGATGCAGTCAGCTGTTTGTATCTTCACATTTTTTTCATATTTGATCACCTGTCCAAAGAAGTCTTTTTTGGGCTTTAGATGACCTAACTGTGACAATTCAAAGCCACTTACTCATGACTGGTCTCCCTGACATGCCATGATTACATTTGACTTTATCTCACCTTAATGTGTAAGCCATCTGCCATTGTGTCAAGACTGGGTCAAAGTACCACGACTCCCTCCTTGAGATGTTCTCTTCCCCACATGAATAAAAACATTTGCACTGTGTGACCTACTGTCTTAAACAAAATGGTGACCTTGATTTGAAAGCCTGGTATATTACATCTGTTCAAATTGACCTTAAGATTATCAGTACTTTGTGTAATCTTTGTTTGATAAGAGCTGGTATAATGGTCCATCTCTAGAAAAGAGAAATAAGCTGAAGGCCCCTCCACTTACCTCCACTCTGCCCTGCTCTATTGTGTCTACAGTTCTCTGTGCTCTATATCGTGTCGCTGGTGGTGATCCTTGTGGGGTTCGTCATATTCAACGCGGTGCCAACACTGACCTTGGCCCCCGCTGCCGTCCCACAGCCGGAGGAGGACGGGCATGTGTACCAGGATTCTGTCTTTGAGGTGACCTCCACAGGGCCAGTTACGCCACAAGGCAAAGGAGAGGAGCATTGTGATGCCAATGACCTTACGTGGACGGAACCCACATATAACCAATTAACGAGCGGAGAGGAGAGGGGCACAAAACTGTAGCCTTTTAAAGACTGGTGCCTTGTTCATCATCTTTACCATTTTCACTCCATACGAAGTACATCATCTAGTGAACAACTACACAGATGATTTCACCATGTAGAGTACTATAGTGAAATAATGAATATTTCAAACAAGTTTAGGTTCCTGAGAATATTTTTTAGTCTACCGTACTTTCTGTCTGCGGTTATTTATCATTTCTATACGTTTATGGCCAAACTACTTTCCAAAGTGCTGCTAACATTTCCACAATCAAAGAACTATGGTGACACAGAACTTCAGTGTATGTCAAGCAATGTGTTCTGATTTTATAGTAATAAATGTTTTTCAAAATCCATACCTTCTTGTGTACTAAATAATAGTACTGATTTAATTTTAAGATTGTAAATGCATATTAAGTTAGCATGCCAAGTCGAACTCCTGTCTGTGCTGTTGTGTACATGGGAAATAATTGGCAGATATTCTGACTTAATAATTGGCAGAGACACGGTCTGAAGGTTTCCTTCTTACAGCAAGTGTTAAAACTTAGACCCCTGATTTAGGCATCTGTTATGTTGATGTCGGTCAGATATGACCTTTTAGGCCAAGTAGTCTAAAAATGCATTAAAATATGCTAATAATCAGCACTTTCCTCTATGAACAAACCATATTTCTGACAAAGCATAGACGGGCTATTTTCTGATGGTGTCCCAAGTGACCTTGCAAGTCATACTAACAAACACAGTAAACCTTAAAGAAATAAAGACACTTACTAAGTAGTTAAACGTAACAAGATTTATTAAGGATCCTTATCTTTTGTTCTCTTGTATTAATTTTTCGCATTTTTCCTCATACAGTTCTCTTAAACATAATGGACAGTTAGATCTAAATGCAGCCCCGAGTCTACAGGCTATATACAACTTTAACTTTCTCCATAGGGAAAACACACATTATGTATATATAATATCAATGTGGAAAGAGGTCTGAGAAGTTGCCCCATTGTATACAGTACTGTACATGGTCCCAGAAAAAAAAAAAAAACATTACAACAAAACTACATGCGAAACCAGGCAGGTCAAAATGTTAAAATACATAAATTTGAAGGTGAATGCTTTCATATGCCTAGATGTGCATACATAGAAAAAAAATGTAGCCAAAGATGTCTTAAAATATTCTCACTATTTCTCTCACGCACACACAAGCATAAAATGCAGGGAACTTTTTCTGCCAGTTGAAATGGTACAGCTGTAAACGTGTTTTTGCTCGTCATGGGGCCGATGAGCAGCAACATCACAGTGTTGGAGAGGATAGCTCCCTCCTCCAGAGGGCGCCGTGAGCCAGGCATGCCGCTGCGCCCCAATGGAATGGAATACTAATGCGGGCTTCTGACTACATCGCCATTCAGTCATTTACCAGAGTTAGTCAACGCCATTCACCCGGTCAGTCATTCATACTTCATCCATTGTCATTCAGGCGGAAACAGGCCGCATGGGAGAGGAGTGTGCGGTCAGGACCCTCGTGCGGACATTACAGTACCAACACCCACACACGCACAGTTCTACACGTGACTGTTCGGTCTTTTTGGGAGATGTAATGAGGTGGTCTGTCACAATACACTTGTGACTTGAGTTGCGCTGCGTTCACATAAGTGAGCAGATGACCAGCCTCACCCCTCTGGTCATTCTTCACCCGCACTCGCACTACGGTGCGAAAACGTATTCCTGGGTGAATGAGTCGGTCACATTCGCATACACAAGCTCCAGGGCTCTGCTGGTGCACTGTCGCCAGCTCCTGGAAACAGCTCACACACATACACACGCACGCTACTGCTCGCTACGACAGCACATGATCAAACACATGCAGGTCAACCACAGTGCCCACACCACAAAAAGCCTACAAGCTTAACACATTCACCAAGTATGAGGGACATTATCTTTTTTTTTTCTTTTTTTATAGGCTTTTCAAAATCTGATTGCCAGTGTTCTTCCTCCACTCACACCAAATAATTCCTATAATTTCTTCATGATGCAAAGACAAAGGCATACGATGCAATGCAGTAATTAATCGCTTTTATATACATTCACAACGTCCGTCTGGGACTGACACCACTTTTGTGTCATGATATACTATCGAATGCTCTTTTTCAATGCCATGATCCTGCTCCACACTAGCGGTGTGCTTCGGGAATGAGTACTGGTAAATGTCCTGTCTCACAGTAGGGATTAGCGGCAGTGCACCAGGCTGGACAGCAGAGGGCGGAAGTGCAACATGTAACACTAGAGCACCAGAGGCACTGAAAGGCAACAAAAACGGCACTGCCGCCAACTGGGGATCCCCACATTAACCTCCTCGGGACGTCTGGCCGAGGATGGTGAGACAGGACCACATATCCTTGCCCAAGGCGATTCTCAAGAGCTTACAGACAGAAATCTGATGTTAAAGGGGCTTCTTTTGAGCGGTTGCACCGAAATGTGATATAACAAGGTTTGTGCCCGACAGTGACACGACGAACAATAAAAACCTGTGGACCTCGAACCACAGTAATTACGGTGTAACACAACACCCAGAACACCCGTCAGGTCGATCAGGTGAGGCATATAGTATCTGTGAGGCTTTAAAGCGTGGCCTGCTCTCGCTGTGATTGGGTACTTCATGTGCACTGGTATATATCAAGGCAATGAAACCGCAGAGGTGTGCGTGTCCATAGATGGGACAACACTGCACCTTCTCCGGAAATTTGGTGGGGCTACATGTCACTCAGAATTCATGACCCATGATTTCACAAGCTAATACGCACAGCAAGTAGCAAACAATCACTCGAGACAACATACCCTTGCTCTACCCACACACACAAACACATTTTTCTTTAATCAAGTCAATATATAGCTATAGATATTTATAAATTCTTTTTTTTTCGTATTTTAATTATTAAAGTCTTTCTTATAGTTCTTTATAGAGTTGTGTATTTTGTGCATGTGTGTATATTTATTTGGAATGTACTGAGTGTTCTTTATAGCGGCGAAGCCTCGACTGACTCCGGAGTGGGTTCGCGCTGCGACCAACCACACAGGCTTTCGCATCAGCGGGGGGGAGGGGTTGGGTCCCGAAATGTGGGCCTCTGATGCCTCTACCCCCTAGTCACAGATCTCAAATCTGTGTCTTCGTCACCATCGTCTTCGTTCACCTCAGGCCAGCTTCAGTGTACTGACAGGGAAGGAGGGCATGGTCACCATGGTGACAGGGTTGAGCACCGTCTGGCCCACCAGCTGCGGGTGGTGGGCGACCACCTGGGCTCCCGCCGGCTTACCCATCTGCCCCGGCGAAGCCCCGTTGACCTGGGCGTGGGTGAGCGTGTGGGCAATGTGGCTGACCATGGCTGGCTGGGTGACAGCCACGGTCTGCGGGTAGAGAGTGGGCAGGTGATGCTGGCTCAAGTGCGCCACCGGGTGCACGGTGATGTGGCCGATGGGCTGCGGCGTGGCACCGGGTGAGGGCGCCAGGTGGGCCAGGGTGGCGTGTTGCTGGGGGCCAGGATGGCCGTGCTGGCCAGGCTGCTGCAGCACTTGCGGCATCGGCTTGCCGGCCGGCTGGATGATGTGGTTGACCGTGGCCTGGATGACGGAGGCGTGCGAGACCGGAGCGGCGTGGGCGATGACCGTGGGCTGCACCATGCCCGCCATGCCGTTGTTGATGGCGCTGACGCCGTTGCTGGCGCCGGGCGTGGCAACAATGCGCGCGTGGGCCGCCAGGAGCGCCTGGGGGGCCATCAGTGTCTGGGCCTGGAGCGGAGAGCTGGTGATGGGGCTGAGGGCCGCCACCGGACTGGGGATGGTGCTAGGGGCTGTGGCCGAGACCGGAACAAGGGCCTGGGCCTTGGCTGGGGCGGTCAGGGCCGTGGCAGAGAGGGCCAGCTGGGGTGAAAGCTTGTGCTGGACGGTGCTGGGGGAGTGGTGGTTGTGGTGGTGGTTGTTGTTGAGCAGGGCGGCTCTGGAGGGGACAGGCGAGGCCTTTCTCGGCTCAGGCTGAGGAGCTTGAGGCACTTTGCGGGGGGGTGAAGCAGACGGACTTTGCTCCTCAATATCATCATCATCGTCATCTATGTTGTCTTCACCCTCTGAAAGAACAAAAAAAAAAAACACAAAAGATTTACAAACACATGACAATAAACTTCTTGTGAAAGTGGGGGTTTCCCAGGCTGTGACAGTACTAAGAAAAGGCAGCAAATAACAATTATTTTCATTGCCAATTTTTGTTTTCAAATAATTGATCAGTTTGTGAAGAAAATGTAGAACAGTGTTTCCCAAAGCCGAAGATTATGTCCACAAATGCCTTGTTTTGTCCACACACCAAAGATATTTAGTTATCGGTTAAGTAATTAGTCCCCATTAATCATGGTGGTGAAGTAGTTGTCAACTAATTGATTAATTGTTGCAGTCCTAATCAAGACAGAAGACCGCATGCCTCTGTAAAGCCTCTAATGGCCTGACCTGAGCAAGGAAACTGACTCACATCACCTTTGGCGACACTTCCAAATCAGTAACAATGCCATGAATCATAAGAGGCAGTCTTATCTCCATTTATAGACTCGTGTTGAGAAGGGGCCATCGCCACCTTCACTGTGAGTGCGGTGGTGAGGGCGTGCTGTCTGACCTGAGGCTGTGGAGGTGGACGCCTGATCGTCTTCGGGCTGCATGGTCTGGCGGAGGAGGCGGTCGATCTCCAGCACGTCCATCCACTGGCTCAGCTCGTTCTTGAGCTCGGCCAGTCGCTGCTGCGTGGCGATCTTCTCCCGCGCCAGACGCTCCATCTCGTGCTCAAACTCCTTCTCCTTACGCTTCAGCGTCTGTGGAGAAAGAAAGAGAGAGAGAGAGGGTGAGTACATAACGTACATCAATCCCACAGACCCACACAAACAGCCAGGCTCCAACCTTCTTGTACCACAGAGCGTGAGAACAGAAGGCTTACACTTGTCTAATTCAATATTTGTGTTCACACGATCCAACTCCAGTCCAACCCAGAACAGTTCCACACAAACACTTTTTATATAAACTAGATACAAATATGAACACACTCATCCAAACCCCTGGTTCAAACCACTCATTCTTTCCTTGCTGGAGGGCAGGAGTGGATGGAACATTGTGTTTGTTTGTGTGTGTGTGTCTGTGAGTGTGTGTGTGTAGGTCACACAAGCACACACACATACACACGTGTTTGCCCTCACTGCAGCCAGCAGTCACTACCATACTCTTACTCCGTGTTTACCTAACTCCCAACACAAATGGACGAGCAATGACGTCACCGTAACGGGCAACGGTCAATCGCCAGTGCCCTGCCCAACCCTGCCTCCGCAGTACAAAGCAGGTCACTGGGGGAGGAGGGACAGCAGGAGTGTGCGCAAATTAGCTTAGCGCCCACCGAAGGTCTCACTTACGGCCCAGCACACCATTCTCCAGCGAGCGAACATCCTGTGCGAGGCCGTGAGTGACCCTACAGGAAAAATGAGGAGGCTCTAAATTGATTCAAGGCCTCCTACTGGAGCAAGGCCATAGATTAGTGGTTTTTCCAGCAATGGGGGAAATGGACAGCAGCCTGTGAGCAGAGCAGAACAGAGCGGACAGGAGAGTGGATGGTTTAGAGCAGTGGCTCTTAAACTTTTTTGCTTGCCACCCCCGAAAAAACATTGGCCAAGTCTCACAACCCCCTTCTCTCCAATTAGTTTCACTTTGGAAAATGTTGTGAGGTAGGCACTGGTGGCAGAGGCAGAAAATGTGTTCTTTCATAGCTAGGCTATGTCAACAAAGGTACTGTTAATGGCAGCCTTTAACAATCTAATTGATTACTATTACTTTCCAATGGATAACTAGCACTCATTCAGTGTAACTGACATAACTGGCGCTCCTGTGGCAAAAGAAGGCTGCATTGTGTTCCGTCATTGGTAAGCTCACACAGCATCTTCGAGCTAATTATTCATTGCAAGAGGCGCGCGCAGGTAGGCCTAAAGATTTGCATAAACAGCATCCACTTTTAGGAGGAACATTATGGAAATACTGAACTGTAAGCCTACATTTAGGGTTACTGAATGTCCCATTTCTTAAACATGTTTGTTTAAAAACATTTAGAAAAATAATTTCACGACCCTTCCCATGATTTTGCCGACCCCCAATTTAAGAACCACTGGTGTAGAGGTTCATCAGCATGTGTACATTGTGTGTGTGTGTGTGTAAGAGTGTACTCAAGTGCTTCCCCCTTCTAACCTTGTGACAAAGTTTCCAGCTCCCTTTTGGGAACCTGAGACATTTGCTTGGTAGCTGTCAGTGTCATCTATGTGTTGTGTGTATATTCTAATGTGAGAGAGAGAGTGAGTGAGTGAGTGAGTGTGTGTGTGTGTGTGTGTGTGTTCTGTGTTTGCTAAGAGCCAATCAGGTGGGGCCATCTGGACCAAGGAGCAGTGAGTAAGAAAGCCGAGGCAGACTGCCAGCAATCAGCCAACCACCAATACCCTCCTCACTGCGCTACCCTGCCCACTACTGCTACCCACTCTTTCCCATCGGAGCCAACGAGGGGAAAACAAACAAAAAACGGAGCAAAGGCATTGGACTGTGTCCAGAGGGAGGGAGGGAGGGGGAGGGAGAGAGAGAGAAAGAAAGAAAGAAAGAAAGAAAGAAAGAAAGAAAGAAAGGCCTCATAAGGCACATGGATGGGCCCTCTGTGACCCACTTTCCTGCCCCCCTCCCTTACTGGGTCAGCTGACACTGGTGCCCCACACAGGGCACAGAGGCTCCACTAAGGTGTTTACAAGAGAGGAAGACAAGAGAGAAAGGAAGATGCTGTGTGTGTGTGTGTGTGTGTGTGTTTGGCCTGCCCACAGACTCCTCTAGTTGTCACCTGGAGATCCCACAAACAGACAGGCGCGGGCGGAGAGAAAGTGAAACCAAACACCTCCACACAGGGAGACTCACAGGGGCAACTGGGGCAAACAATCCAATCCCAGGGCTGTACCGAGACAAAGCGAGAGCCAAGAGCACGTAGCATGAGACAGATGGTGAGCATGGAAAATCTGTGAACACCATCATGATTCTCTGTGAGACTTCAGTCGAGTCGTCCAACACTGTAAGACCCATCCATAATTAACTGCAATGTAGAAAGTATTAACCATGTTAATATGTGGTTGAGTAGTTTTCCTATGTGGCAGAGAGCCTTTTAATGGGAAGCTTTTACAATCTACAGGCCTGTGAGGCTAGTGAACATAAATGGCTGCTAACCCCCTGGGAGCCAGTAGGCTACAGCACCTGCCTAAGGATCAGAGACCTACTGTATGTGGTCTACACACACACACCTCTAATTGTGAACTTGGAGTTCTTTTTGTTATTTGAGACGTGTCATTAGGCCTCCAACATTGTCTGTCTGTCTGTCTGTCTGTCTGTCTCTCTGAAAGCACTCAGGAGCAACTGGTCAGTGGTGGCTGTCGTGACCGGAACAGGAGCCTGTCAGCGAGTAGCCATGCAGCAGCTGCTAGCTCTAGATTAGCTCACAGGATTCGGTTTAAGATGATGGATGGGGTCCTGCTCCAATCAACGCCCACGGCATCTGATGGGGGTGGGAGAGCGGGAGGAGAAGAGCATGCCTAACCCCCCCCCCCCCTTACTCGAGCAGTTAGGGGGATCTTTGTCTCAACAAATGAGATGCCAGAGTGGCCTGCTGTTGTCAAGGTGACGGCTGAAAACCCACCATAGTTTCCTTGGCAACCAGATTCATGAAGAGCACAGTGTGTCAGTGAGAAGTGCACCATTGTAGAATGCTGTGGCACACACACACACACACACACACACACTTGCTTGCGTAGCTGTTGGATTTTCCCCACACGATACACTAATAGGGTGCAGCAGCACATTGGCTCACTGCGGCATTTGAAACACTCTGCCAACTGAGAGTGAGCATCAGACGCTGCTCTTCATATGAAAGCTGCCTGTGAGTCTGTCTGCCTGCCTGTCTGTCTGTCTGTCTGTCTGTCTGCCTCTCTCTAAAGATGGTTTTACAGGAACTAGTCATGATCTCCATCTCTCCGGCCCCACCCCCTCTTTCTAAGCCAACCAACCCCCACCCTCTCCTAAGGAAGGGGGGGAAGGGCTTTCCGAGAGGCCCACTCCCACCCTTCCCCCATACTCTTTGCTAGTCTGTGTTAAGTGTGCATGTTTGTGCATATATGTTCACACGAGTATGTGTTTTACAGTTGCGTGCGTGCGTGCGTGCGCCAGCTTCACTCCATGGATGGGAGCCAGAGACGGAGCTGCCTGTGGCCCCAGCTGTGCGTACCAGCCAATATGAGTCACCTGCCCCCAGGCCTGCTCTACAAACACCCAAACCCCCTGAACTTCAATAGGAGCCCTGAACACCAACACACACACACCCACATTCTCACACACAAACGCAATCACACCACCTGGCTAAACTGAAAGCTGTGTGACACACCAACTGTACCCGCCTCTCTCTTCACACACACACACACACAATCATCCATCATGCCCAAAGTCTGTCATCCTTTTCCGCTCCAACATGGAGACACACACACATAAAAATATTGGCTGTGTACAAACACGATAAAACCTAAGACTCCACAGGCTACAGTGGCAGCTCCACTGCCTACTTGCAGGCTCACTGCTTGGCTGGGTTCAACAGGCTCACATGGCCCCCCTGTAACATGAGCCTAGCATGGAGGCTGCTTGTGTCTTACTCACACACACACACACACAAGCAAGCAATCTCCCCTCCCATCTCCAGCCCTCCTCGCTAACTCCATACCGAGCTTCTAATCCTCCATGTGCTGTGTGTTTGGCTGTGAGGATTGGGTGTCCAATACAAAAAATGTGCATTATGTGTACTAACAAGGTGGACTACTGTATGTTTGTGTGTGTGTGTGTGTGTGTGTTTTGTGTGAGGTCTGGATGTCTGTGTGAATATGTATATAAGATTTGTGTATGTTCTTGAGTTCTCTGTGTCTTCCTGTGATTGTGAGTGCGTGTGCGTGTGCGTGTGTGTGTGTGTGTGTGTGTGTGTGTAAATGTAAGCGGAGCTGGCCTGTGTGTGTGTGTGAAAGTAAGCGGAGCTGGCCCGTCTGATTAGTCCAGAGTGAGAGAGGAAGGTAAACATGGCTCAGTCAGCGCCACATGCAATGCGAGTGAGGCGCACATGTCCTGACCGATACGGTAGGAGGGCCCGAGAGCGCGCGGGAGGGGGAGGAGGAAGAGGAAGAGGGGGAGGGAGGGGGGCGAGGGTGAGGGTGAGGGCGGCAGCACTGCTGCACTCACTGACTCACTGACTCACTTTTGCAGCACACGAGGCCAGTCATCCCGCAGCTCCAGCTCCAGAGGGGAGGGCGAGGGGGAGGCGCGGGGGAGGGGCATGTCGCAAACTCGCTCCTCCTCTAACGACTGCCTGGCTCCAGGCCGGCCTCGGCAAGATCCTCTCCCCGTCTCGTGACTGTGAGCTTGGGTGTGAGTCCTGCTTGGTATAGCAACCCCCACCCACCCTAACCTCCCCCACCCCTACCCTCCCTCTACCTACAACTCTGGACTGCAGTAATTCTGACCGTGACTAACCACCCTCACGTGGCCCCTGACTCCCTAGGTAGCGTATAGGAGCCGGGAGGGGGCGACGACTCGGAGCACTTATGTCAGTTTCTCACTTTACTCAGCCCACCGCCATTATCTACACTAATGTATGTGTCTGTCACAACCCGAGATGAGAGCTCGCCAGCTCTCTCGAGCCCAGTGCCACAGTATAGAGACAGTGTGTGTGTGTGTTTGTGTGTGTGTGTGTGTGTGTGTGTTCGTGTGTGTGTTCGTGTGTGTGTTCGTGTGTGTGTGTTCGTGTGTGTGTGTTCGTGTGTGTGTGTTCGTGTGTGTGTGTTCGTGTGTGTGTGTTCGTGTGTGTGTGTTCGTGTGTGTGTGTTCGTGTGTGTGTGTTCGTGTGTGTGTGTTCGTGTGTGTGTGTGTGTGGTTGAAGGGGTAGGTGGGTCTCCTCTTTTCAGCCTTCACCTGCCATTTCTTTCTGGATGAACACAGGCTCTAGACAGATGGCAAATTACTGTCAGGGTCAAACAGAAAAATGGCAGGAAAGAGGGTGCAAATGAGGCTTTCTGCTGCTGGAAAGAGCCCTATATTCCCCACCCAGCAACATGTCGGCTGAGAGCAGCTCATGTAAGAGACCTGTTGAGCACACGGAGACCTGGGACATAACCAATCAAAAGGCTGTGCTTAGAAAGGATAAACACCCACACACACACAACTGCCCTAAAAGACAGATGACAAAATGTCTTTTGTAACCCCTCCCCACACACACACAGACAAAGTAAAGATTGCATGTACATGTTTTTTCAATCTGTGTGTTCCTGCATGACACCAACTGGTCT
>NW_027468598.1:12155702-12178202 GCF_046254945.1 Alosa pseudoharengus | reverse complement strand
AACGAGACAGTCCAATAGACAAAACAGTCTCCACAAACATGCTAGACAATGACAAGGGTTCTTGCAACACAAGTCATCAACCCAGTAACCAATCATGATAAGGGTTCTTACAACATACGTAACTAGCCAATCAGCTGAAGCCAAAGTAAATGTAATCCATGTTTATTTGCACCAGGTGGAATCTTAGAAACGAGTATCCAAGTATCAATCTGGCTACACTTGTCAAAGTACAACTCAATCTGGGGACGTCTGAGCAGCTTTCGTAAAGTTTCATCCACACGCCTGTGATGATACTCACCCGCCAGGCCTCTTCTTCCCGTCCCCGTGGCGACCGTCGTCTGGCGGACTGCCTCTGGACACCGGGCTGGCCTGCGCCTGTGGGGAGCCCAGCTGAGGGGGCATAGCATGCTGGGATGCAGCGACGATGGTCCCAGGGTAGGACTGCACCAGATGGGGCTGCTGCTGCTGATGTTGGTGCTTGGTGGTGGCTGACAGGGAGTGGGTCAAGGAGGTGGGCTCAGGCTCAGGCTGGGGCGAGATGAGAACGTGCTGGGGATGGGCGTGCTGGCTGGTGGGGGGGCTGCGGGCATCTTTCCTGGGGGAGCCCTGCCGCTGCTGGTGCTGATGGTGCACGGTGTGGGGACTGCATGCTGTGTTGGGAGCCGGGGGGAAGGCGGTCTGGGGGTTGGGGGCGGAAGGCACCACGGGGATGGGGATGACCGCTATGGGCAGCGAGGGAGGGGGCGGCTGGGGTGGGAGTGGAGCCAGCCGGCGCTCCGAGCCACTGGGCTCCTCCACCCAGGTGACGTGGTGGTGGTGGTGGTGGTGGTGGTGGCTGTTGACCCGCAGGGCCTGCGCGGCCGCCGCTTCCGTCCTCTTCCTCTGCTCCGCCTCCTGCTCCTGACGGAGCCGCTCCCTCAACTCATTCTCCTCTGAAAAGAGAGAGAGGGGGAGTGTTAGGGGATAAAGCCCATGGACACATTCGGGGGAAATGGGTCATACAAGGATGAAGCCAGAGAGGGAGGATAGCCAGGAAAAAAGGGGAAATTATGACAGAGTCAGATGACTGAACCAGATTCCATTTGGTTACTGCACCTTCAGCCACAGACACCACTGATAAAAGGGATGTTGGATTTTTGAGAAGAAAAGACCAAATCTGATTTAGCATTTTTAGGCTTGTGTGCTCCATGAACACCAATTAGATGTGGGAGGCACGGACTTTAACCCTGTGAACATACAATCAATACTTCAAAAACACTCGCCGCCACTCTGACCTAGATTTTTCGGCCAGGCTAAATAAACTGCAAGCTCATGGCTTGGAAAATACGATGTCATTTCAATGCGGTCTGCCAAGCATACTGTGGCCAAATGATAAAACCACGATAACACACGCACACACAGAACTAATGGTCTTGTTCCACACTGAAACACATGTTGAGCCCGTGACCTCAGGATGGGCGGCTAAGGCACAACTGAGCCTTCGCAGCAGGGCAGGAAACATGCTATACATGCGCTACCGTGTGACCTTTGGCCTCTGGCGCGATTTGACACACATACTGTACACACAAGGCCACAAAACACATCGGAGGACAGAGAGCACAGAACCTCACACCAATACGACAAACTCAAAAAGAGGCCAGGGAAATAAAGAACAGCTATTGTGAAGAGTGATTAGCTAGAAAAAGAGAACACACACACACACACAATCCCCTATTATCTATCCCCTTGTAAGGAACAGCGTGTTCATGGTGCAGGCTAAGGTTACTTTAGCATAGCTTTCATGGAAACCCGATGCTGGTAAACTCTCGCCCACTCCCCGCCACTCTACTCCTCCTCTCTTGGGCTGCTCCCAACAGCGCCTTGCGCTTCAAGCTCGGGAGCTAAGACTCTGCCCCCTGGAAGTCGGCCAATCCTTAAATAGTCAATGAATTATGCAGCTTCTACTGATCCCAGACCAGCTCGGAGAGGGAAGACTGACCACCCCTGACAGGAAGGGAAAAAAAAAAAAACATGCTGGGATTTCACTAAGGGTGAAACGCACCCAGGGCTCCGGTACAGCAGCAAGCACGTGTCTCATACTGTGAGTGGTTGTGCTGTAGCAGGGCAGATAAGACGACGAGGCTGTGCCCAGACTTAACATGCCACATTTTTATAGTGTTACAAATGTGGGCTCTAAACACGACCTCAGAGAAGGAGGAAAAAAATAACAGTTCAATTGGCAGGATCCTGTTACCACTAGAATTCTAGCAAATCAAAACAGAGTGAGCTAATCCTAAGAGGAGCGATATGTGAGAATGGCCTTGTCTTAACGCCAGCAGGGTTGGGCGGCAATCAGGGTATGAAATGAGCTGAGGTTTGATCGTGGAGAAGAGCACTCTGCCGGAAAATGCTGATATTTTTCACTAAGCAGGTTTAATCCAAGTCATGTTACGCTGTCAAAGCACTATTCCATAGAGGACTGGTAGCCTTGAAGCCGCCGTGTTGTCGCGTTGTGTAATTCCATGACTAAGCTCCTTATTTTGCCACTTACTCGGATATATATTTCTAGTGAGCGTAAAGGAGCTTTTCGGCAGTGGACAATCTCTCACAGAGCACAACGGGGGCGTTCTTATCTTAATGACACCTAACAAATGGGCCTTAACACAGAGCACATGGCCCCTGTGTCGTGATGGCAGTCTCCTTTGTCACGAGCCTTCACCTGAGCCTGGTCATAAACGCAACTGGAACTGCACCACAAGATAGGGCCTGACTGGGTAAATTAAGCTTAAGCAGAAAGTTGTGGAACACGACGCTGTACTTTTATGCTACACATGAGTAGACTACAAGCCCATCAGTTCTTCTGAGAGCTACTAAACCGGGGGGTGGGGGTGCACAATCAGATGGAGGATTCACCACTCCAAACCAGCGCAAGTCAGCTGTTCTACCAGAGTGGGTGGTTCCCGCTACTGGTGCACATGCGCCACCAGTCTACAGGGGTTGAGGATGGGGGGTTGTACAAGGAGGAGTGTCAGTTACTATGGAAACAGCAACGTTAGCAATTGCAATGGCACGAATGGACTCGTTCGACCCCATCAATACTCAAAGCTTTTTTGGACAACACCCCCAACCCATTCCAAGACAAATGGGTGCAATTTGCAGCTGATAACATTGCAGCTCCTTCAAGACAGGACGTTGTATTGTGCTCAGAAGAGTCCGAGCACTGTACACTTATGAGAGCGGTCCAGTACACCTCAAGGACGTCCAGACTACTCTCATTCATACAGGAATCAATGTGTGTCTTTAATTGTGTGCAGCTCACCACTGTGTGCTGAACTGTACAAATGTACGGAGGAAGGACTCTCGTCTACTTTGCTGCAGAGGCTTTTGGTAAGGGAAGAAAAAAGGACAAAAAACACAAAACCTACACAGACACACACACACACACACACTGGCCGACACCATCACACTACTGAGGCAGGTTATCCACTCCAGTGAGTCACCCACTCCAGCAATGACTAGGCAGCTTTTCTCTGCATTCTTCTCTGATACCCCAAGGATAGGGACAGACTAGAGTAGCACTCGTTTGGCTGAGAGAAAAGGACTGAAATGAATTAGGCAATGTGGGATAAACACCCCTTTCTGATTCATAGTGGCCAAGCAGATTTCCAATCGAGCATTTCCATTACAAAACATACCAGTACTACTTAATAAATGAATCCTATCTGGTGCTAAAATAATGGACCCGGGCAAGAAAGATGAGACAAGAACAGAAATCTCGATCTGATGACCTTGCGTGTTCCAGATAAATAAGTAAGTAAATGAGTGGCACCCCATCTGCCGACCATAGAACAGGAGCAAGAGTGCAGTACTTCATTATGGCTTGCTCACGGCTGTCCAATGAGGATGTGAGAGGTAGCACTCACACCTCTGGTCCTTCCGGTCACAGGCAGGCAGGCGGGCGGGCAGCGGGAGCACAGTGTCCTGACAGCTCAGCTAATGCTAATGCGGGGAAGTGACAAGCTCCTCGCTCTGCTCCGCGGCCCAATGCAGAACAGATGTCTGCTGTCAGCCGAGCAGGCTACAGCAGAGAGGAGCGCAGTGATGCGGTAACCACAAGGCACACGCGCACACACTCACACACACTCACACACGCACACACACACGCACACACACTCACACGCGCACACACTCACACGCGCACACACACACGTAGCTGATAAAAATCAACACTTGAAACAAAGGCTGAAATACTCACTCATACTGGAGCTTTCCAGCTCAAACTTCTGATTTAGTTTTTAATACTTTCTTAGTTGCTCCTCTAAACAGTATAACTGCAAAACCATGTATATGACCTGCACTAACCAGCAGCAGTGGCCTGCAGTCTATAACATATAGTACAGACCATCAAAGTATGTGCTTGGGATCAGAATGAAAGTGAAAAACTAACACTGACAACAAGCCAAGGGAGGCCTGAGTTGACAGAGGTTGAAAGGAATATGGTGCAGGTAGGTGCCCAAAGTGCATGAACAACACAGCCCGACACTACAAGAAAGCTTTAGTGTTTCTTTTGACAGTCTGGCTTTACCAATTCACAACATGTATTACTTTATTTACCATTCACAACAGAAATCATGAAGGAATGTAATACTTCCCATATTTAAGAAATTATAGTCTACCGATTAAGATATATAGACAATACATTTGCCAAATTAATAATACATTTTTAGTTACTATTGGCTTTTTACTACAAGGAAAACAACTAGACACTAGAGGACACATAGATAATTTAGCTAACATTATATAACTCGCATTTGGAGGAGGAGGAGGGTGGGGTAGTGCCCTAGATTCTCTCTCATCGTGACCTGCACCAATGAGGGAGGCAAAAAATCCGCCGAGTAGGGATGACTAGAAAGGGGGTGGGTGATGAATGTGTGTAGACTGCACTGCCTTACAAACTAATGGTAGTTCAATTCAGTTGGGTCGATCAGATACAACAATGGGTGGCATTTTTGCAATTAAACTTCACAAAGTTGTTACATTCGTTACATTTTAACATTCAAACAGTGTGTCAAACTGAAATAGCGCAAGCCTGTCGTGCTGCCGTCCACATGGTGAAAGGGGGTGGGCTTTGTCCACGCGGTTTCGACTGAGGGCGGAGACAGACGGGACACGTCGTCAACAGACAACAGCTAGAATGTAGCGAACAAGAACGCGCCAGTTCGGCTTGCTGCGGTAACAACGAAATCCAAACAAAATAGTCTCTCCAATGACACCATGTTTTCGGGTGTAGCCTAATACACATGCGAAGATACATGATAAATGAGAATTATTGAAAAAACTAAGGACAACCTTAAAGGGAACTCTAATAATACTCAGTGTAATATGAGATCCCGGAGATGTCAGGTCATTATGTAAAACACTCGGACAAAGCCACCGCCCAAGGCAGGTCTATACTGAGTAACATTACTTGTTTATGAGACGGCTATTTGACCTACAAATGAAATCAGCATAAAACTTTAATGAAGACGATTAACAAAAAGGTATGCGTAATGAGTTGCAGAAGTAATCTAACTAGAAAGCAATATTTAACACGATTACAACAGCCCGGAAAGTGAAGGTTAGCCCAGCGCTTAACGTAAAACACTGAAGTGGCCAGAAATGCTCATAGACATGCAATCCATACTATTTGTGTGGTGTATAATTATTTGCCGCATATTCCTTGTTCAAATTCCAATCGAATTTGTCCTCTTCTATCAGAAAATCGGTGTTTTTTCTGCCCATGATATATGATCCCCATTTACTACCTGATTTATGCAAATAAATGAGCGTATAGTCATCGTTGCACAGCGTGTCACATCCACATACCACACGAAAGCGATCCACTTTCTACTGTAACGTTAGGCTTCATAAAAAAAATGATAATGCACTAAACTGCATCAGACTAGTTATGGATTTATCATTATCATTATACGGTACACATTACCTCCTCATTCTAACCTTTGCAAATCCAGGATTTCACATTAAAGACTCTACCGCTACTACTTGGTATGCTTTTTTTCCCCAACACCCCCCACAGTTTAGCATCCCCTCCTTACCACGTGTTTTCTGTTGTTGCTGGGCTTGCAATTCCAAGAACTTGGCTGCTTCTAACAATGTCTCGATGCTCATGTCTGGCACGTAACTGTTTTACTCCAGATAATAAAGAAAATGTGTGATAAAGGGGCACTTTAAACTTCCCTGCGGGATCCACCGGACGCACCAGAAACATAAAAAAAAGAAAAGAGTCGTGGCTGGATCCCCCTCGTACAAACTCTTTCCACTCGCGCAGAGGAGTTGCAACAAGATGGCGGTGACGAGCATAAGCATAAAACACAACGGGGCACACAGCAGATCGTTAAGATCCGCCCATAGTTCATAGCCACACCCACCACCGAAACCTTTTTCAAAACACGGACAAGACTATCGAAATAGCACACATATGTAGGCCAAGTTTACATTGCGGACGGAAACAAATAGAGACGAATAAATTTAAACTCGACGATACACGTAAAACATCTGAGCATTACTTGACAAAAACTGTGCCATGTTGGCTACGTGCTCAGCGGGTGGGCGTCAGGGAGGGGCGGTTTCGATTCACTCCATGTTTTGTGGGAGGCTGGCTCATGTATCAGCATGATTATAATACACCATAGCCGGCTGGCCTATCAGCATGAAGAACAACAAGGCATGGTATGAACACACATGGCTTCCCGCTCATTGTAGTTGGCAAGATTATGAGGAAGTGCAGCATGCCATTTCAGTAAATCGTCTCTTTACAATGTATAGTACGCTTAAGCTACAGTATTTCTTCATTCGAGATGCAAAACGCAGTTCATGCGTATAACAATAATAATAATAAAAAAACTGATGAAGCTAAGCGCATTTCATTTCAATTGCTCTTAGCAGTCTGTATGGTATGTCAGCTTGAGATAAAAATATCAAACCGTGCACAGCCAATGGGGAGACTCCAACACTGAGGTGGAGGTTGGACAATGCGACGGGCGTGTTTGAGCTCTTTAAGCGCCTGAAGGCACGACGAGTAAGCAGCAAGTATTTTTTAATGACATCTCATATTTACCGAAAGAGAGAGGGGGCTGTACTTGACAAGGCTATATCTATGAAAAATTAAAATGTTCTTATTAAACTTCAAGACCTATTTGTTTCCCCGCAAAGCTTTATTCCCCTTAATACTGCACAATTTGACCTCTTTAGGCTTCAAGAGCTGCAACTGTTAACTTGAATGCTGGTGGGTATGAAAAATTGACAGTATATTTCTGTATTAAATGTACACCTGCCTTTCATGCTCTCCCCTAGACATTTCGCATCAAGCCCAATTAAAGTTATTGGCAAGCTGACTGAATTAGGTGAATACTACCATGATTGCAGAAACCATATACTCAAATATACTGCACGTCGCTGGATGGGCCTTAATCGGAATATAGTGTAGCCTACATGGAAACGTAGTGGCTGACAGTGAGATAGGATTGGACATTTGTTATCGGTTCTAAATGTTAAAACCCCCATACAATCATGTTTAGGAATGGGTTGGTGGCTTGCAATGTAATTCACAACAGTGATCAAACTGAAGTTCCTGTCAGTTTTTGTTTGCTTTTTGTATTGTAAAACAACTTCTGAGACACTGGACTATACTGCCAACTACACTAGTCCCAAATGAAAAGTATACCTTTTCTTGTGTAGTACTTCAAAGGGAAATTCAAACCGCAGTGACAAAACAACCTAGGCTGTAAGGCACATGCAGTTGTAAGCCTTTTGATTATATTTTGCTGCCTGAACACATGTGTAGGCTACTAAAAGGGTATTTGTAATATGTGAAAACGTCACTCAGATTATAACAAAACACTAAAATATTGATACAAGAAGTGGAATAACGCTCGAGATTTACCGTAGATCCCAGAAACTGCTTTACAAAACCTCAATTTCTCAAACAAACAAGAAAATGTCACGTATGCAGCCTACACATAGCCTAAACAACCAAGGAGAGGGAGAGATAGAGACGGTGGTCATTTTTAGGTAATTGTAGAATCAAGTCACATGCCGATCACAGGTCAGGGAAGTGTTGAAAAAGCCCCAGGCAGCCAGAGGCACGAGCATTGAGACGGATCCGAGGAGGAAGTGGAGTTTTGTGTGCTCTCGGGCACAGGGCACGGCTTCACATGACTGTCAGCAGCACAGAGTGAACGTGGGAGGAGGGGAGGGAAAATGGGAGAAAGAGTAGGCTACACACACAGACACACACACTCAAGAAATGAGTAAGCAGAACTACAGCAGCCCTGACTGGAGAGGGAGGGGGGTGGTCTGCCTTTCCTGTTATTCACGCCAGGCTTTTACAGGACATGTGTACCTCGACCAACTTCCTGCGACAAAAAATCAAGACTGAAGCACTCCAGGCACAGGACATACGACAAAACTTCATGAACATGTGTTTACAGGCAAAACGAAAATAGGTTAGTACTGCGAAGGAGCTGTCGACATGACCCACTGTTCCATAATGCAGTTTGAAAACTAGGCTCCCTCTAGTGGTAGAAGAGGGGAATTTAAAAGCTTACATGTGGTAGAATACCACACACGGCGTGGGTAGAAAATGTTAATGGGAGTAAAAAACATACTTACTTTGACAGTGATGTCTTCAATGACAATAATTGAAGTGATGCTCAACATCAGGTAACACTATCTTTCTCTGACTTGCAAAGAGATCTCTCAAAATGGTCCCTAACACTTCAAATCTAATTCTAAATTTGTATGACTTTCATAAGTCTATGTTCATTAAAAACTAATACACACACACACACACACACACGACTTCTAATACAACAAAGCGAACATGACTAAATTCATAAAAAAAAACATTTATTTGAAAATTAGGTGAAATAGATTTCAAACAAACCGTATTTGCGAGATCAGTCATTTAAAAAAAAATCTCGGGGTCCTAATATAATCATAACACAAGACTGGTATGTTGTAAGGCAAGTGTCTACACAGAGATATGGAGCAAACCGGGGAGCCAAATCCCCCTCCCCATCAGAGAGGGCTGGAAGCGGTGCGGAGGAGGGTGTTCTTCAGGCAGGTACACAGCTGGTTCATCAGATCCTTGTTCTGGCCCTCCACAAAGTGCATCTCCACCAGCACGTCGGCCCCCTGGACCTTCACGTTCAGCAGGCTCTTGAACAGGAAGCTCTGCACCAGGCCGGGGCTCTGGGGCTGGGAGCCTGCTGCTCCTGCTGTGGCTTCCTTTGGGCCAGGGAGGGCTTCCACTTCCACATCCTGTGAGGAGTGGCTGACCTCCGGTGTGACGGGAGCCTCTTCCTGTGTGTTGGGAGACTCCATGCTGACATCCAGTGGCCCCTGCTCCCCAAGCTCGCCTGCCTGAGCTCCAGAGCGATGCCCGTTGCTGTCCTGCTCACCCGCTGGTGCTGACTGGCACACCTCCCCTGAGGGCTGGGGACCTTGCTGGTTCTCCGTCTCGCGGGCTGCTGCTGTGGGCTGCGTGTCGGAGCCCTGAGCTGCTGCCGAGGGGACGGCGGCGCCGGGGGAGAGCGACTCGTTCTGCTGCCGGTTCTGCTCGCGCCGCCTCTGCCGCATGTGGACCCAGGTGTTCTCCACGGCCGTCAGGAAGAGACTGAGCTCGGCCTCGCCGCTGGGGACGCGCTTGTGAAGAATCTGAGAGAGCAGAGAGAGGCATTACAACAAACCTCCACCTCTCAAAGCAAACCAAAGCAAAGCTTTCTTCAGCTGACACTAAAAGATACTAGAAATACAATTAATAACTGATTAACAGTAGATTACAAATAAACACATAACTGTACCCATATTAGTTTGTTCATAATCATTATCCTAGCCTATAATTAACATCATCTTAGCCTTAACCTAACATCCCAAAGGTTTCAAGGCAATTACAAAGGCAATTTCATTCTACATCCTAAAGTGATATTTAATTGAATTTATACTTAGCCTAACTCTATTAGCATATCCTACATATGGCATATAAGCAGCAGTAAACTGTAATGTTTTGAGTGATTGTGTACTGTAGGCGTGTGTAAAGTACCCGCAGGTCTTTGAGTGTCTTCTCCATCCAGACAGTGACTGTGTGCACATCGCTGCTCTCCGAGCAGGCTGCGGAAGAGGAAGACGAGGTGGAAGAGGAGGGCAGAGAGGAGGCTTTGATCTGCAGTTCTCGGACCGTGGGCTGCAGAATGGTGAAGGCCAGTGGCTTGCGGGCTTTCTCCATCTTGCGCTTCTTACTCGGGGGAGACTAAGCCGCAGGCAGGGAGAGGAAGATGAGGAGGAGGAGGAGGATGACATCATTACACATTCAGGTTACAGAGCTTAAGGCGAGAACACAAACACCATTGTTCTAAAATGAAATAGCAGACAGACTGCTGCGCTAAGGTTACTCATTGTTTAGTTTGTAATCTATTGACAAATGCTGTAGAAATACTTCACTAACCTTAGTCACAGTTTAAGATTTTCATTAGGTTTAATTTTAGTATTCAGTATGTTCACATCTAAATGTGTTTATCTAAACTAGGTCTATATCCACTAAATCACATCACATCAACGTAAGAAATCTCCACAATATCAAATGTACCACTGGTATTTCTCATAAAGTCCTTTCAGCCTAAGAACAGATACAGCGACAAGAATAGAGATTAGAGAACAGGGGAATTAATCTATGTCAGATGTTTTGGCAGTGACTAATAGCGTGGACACCACACCCTGTGCACTCTCATTCTGTCATACCTGCATACCAGGAGAGCCAAAGCAGTGATGTAACTGATAAGAACACATACTACATTCAACTCATGTACTGTTATGACCGTCCACTGCGTTACCAGAGGCTGCAGGCTAAAAGGAAAAAAAAAAAAAAAAAAAAACACTGACTTGATCACCACAAGGGGGCAGCAACACACAAGTGAATGGTCCCCAGTTGCATCACCCTTTGACCTTGTCTTCTGAGAAGGCAAAAACACCCCCTCCCCTATTTTCATCCCAGCTTAGAAAAACAACCAGCAGGATTCTGGCTGCCTTGAGCTCAAACGCACTATTGTTTCACACCACACACGTCTGAACACGCCCGCAGTATGGGCCGCTTTGAGAATTAATGGGAGATTTATGAGAATATTTAGAATTCGTACACACAAACAAGGCCAAAGCCGCTGGGCCACAAGAGGAGGATAACATTCAGTTACCCTTCAGGGGGCAAGAGTGCTGTTACTGCAGCTTTGGCATGCGAGCGCAGTTGTGCAGCATAGCCCACATTCCAAACATATCCAGGGCCCTCTCACAAGTCACTCTGACACACAGGCACACACACTGATACTTACACACACAGGAACACAAGTCATAAACCATGGCCAACACCCCCTGCCTCGGACAAACAGTTTATCCTCTGGTTTGACCTCAGGAATACTCATAAACACGCCACAGACGAGGAGATGTTCTTAGAATGGAGAACAGAGAACACACAGACACACACACACACATACCGAGCATGATGAGGCAGCACCTCCATTTATCAGTCAAATGAGTCGAGACAATCTTCACCAAAAACAATGATGTCAGAGATAAGGTGATGGAGATATGTGGAGAGGGAGGGGAGGCAGAGGCTCAGACCGCATGGTGTGGATGTCGCTGATATGGAGCAAACAAGAGTGAGAGCAGAGGGAGGGAAAGACAAACAAAGAGTGTGAAAGGGGGAGAGAGATTGCGAAAAGGTGTGAGAGAGAGAGCAAAAGGGGGATATGGAGTGAGAGAGAAAAAGTGAGAGAGAGAAAGGATGAGAAAGAGAGAGAGAGAAATGAAGACAGTCATGCATTCCCATCTCTGGCTTCTTTCCCTGAAGGCCAAGACACGTCATTGGCTGAGTCACTGACACCATTATGCAGAGAAAGCAAGTGAGCATGAGAGATGATCGAGGGAGCAAGAGGAAGAGAGATATTTAGGGAGAGAGTGTGAGTGAGTGAGAGAGAGAGAGAGATGCAGAGGGATTGTCTTAAAGGCATCACGCTGGCTTAAAGGTCTCGTGAATGGCTGGTCTCTGCTTCTCACTTAGACCCAGACAGCCCACAGCATGAGTCACTACGACTACCACACACAGTCACAGACACACACAGCCCAAAGCCCAGAGCAGGCTCCCCTACTACTCCCACATCACTCAGCCACTGGACACTCTCACTGACCAAAGCTGCCACACCCAAAGCCTCCACTGCTCACCAGAAATACGACAGAAATGTACGCAATACTGCAAGTGTGGGAGTAAGTGTGTGTATGTGTGTGTGTGTGTGTGTGTGTGTGTGTTTGATCTACTAAAAGGACCATAATTCGTCTTCCCTCATTAACCCTTTGGCCCATCTCTCTCTCTCTCTCTCTCTATCTGTCTCCTGTCTCTCTCTCTTCTCTAACTCTGTGCTGCCCTGTGACCTAGCCAGCATCCGCTGCTCTAACTAAATGAGCCCTGGTGTTCAGACGCCTAACGTCACGTCACACTAATCACATTACAGCAGAGACTGCTCAGCTAATCCCCCATCAATCAGCTCTGCTCTGAGAGAGCGCTCTGCCTTTGGTCAGACACACACACACACATGCACATTAACCATTTACACACACACACCCCAACCACTAACCATTTAAAAACACCCCATCCCAGTTTCAAACATTTTTTCCAGAGATTTTCATTTAAAGTTTGCTAACAATTTCACAATTACAGTATCTGGCAGGCTGCACACTAAAGAATGTCCTCACTGTCATTCTACAATGCAGCACAAGGGGGCCCTGTTCCATGACTTTTCACGCCCCACGCCCCTGCAATGACATTGGTGTTTATTCGGTGCGGCGTGCCGATATGTCCTTCATGTCCACGCGTTAATGCGGAGGGACGGGGCTGTATGTGGGCTGTTATTGTCGTGATATCAGCAGTGGAACAGACTGAGGAGAGCGTTTCTGCTGACGCGAGCCACAATGGCCTCATTTCATCAATGACGCCCCGCATGAGTGTGAAGTGAAATGACTTCTGCTCTTCATATGGCCAAACCATTTCCATATTTAATTTGTCCGTCTAATAAGGAGCCGCAAAGCTGCCGCTTTCCATTATATTTCTTTGTGTTTCTCATAGACATACACACACACACACACACAATCAAAAAGCCTTCTGCTCACATTGAGAGGGGAAAAAAAACACTGAGGAAAAAAAAATCAATAAAATCCATCAGGCCGGCCTGTCTGAGCACAGCACATCCTAAACACAGAGTTGTGTACTCATGCACACTGCGCAGACACACACACACACACACGCACACACACACACACGCACACACACACACACACACACACGTGTGCACGCTGCCACGCTGCATGAACGCACACACCCCCACACACACACACACTCACAAATCTCTGTCTTTTTATCAGGGTACTGCTTTTAGCCCCTCCTCTACAGTAATTCACTGTCTCTTCTCTCCCTCATTTTATTCATCCCTTCTCCCTCCTTCCCTCCCTCCCTCCCTCCATTCTCTCTCTGTGCTGGTCAGGGATGGTCCATTATTTATCTGACACACTTATCCTTGCCTCATCTTTCCTCCAGCTCACGCGGGCGTGCTGCACGCAGTGGTGACAAGAGCCCCAGACAAAAGCTGGGGGCTCCGGTGAGATGACAGCCGCACTCCGCCGACACAATGTGCATCACAATCCATACCACCATCAGCTCTGCCCTTGCCCCACTTTTCCAAACCAGCAGGGAGGACCCAGCCTCCACCCCCAGCACCACACACTACACTCAGAGACTGGGGGCAAAAAAAAAGTAATTGAGAAGTATGGTATGGGCAGATAAAATAAGGTCATTATTCAATTATTGAGCACGATTGGTGGAGGCAGATAGCTATTTAACCTTGGGGTTTGTGACAGGGAGGTTTGTTATAATCAACCCCCAACCCTTCCCTATTCATAGTCAAGCCCTGCCAAAGCCTGCCTTACGTGGTCACCTTTGCCCCGTCAGCCTTCAGCTCACCATCTGGACTGAGTACCGGACAAGCGCTCGGCCTCTCAGCCGGCATGCCTCACATCACATGTCTCATACAGGAGCCTCTCCTCTTCTGTGCCTTCGTGTCTTTGTGTAGAGCTGTTGTCTCTGTATCTCCCTAGATCTCTCTAGGTCCTGTCTTCCTGTTGCCATGTCTCCCTCCTTGTGACACCTTCACAAAAGGCCTCCTTATCCTCCTTTCTTTCATTGTCTTTCACCATTTCTTCTATTTTCTCCCTTTTATTCTGTCTTTCTTTCATTTCATTTCTTTCATAGTGTCTTTCCTTCACTTGTTCCCTCCCTATAATGAAGGGGATCAGATTCAGAGCAGGCCTCTCACGGCCGCCCCTGCTGTATGTTTTCATGTCCGGTTGAAAGATCGAGCTGTCAGCCAGATTGATCTGGCTTCCATGCTGTCCGCTAATGGGCCATAACCTGGGATTCACACACCCTCTGACTGGGGTAGCCGAGCAAGAAACAGGTCCTACGTGTGTGTGTGTGTGTGTGTGTGTGTGTGTGTGAGTGTGTGTGTGTGTGTGTGGGGGGGGGGGGGGGTGTAAGAAAGGGAGGGAGAGAGAAAGGGAGTAAGTTGGGGATGGAGGAAGCAAACAAAGGAGGGAGAAAAGAAAGAAGAGGTGAGATGGATGTACACACAGCACAGAAGCAGGTGTAAGCGAGAGAATAAGATGAATGGAGAGGTGAATGGAAAGATGGAGGGAGGGAAAGAGGGAGGGAGGGAGGGAGGGTGAGATGGGGCGTGTTGCTGTGGTGTGTGTGGACACAGGTGTGCAGCCTTTTCTGTATCCATGCAGGGCTTTCAGGCCGACCTGGGACTGCTGGCGAGCCGCACAGGAGCTACGGTGGCTGGGTCGAAGAGGGTGGATAAGGGTGGGAGCATGGAGAGGAGAGGAGAGGAGGAGAGGAGGAGAGGAGAGTGGGTGGAGAGGAGAGGAGAGTGGGTGGAGGGGCTGGGAGAGGCAGAAATGTAGGCCAATCTTTCTGCTCAAGTGCTTTTGAGGGTGTGCGAGGGGGGAAAAGACATCTGGGGCTGGGAGAGCTCTTCCAAGGGTCCTCAACAATCCTTTACACGCCACCCCTCTTCCTCCTCTTCCTCCACACCCCGGAGCTCCGGTCTACCCATCACCCCCTTTTCTTTTCCTCCTCTGTCGCCTTCTTCTTCCTCCTCTTTCACTACTTCTTCCCTGAGAGCTTTTTGGCTCTGCCCTATGCTCCCACCACCCCAGCAACTGTTGCCAGGGTTACAGCGAATTAGGAAACGCAAACAACCGAGCACCCAGGAAGAGGGCTAAGTGTAGCAAATGGAAAGGGCTTGGGGGAATGCATTATTAACACACGCAAAAGGGCAGGGGGCCTCTGCATATTCAGCATGTATGGCTTCCCCGGCTGAACTGGGAACAGCCTCTAAGACCTGAGGCAAAGTTGGGATGCATCACATATGCATGTGGCTGCTACCGCTCTGACCCCCACTGTGACCTGTAGGGCATGCGAAGACTGATCAAGTCCATGGCGGCTTCATACAAGAAGCTGTTGTTGCCATCTGGGTAGGCATCATGGTAGCCAAATGAGATGCTATGTTTTGGAGCTTTGCCATATTGAATTCCTACAGAACATTTCTGATTATATTATTTTATCCACGTGTTAATCAGTGGTACATTTGTGTACTGTTCTGTAGTCTGTTCTAGGGTGTTGGTACTGTGATTGTGATCTGTCTACTGTGGCCCTGAGAGAAATGTCTACATTAGATTTGTTTGTTTTTTTAATAATGGAGTGAGTGCACACAGCTTACCGGTACAGACACGTCGTCGTAGAAACTCCAGGCTAGAGCCCAGCGCATGGTGCGTCCCTGATAGAACTCGGTGTGGGTCACTTTAGTCACCTGCAGGAGACGCGCACAGGACACACACAAGCACAGGGGAGTGAGTAGAGCAGCCCACTGACCTACATATACAGGGGGGAAAAAAACAAGCCAGACACACCACACAGCCCAGACGCAACAACAACAAAGGACAACACGGCTCTTTTAAGGGCTGGAGTTTCACAGTCAACAGTGAATCAATTTGTCATAGTTTGGAGGTTTTGGATTGAGTTCCTGCGAACACGTTTGCTGAAATAATCTGTCAGTGGTCAATCTGTGGTTTAATTTTACTTCAACTTACGCAGGCGGTTACAGTTAAATTGCTATTTTTGCATACTGGAAATGAAGCATGGTGTGCCTGGAATGTTTCACAAAGAAACATGTCATGCATAAATATTACCAATATGAAAACACCGCCCACTCCTGAACATATGTCTGGCAAATGGTGCGATCCTGAGAGACGGCTGAATCGCTTCCATATGACACACAGGCATGTGACCCCTTGACATGCATACACATACAGCAGCTAGATTAATGAATTAGCTAAGCTTCCATCGTGTATATGGCACATATAGTATATGTTGTGTGAGCCAACGTTGAAACTTAATATAGGCAGATTTACAAAGCATACATTTGTGAAGAGAAACATTAAACAGATTAAAAATGTGGTGAAGGGAGGTCAGCTTCCAGGCATGATGAAGAATTCAAGGAATGTGCCGGGCCTTTGACTGATGAAGTGCACTCATGTTAAAGATAAAAGCATACAGAAAGAGAGAGAGGGAGAGAGAGAGAGAGAGAGAGAGAGAGGGAGGGAAAAGAGAGAAGGTGCAAGAGTACTGCATTAGCATATTAATTACACTCTCATTACATAGACACACAGAAGAACCGGAGGGAACACCCTCGCTTTTTTTCCCTCTTTTTTTTAACTCGCTCACTGGAAGTGAGCCAATGATGCACTTTCTCTGATGAATCGTGACAGGATTTCTGACACCTCTTGATGAGAAGTGAGTGAGTGGTGTGTGTCCATGCGAGTGTGTGTGGTGTGTGGGTGTGTGTTTTGGGCGTGGCATACTCAGCGACGTGTCTGGCCCGTGAGGAGACAGCTGATTGACAAGGGACTAATAACTTGTGAGCTGTGCCGATATCGCTCATTCACAGCTATCAGTAGCTTTGGCAACACCCGGGGCAGGGACTCTGTGTGTGTGTGTGTGTGTGTGTGTGTGTGTGTGTGTGTGTGTGTGTGTTCCGCCCGGGTGGCTGAGGACTGCGTCCAGTCCGACAGAAGCTAATGAGCTCTGATGAACCCCTCAATTCGTCCCGCCTTTTAAAAAGCTCCACTAATGCGATCAACCAGCTTGTGCCCAGTCTGTAACGCAATTAGACACAAATTTGGTGCCATTAACCTGCGATCTGCTTCCCACCCCCCACACACCCCCCGTCCCCCAGGGGCCACATGAGAGGCAACGGAGACGAGGCTGCGCATCCTCAAGCCAACAGGCCCGACTTCTCCTCCCCCATCACATTCACTTTCTGACAGTCAGCCTGGTCATTTTGCGTGTGAACACTGCAATACGAAAGTGAATTTAAAGGTTGTATCAGCGTGGCCCCAGCGGTGGCGTGGCGACCCGGGTTCGGCTCCCGCCCTGTGGTCCTTTCAGGATCCCACCCTGACTCTCTCTCCCACTCACTTCCTGTCAATCTCTACTGTCCTGTCTGATTAAAGGCATAAAAAGCCCCAAAAAAATATATAATTGTTTTTTTTTTTTAAAAAGGTTGTATCAGCGATAGCGGGGATACGTCACTTCTGTTGATGTTCAAACGAAACAGAGAGCTAGCTCGCTACTCCCTCCCCCTCCCTCCCGTGCAATTAAAACTCTCCTAAACGCGCATCTCGTCGGTTATTGGTTGAAACTCTTTATTTTGCCTTTGAGTGGGTTGCCAACCCTTGTTGCTAGCAATTGTTTTTGTGTACAGATCTCAGAGACTAGGCTTCCTACAGAGACGCGTTTTTTTGACTGCCTGCTTATGGGGCAGACAGCTAGCAGATCGTTAGGAAAGATTAGATGAATGTGATCATTTATGTTTGGGCCTGAAATCGCTGATACAACCTTTAAGTATGTGCACATGAAGGGGGATACATAAGTGCAGGTAGGCATGTGCAGCGCTGTGCAAAAGTCTGTCTGGGATGTTTTGCTCTGGCAGTGTTGTGGGGACCACACATATTCGTTTCTCATTCTCTTTGTTGGATTGCAGCCAGAGGTGCAGGAGATGTGTGCAGAGTGTCGAAGGGCACCGGAATCTGCTAGCAGATCCACCAATGTGTAAGAACTGGACCGGCTAATGGTAATTGTGGCACTGCTATGTGCATCTAGTGGTCTGGGACTGGAACCACGGCTAGAAGAACAATTTGGTGCTTTTTGGTGCTGGTGTGTTTCCTGTGTGTTGGTTGTGTACTGGTGGGGAGAGCGAGAGGTGGATGAATGTGGTCATTGCTGTAGCGACAAATGTAGTATCAGCCTGAGACTGTTGACCAGTACTGTATGTCTGTGCAATTCAGTGATGTGTGTATGCAGCATTTGAGTAGCTGTATTTTTCTGTGTTTGATCAACATTGTGTGTGTGTGTGTGTGTGTGTGTGTGTGTGTGTGTGTGTGTGTGTGTGTATTGTGTATGTGCAGGTGAGGAGAGAGAGGTGTGCTGTAGTGTGTGCGGATGTGTCCTGTGTATATGTGAGGCCCTTTGATGTGGTCTCGGCGCTACCGGTGCTCACCCCTTGTTTTCGAAGCTCCTCCTTCAGCGGCGCCAGGCTGCACTTCTTCCCCAGCATGCAGCTGTACCACCTGCAAAACACAACCCAGCAGAGCTCGGTCAGAGCTCCGGGCGCAGACTTCAAACGGGCCACGAGTCACCCGACCACTGGACCACTCTGCCCCCTCCCAACTGCTGAGCTCTCAGGGTGAGGGTGGAAAGCCGTGCTATTTAATTAAGACTTGTGCCGAGGTGGGGTGGGGAGAAACACTGAGGGGAGAGAGCATAAAGAGGCATTGAAGAAAGAGCTTTGAAGTCACGTGGGAGACAAAAATCAATTTTTATCCTCGCCGATTGAAAATGATGAGCTCTCCTCAATCGATAGCACGAGCCTCAGAGATGGGCAGCGTCGCTATGGTAAAGACACAGCAGGAGGTAGAGTGCTTACTTGCAATGCGACCAGTACGATCAGGTTGGTATGACTTCAACATCGATGATTCTGATCAGGAGACATACACTGACACACATACACTGACCAGCATTACAGAAATATATCAACACAACATACGTTTACATGGACAGTTTTTTGTCATTCCGATGAAACTATGAAATGATGAAACTTGTCTGTTTACAAGGGGTACATTCTATTCCGAACAGGTGCTCTCAAACGCTTTAGAATCTTTGATCGGAATAACTGTTGTTGCCTACTATTCCTGAAGAAGATACAGCAGATTAAATTCCGATTAAAATTCTGATTGGATTAGGCATTTTTACTCCGATTGAGGTGTTCATATGATAATTTTTATTCCGATTGAGTTATTCCATTTCTAATCGGATTAAAAGTGTCCACGTAAACGTGGCTAATGAGATTTATTTTCATGTGATTTCATTTATCAACCAACAAAACAAGTTTTATCTGCTCTTATGTCTTTTTGTAAATATATAGGCTGATGTATATTTATTGTAAATGTATTATTGTAAATGCTGATGCATACAGTATATATTATAAATGTAATTCCATAAGGTCTGGCTTTTGGACCAGCAGTATTAGGTGTTTTGTTGTTCTTCTTAAGACGAGATGAAACAGTAGTGAGGCAGTGAGCCTGCCCCTCCCAAGTCCCCCTCAGTGCTGTCAGCTCCCTGTGCCTGCCACCGCCACCGCCACCGCCACCGCCACCGCCACCGCCACCGCCGCCTGACAGAGGGCACAGCATGCAGGTCTCTAGGGGGCAGACGTGGCAGTGGAGGAGAGATGAGGAGAGGGGCGCAGGACTGGGAGGAGGAGGGGGGGTACACATGGAGCCGGAGGGGGATGGGGGTGTGGGCGGAAGAGTCTCATTTCATTTTACTCCATAAAATATTAAAGAGTCCTAATATTCACAGATGTTATCCACTATGTCATGCAGATTGAAGCTAAACAGTCACCGTGCTTGACAGCTTCCCCTGATAAAGGGAATTTTTAATATTTATCGGACATTTTGGGCCACATGTATGCAATATACGCAATCTCGCCCCCGGAATCTTGTCCATACTGAAAATGATTTCAAATTACAATATCAGTGTTGCAGCCCTGCTGGCAAAGTCAGGGGTTTGGTGAAAGCACTCATTATGTGTGTGTGTGTGTGTGTGTGTGTGTGTGTGTGTGTGTGTGTGTGTGTGTGTGTGTGTGTGTGGTGGGTGAAGGGAGAGTGCCCTGCCCAAGTCTGGAGCTAATTGCAGCCCTGGTTCAGCGCTGGAGAGAGGGGAGCGGAATCTCAGCGGGCCAATCAGAGGGGCTTTTGGCTGCATCCGTGGGCACTTGGTGGAGCGGCTCATACACCACCACCACCACCACCCCCCCCCCCCCCCCGCCCCACCCCATACATCCTCCTCCTCCCTCCCCAGCCAAAAACACACAGTGGGGAGAGTGAGTGAGAGAGAGAGAGAGATGACGGAAAGCGCCTCCCTGTGAAAGCTTCTCATTTATCTCTACAAACAGACAGCACAGGCATGCCTACAGAGAAACATACACATGGAAATGTGTGCGCACACACGCACACACACTTCTACCCAAACTGTTATACACACTCTCACTCAAGTACACATAGAACCAACAACAACAAAAAAATCCTCAACCAGAACTATCTGAGGAGTCTAGACACCTTCCTTATTTTATGCATTTTGCTCAGCCCTTTGCATAAACATGTACACTTTCACTGTGTCACTGTGTCATCCACACTCACACCTACACACACCTACTCAGCGTGTCCCCACGGGGTGCCCAGGTGTGGCGTCTCTAATCAGCCATAATGGTGCCCCTCCCACCCCCTCCACCCTCACGCCATACTCCCCTCATCTCCGTCTCAGCCCACTGCTCTCCTGACAGCCCTCACACACAGGGGGGGGGGGACCCTCCCAGTCCTACACACACACACACACACACACACACACACACACACACACACACACACACACACACACACACACACACACACACACACACACACACACACACACACACCACATCACCCTACTCCCACCATACACACATACACAAACTCTTCAGCCTCACCAAATGCATACATACATATCCCTCAACTCACACACACACACACACACAAATACCCTAAACCTACAGAAACACACTCATATGCCTCTGACACACACACACAAAGCCATTCCCGTTAGGGCGGTCTGCTACAGTCATGGGTAACTGTTTACTTTGTGTGCCAATTAATTAACCAAACTCAGGGTGACGCATCCATCCCAGCACCCATCTGCCCCTGCTCCTCACACCCCCTTTAATTAAGACTGAGAAAGGCCAGAGAGAGAGAGAGAGACACACACACACACACACACACACACACACACACACACACACACACACACACACACACACACCAGGAAAGGTGAAAATACCACCCACACTCACTGGGGTCAGAGGTGGATAAAAAAACGCAATAATTTAAGATTTTACAAAAATCTGCAGTGAAAAAACACACCCAGGAAATGGGACCAAGCCACAGCCTGAACCGACACGGCTAACAAACAAACATACAAAAGAACACACTTTTGGCTGAGTGCTCTTCTGCTCTGTAGGACGTGATGATCGCTGACCTGAATTTCCAACTTGCAAGTGTACAGCATCAGGCAGGTGGGCGTGAGTAATTCACCCAAATCCTGACTTCAATGAGCGTGAGCTATGAGATGATGGTGCGTCAGGGCAGAGTGTGTTTTGTGAAGCAGTTGTGATGGAGTTAGCTGCTGTGTGTATATGTGCGTGTGCGTGTGTGTGTGTGTGTGTGTGTGTGTGTGTGAGTGAGAGAGAGAAAAAGAAAGAGAGATGTAGCTTGTGTGTGTGCGTGTGCGTGTGCGTGTGTGTGTGCGCGTTCAGGTGGGTCATGGCTCACCTGAGCCTCCTCTTGAGCTGCAGGCTGTCGTGGATGATCCTCTTGACGAACTCCAGCTCGCCGCCCTCCGCCATGATCTCCGTCTCGCCCCCCGTGTTCACCGAGCTGGGAGGGGGCCGCCGCGCGTTCCTCGAGTTCACACCCTGGAGCGGGGAGACAGGAGGACGAGAGGGGGCGCAGGGAGAGAGAGAGGGAGAGAGAGAGAGAGAAATGTTAAGGAAAGATTGCATGAAACCCAAAAAGGGGGAGGAGGAGAGGGAGAGAAGGAGTAATGACAATGTGATGAAATAAATTTCAGCCGTGCAGAAATCCTCTCATAAAATATTCAACCTGTTGTTTCACGGAACATGACACATCTGTCACAATACACATTTGATAACACACACACACACACACCTTCTGGCATGCTGTATGGACACAAGCTTATCTTAATAAATT
>NW_027468598.1:11808202-12148202 GCF_046254945.1 Alosa pseudoharengus | reverse complement strand
AAGTATCAGGAAAGTAGAAAAGTAGACAAAGACAGAGAGAGTGAGGTAAAATAAAAGAGAAAGACGATTCTTCTGATTTTCAGGTCTCTTTCAGTGCCAACAGGGACTGCCTTTCTGTTCTGAATGGGGGAACACTGAGGTGGGTGCAGCACGGGAAAGCCATCTTTAGGATCCACACTCACTCCGCGTCTCTAAAGAACTGATCCGAGTCCAGCCCTTAACTCTCTGATTATTCCTCTCATTCCAGAAGAAAGCGCTCATCCACGCGCGGCCCACATCAATAATGCAGCGAGCCCAGAGCCGACTGTGGAGATTAACGCTCGACTTATTAGCAGCAGAAATCTGCAGAAAGGACCGGCAGACGGGAGCCGAGAGCTGGGGAGCTCGGCAGACGCGAGAGGGGAGACGTTAAATGTCACTCTGAACTTTGAATTTGTAATTTGGCGGCGGGCGCGCACTACTCCGCGCTGCTGCTCTGGGATAGGATAGGCTGAGGTGGAGTTGGGTCGGGTCGCTGTCAGACAGAGACCGGTGATGGACGTTGTCCTCTCTCTCTCTCTCTCTCCCCTCTCTCTCTCTTTTGCTCACCCCTCCTCTCTCTCTACTTTCCTGCTTCTTCCTAATCCCGTCTCTTCTCCACTGACATCTGTGGCCCACATCTTACCCTCTTCGCCATATCTCACTCCTCCACTCTGGCTCTGGAAGACTGCTGGGATGGGGTGGGGTGGGAGACTGGGACTCCCCCTCTCTCTCTCCCTCTCTCTCTCTCCCTCTCTACTCCCTCACCCTCATCATCCCCTCCAGATTACCCACATCCTCCAAATGGCTGCTACTTACACTAAACTTAAGGAAGCTTATCTCTACCAGTTAAGACCACACAGACTGGTGATGGAGGAGGGAGAAGAAAAGAAAAGTCTGGCAGTGGAAATATGTTTTATTTATTTTTTTTGCCGACTTTGGCAAACATTTCGACTAATCCCTACGCTAACTTGTTGGTGCAGTTGGTCTTTGTCGTCTTTGTTGGCACCCTGGTGAAAAGCGGCTGGCGGAGCCGACGGAGGGGCCAGCTGTTTGGGTGGAGGTGGTGGGGGGTGGGGTGGATGCTGCGTGGGTGTGTGCACTGTCTGTGGCAGGGCCTCCTGTTAATTGTGTGCCATAATGGGCACTTGGCTCTTTCAGCTGCAGATGCCTGGGCTCGTCTCGTCGTTTATTTATTTATTTTGTAAATATATTAACAGCTCAACCCCCGCAACTCCCTGGCAGCCTCAAACCCACGCCAACATGCTGACACAGGTAAACACTCACACCTGCTCAACACGGCAGCATGTTCTGCATTCATCTGCATTTACACAATGCCATTTTCCCCTTCAAACACGGCAGCAATACTGTTGCATCTCAAATACAGCAAGGTGGGTTTGGGTGGGTATGTGAACGTGTGTGTGGGTGGGGGGTTGCTCAAAGCATATGAATGAATTTAGATGCCCTCTGAAACTGTTATAACTGCAAAGATGCACACACATACACACACACATGCCCACGCGCACACACATACAGACACAAGCGCCCACAAACACACACACATACACCTGAGAACAACACCTGCTACCAACACTAAATATAAATCTGCCAACCTCAATAGGTTGTTAAAAAGGTTTGTTAAAAAACCTGACCAGAACCAAACTGACCACAAGTGTATGCTGGAAAACCATACAGTTTCTCTACGCATTTGCTGAGTTTGGGGAGACTTTGTGCAGCTCAGCACATATTTCATAAAAGAGGAGCAGGGACTGAGCAGCCGTCTCCAGCTTGGCAGGCTGGAGGATTACTGAGGTGATCTTTGTGAAAGGAGAGGTATGTATTAAACATGAAAGGAGCCAGCACTGCTGGAGCCGGCCAGGGGCAGAGGCTTCACTGTGTGCGCTTAGCATGAGAAAGACAGAGATAAAGGCAAAAAAGAGAGACAAAGGTAGAAAGGTAGAGAGGTAGAGAGAGAGAGAAAGAGAGGGAGAAAGAAGAGAGAGAGAGAGAGAGAGAGAGGGAGTGGGTGAGATTGACTCACATAAAGATGAAGAGTCAGAGAGGGTGAAGCAAACAAAGACCTCCATACAAAGAGAAACAAAGAAAAGTCTAAAAGGAAAAAAGTCAACACATGTGCAGCTAAGTGTTGGATTCTCTGGTCTCCCCAGGAAAATGTTGCGTACATGTGAGGTTGTGTGTTTGAGTGAGTCCAGGAGAACAAAAGAGAAAGACTATCTTCAGAAATGTATTGAGCCAGCAATCTCATTCAGTAATGAGGTGCTGACTAGGACATCCATCATTATCTTATCATTCTACAACTGACAACCCTTCATTATAAGACAGAAATAATAAAAACAACACAGGCATTTAAAGACAAAGAAGCCACAGAAAGACAGACACACAGACACACACACACACACACACACACCAGATGAGTTCGGCCCAAGCTCTACCCACCTCATTAAAGCCAGATTGATGGGGGTGCTACAGGGCACAGTTTGGGCTTCCAAAAAAACATCATTATTACAGATCAAAGGCGGCGAGACGGCCAACGTGGGGCCCTTTTCACTCGGCACCTTCAAACAGCACCACGTGGCCAGACCTGCGCTCGCACACCTGAGACAAGACAACAGGCTTCGGTCCCCTCCACCTGCCAACCCTGTCAGAACTCGCTCACCCACAGGTCCACTCATGTCACACCACACACTGGGCACAAAGCAATAATCCCCCTTTCTGAAAGCAATTTAGAAGATTTCGGCTGTGTGTGCAGATATACAGTATGTGTCGGGGATGCATTTGGGAGTAAAAACGAGTCTGACTGGATAACAGCCAGCTCTGCCAACAATGCCCACATTTAACATCTGTTGTTCTCCAGCGTCTGTATGAATATCCCGTGTGAAAATCAAGGGCGAGGCAGTGTAGCTATTCTGTGCTCCGCAGTTGTATGAATTGAAATGGCAGGATGGCAATGGGTTGTTTCAATATACAACAAAATGACAAGACATGGCAAAGGCAAAGAGCCCCCCGACTCTCTGTGTTTGTGTCCTTTCTATTGGAGTGCACGAAACCCTGTTCCATCAGGAAGCTATATGTGTCTCTGACAGCCCAGCATCTCTCTGGCAGTAATGATCTGAGGGGTCTCTCAGAGCTAGAAAAGAGACAGGATGACACATAAGTCTCTCTCTCTCTCTCTTGCTCTATCTCTCTTACTCTCACTTTCCCCCTCTTTCCCTTAGCTCTCTACATATTTCATCCCTGTGCGTCCCAATTACTGACTGAGCTCATGCACAGCTATTGGACATGAAGCAGTCTGGCACTTGGTGGTGGTGGTGTGTGTGTGTGTGGGTTTTTTTTTTCAGTCCCTGCTGCCTCTCCTCCACCTGCCACTCTGAGTCTCTCTGCAGTGCTGCTTCCAGGGATCTCACACACACGCACAGACACAGACATACTGTACATACTGTACACACACACACACACACACACACACACACACACACACAGAGAGAGAGAGAGAGAGAGAGAGAGAGAGAGAGAGAGAGAGAAATCACAGCACCCAGGAAAAGCAGGAGGGAAAAGTGAGAGGATCTGAGGTTTCAGCTCAGTTCCATGCATAAATAATGTCAAGGTGTTATTTTTCCAAAACCCAAGATAAACATGCCAGTCAAACAAGCAACTGTGATTGAAAGCTTGGCACGTGAATGCTGACTGGTATTTTTCTATATGTGTAGTGTACATACATGTCTTTGTGCATGTGTGTGTTTGTGTCTGTGTGTGCGTGCGCGCGTCTGTACAAGTTTAACTGTGTATGAATGTGACTCCAGGGCAGTTTTACAGGCTGCAGACAGTAAGCAGACCCTCCAGAGTGTATAGGGGAGAGATCATGTCTCCAGACAGAGTGAAGACCAGCCCTCCAGCATCACCTGACCACTGGCAGGAAAAGCCCTCTGTTCTCTGGGAAGGCAGCTGCCTTTGTCTGTATACTTCCCCAGCCCAACACTAGCGTGTCTGGTTTTGGTGAGCTTCCAAGCCCTTACAGCCTGCTTCATCATTAGCATTCGCTAGCTCTGCTACCTCCAAGGGCTTCAGATCCTAGGAGACCTACAACTCTAGCACTGCATCCACATGAAAAGGTGAGAACAGTTACAACTCAGAGCCTGTGGATGCAACAATAGACTAGTCTGAATCATATCAGGCAAGGAAACAAACACAACCCAAAGGCACTGATAAAGCCATGCTCCAAAAAGGGAAGAAGAAGAAAAAAGGCTGTTTTTTTCTAGGGAGTTGCACATAGAGTTCAACTGCCTGTTAAAAATAATTTCCTAGAATCCCAGAGGGCCACAGCTTATCCCTGCCCTAAGGGTGGGTGAATATAGCATTTCGCTGTGGATACACAGACATACAGACACAGATACAGACACACACACACACACACAACCTATCAATATACTCAGCAGGATGTGCTTCCCCATCAGCTGATTGCCACCACCTAAATAGGACAGGCACAAAAGTCCCTGCTGGACTATTGATCCCCAAAATCTTTAACTCGTTGCTTCCAAAAACCAACCAAAAAAAAAGAAAGAAAAAAAAATCAGTTTTCCAGAGTATTAAGTGGCAAATCGACCAGTGCCATCTCCCATGAGAGAGCTGCATGTCCCCCAGCAGAAATAACCTAAGGGCTTTACCAGAACTGCAGGCTTTAGTCCGTTTTAAGTCCAATCCTTGTATCCCCATAGTTCATGGTTCATTTGTGAAGATCAGAGCACAGTGCCACTTGGGTCAGGATCACAGAGGTGGTTTCGGTACAAATGCACTAGTGAACTTCAGGACGATACAGTGAAAATAATGCAAAGTGTCAGGAAAGTCTCAAGTTTCAAAGAATCAGAGATCACAGAAGACGTCCGAGGAAATAGCCTACTTGACTTGTCTTACTGCAGATGATACCAGTCATACACCACCTTCCTAATACAACCACAGAGAAAACAAAAGCAACCCTACAGCAACAATCTTTGGCCTATGCCTATTAAGTTCTTTTACTGTAGATTTTTCACTGAGATTCACCAGGGTAGATTACATTTATCGGCAGCATGCACAGATTGACAGTTACATGAAATAAATAAAAACCTATCAACCCCTGAGCAAAGACATATGACAGCCTAATGCTTTAATAATCCCACAGATGTACTAAGATAAACCTAAATGAGGTGCCACAGGCAATGCCTGTCCACTAACCACAGTCAAGAGATCTGCCCATGCCAAGAGAGAAAACGCAAAGCAAGCCATGCATGATGGATGAGGTGCCTTAAAACAGTAAATGTGAGTAAATAGTTACGACACCGAAATTATTTCTGCTAACCTGTATGCAAGTCTACGGTGCAAAGAAACTAAGGCAAGTATGATACTCACGTGACACGGCCAATCAAGTTGGTCTGCACATGTTGTTGAAACTCTGGATATTTAGAAGCTAGGTAAGCGAAATCTGGAGGTTTGTCTTTGTAACGATTTCTTGGGTGCATAGATTTATTAAGAGCCATCCTGCAATTGAAAGAGAAAGAACATAATAAGCACCCCTGTCAGGACATTATCAAAAACAACACTGCTATTTCACCTAACATAATGTCATTAACTGACGTTTTATTGACGATGGATCAGCTGTAGAACAAGATAGAACTCCAGGTGACTTTGACAAGTGTCTCACTGTCAACATATAACGTCCAACGTTAATGCTGTTAGCTTTAAACGTCCACTTAAAACTGTGCTAGCCAGTTAGCTCTATTTCAGTGTGGCTTTGGAACGTCAACTACGGCCCGTGCGATTTACTACGTGTAGACATTAATGCTGTTGAGTACTTGCCACAACTAACCATATTACTACGGGCGTTTAAAGTAAATCCAAATAGTTTAAGGTAGTCTCACACACACGTTGCTAGAACGTTGCAACTATGCTATGTTCCGGGATGACTGGTCACAATCCTGCGCCGCCGACACTTATGATGACGTAGGCATTTTGGGTGGTAAAAATGCACTGTGGTCATCTGGGGCTCACATTAGTATGCAGGTAGCTCTTCTTTATGTCTGACTTCACATGTGTGATAAAGATTTATAACCAAACACAACATGATTGATGCAATGTCTTCATCAAGCCTTATTTGTTTGCATGCACAATGCAAGCAGCTACTTATCTGTGTACAAAGGTGATCACCAGTCTTAAATAGAAGACTGCCTCTTGAGCATTATACCCGTCCATGCAAGGTGTTGTTAGATCAAAGCATAGTAACTAACATTACATCATTGATCCTTGTATAATTGAACTCCACCTTCACACTACACTACATTCATACCAAGATGTCACTTTTTTATTATTCAAAATATTGTGACCTCTTTATAAATATAAATTTGTTTCCCATCAATTACATCAGATTACAATTAGACCTTGACTCTTCTTATTAAAAGGGTCACAGACTATTAATTCACATAAACTGATGTGTGGAAAAATCAAACATCAGGTACACATACATACAAAGAAAAACACAGAAAGACAATTTTGAGATTTTCTTTAATTATGTTGCAAACAATGACATCCAGATATATTGTTAACAATTGGCTGAGTGAACAGTGATACCATGAAAGCAAAAAATCCCATTAGAGCTGTGAAATCTGAAGCCCTCGAATCTATTCACAAAGCACGCGCCGAGCACACAGATGGACTCTAGGCTGGAGGACAGACCCACAGACAGCGATGCGTTGGGCATCTCCACTGCCTGTCTGTGCATGAGCCCTGACAGCAAGTGCAGCATTGGGATTGCTTGGGACTTATGAGTGGCAAACATGATCTTTTTTCCCTCTCCTCTCCCAGGCCACATAGGAGCACAGGATCTAATGCCTGCGTTGTGGGCTGTTGGGTCTGTCTGGTGCCTGTTGAAAGCACATCAACAGAACTCAGCCTCTAGTTTCATCCTCTGCAGCCAAAAATATAAACCAGGGAAATCTGATTTCAAAAGGCAAGTCAGAAAATTCTTGCAAAAGTTAACCAACTTTGTTTCGTTTGTCTGTTAAGACCTATGGCCGAAAGAATCCTGAGGTCTGCCAACAGCAAGGGAGTAGCAGGTTTAGATGGATGACTTTTTGTTGTTGTAGAGATCATCTGTGGACACCGTGAATAAGAACAGAAAATAGAGAAAAAAAGATAATCAGGGCAATCTAGCTAAATGCAATGTCCTATGTTTCCCACATTTTTTGGTTTTTGATGTGTACGAGTTTACAGCATGAAACATTTGCACATCTTTCACCTTAAGCATTTCACATACACCCTTTGGTGTATTTGAGGTCTCTCTTCCCATCCAGTAGGTCACAGGGTAGTGTGAAGGGCCAGTGGGCCCAGTACTCTACCCTGGCTATGGACTCAAGAGAAACAAGAAAATCAAAGAGAGATGATTTGACTAACGCAATCTGAAGCAATCCTCTCCCAAAATGGGAGGTTATTGTTCTACAGGAGGCATCAACGGTGTTTCCTTGGGTAAGGGTGGGGGAGTGGTGTGGTGTTGGAGGATACCTCCCTTAGGGAAGGGGGGTTGGGGGGTCTCCAGTCTGCCGCAATCCCATCACAAATGGAGAAAAAAATATATATAAAAAACAGGAGTCATCCTCCATTGTACAGCACAGAGACCAAGTCTTTTCTACAACCACATATTAAGCTGTCCACAGTTCATCATGCTGGCTGACCTATCTGGTAGGGGTGTCTTAAGTTTGAAGACATTAAATAGCTAACCGCATTAGATCATCTATGTACATACACACAACCATCCCCTTTAAACTAGAGATGAAAGATTGTTTCTTTGTTTATTATATATTTTTTATTTATTTTATTTCTTTATTTAACAATTAAAGTTGTCAATTAGGCTGCTTTGACATAGCAGCAGGGAGTCCTGAGGGTTAGTCATAAGAGACGAATGTCACACGCTTTAGCATTCAACGCTTGTCTGCACCACAGACACCCCTCACACAGACAGCTCGATCGTCAGTACTGTTGCATGCAGCAGTGTTGGTCGACAGGAGCAGACCTCGGACTAGTCACTACCAGAGTTAGGATTCTATCGTCATCATTAGCGGCAGCATCAGCAGGTACACACAACAGGAAAATTAGCTAGATAACAGGTTGGATAAGCAGAGGATTTTTTTTTTTATTATTATGTCATTGCATTGTAATGGAAAAAGGGCTAATTAAAAAAATGAAAATCAGTTTTATGCATTTATTAATACGTTTTACATGTCTTAGAGCTCCGGGTTGGAAGTGAACCCAAAGATCTAAACAGAGCAGGGATGTGCAAGTTAACTGGATTTTTACTTCTATTCCTTTAATTCATTTTTCCATTTTGGTTCTCTTCAATTTCTGTCGTCTGCTGCCCTGGTCAGACTTTCTTTTTTTTTTTTGACCTCCTGTTGCTAATTTCTCAAGTTAATGAAAGGAATAGCTGGTCACTGTTGGCTGGGATTTATTTAAAAGGAGCTCCCATCGCCTGCTCTTACACTGATCCTATATATGGGGACTGCAAGCTGAGCAGCGTGGGAATCCATGGTTGTCGCCAACAGGACGGCCACTGGTCGATTGCGTTGCCTGTAAGGACTTTCACCGAGCCTCCAGCACGCTCAACCTCACCGATTCAGTTGCGCCAGGCCAATGGGAGGGAGCCGCTGTGGTCACCTGGTGAATATGCCAATTAAGTGGCAGATGCCCCTCACATTGGGCTTCTCTGCATAGAGCAGGCATTAGCAAAAGCGCAGCAACTGCTGGCATTGGAACCAATCTCACTTTCATTTCAAAAGTTGATTTAAATAAATCCCTGTAAACCTAACCAATGACAGCACTGAACTTCCACCTCACTAACAAGCTTTACATTTTCATCATAGAAATTGGTTTCCTTTCGCTCCATTTTCTTTTAACAATATAGATTTTTATTTAGTTTGTGTCCTGCTTACAAGAGACGTTTTTTTTCTTCTTCGTTTTTTTGCACATCCCCCAACACACACATAAGGGAAAACTTTGAATCCTTGTCATGCTCTACATCTCTCCCCACACAAAAGAAAGGGGTTGACGTATTTTTAAAACTTAGTGGAGCTAATCTTCTATTTTCCACTAGAGCAGCAAACCAAAAACAAAAGGGCCTGGAGCACTATGCAGGTTTACATGATTTTGTTTGTTTGTTGTTTTGCTGTGGTAAACTAAGTGCTTCATGGAGGGAACAGAGGCATGAATTTACTCACATTAATTGAGTTATACTTCTACTATGCCATGAGAGCCCTACAAAGAGCAAACCCCAAACCCAATTGGAGCGTTTCAGAGGGGTGCCATGACTATGCCTTAAGATGCTTGGGCTGCTTCTGATTTGGGGGTGGGATGGGGTGGCTTAAAAAAAAAATGAAACCACAGTGTCAAGATAAATCTCCAGTTAAAGATGTGAGAGGTTGATAAAGCTATGGGTGTCAATATGGGAATGTGGCTTATGGCCGGAAAAACAAAAATCCAAAAAACAAAACAAAAATAAAAAGCATAAATCGAATAATGCTGCTCACTCTGCAAACTAGCTGGCAAACTCAAACGCCAGTTCAAGAATGTGTCCTTCGAGTATTCAAAAGTGAAAGTTCCTTCACTGACTTTAGGCCGTAGGACGTGTCATGACAAGAGCACAAAGCTTTTTAAATCCCTAAAGGTTTTCCAGACAACAGGTTTTGAACATTTTTTTAGATGCAGCCATTAAAATATGATCTAGTTCCACAAGAAGAGAAATGGTAAGCACACTTCAGAAGTGATGTTACAAAGCTACAGAGAAATTTCTCAGAACAAGCCCCACAGACAATCAAATCTCCACGGAAGGATTATAGCTTTTCCTTTTATATTGTCTTTTTTACCCCCCTCAAAAGTCACCAAGCTAGGCACCAACAGACTACGACAGTGGAAAAAAAAAATCAAAAAGAGAAAGAAAAACAAAACAAATCTAAATAAAAAAATAGACAGACAAAAATAAATCTGACACATAAGAACGACACTGTCATTAAATTATCAGTTTTAGTGCCCTACGTTAAACCCAGTCGACGTCTGCCTTCGGTAGGTCGGACCAATGTGAAAGGTTCGGCCCCGTGTTAAACCCTATGGTACTTCTAAACAACGTTATGTAAATTTACAGTATACAATTTTGGATTCACCATGCAAGAATACTTTTTTTCGTGTAACATTTAATAGCTCAATCTACATCCAGAATAATTTACATAAAAGGACAATAGTTATTTAACCAGAGCTCAATGGGTAATAACCATGGTAAGTTTTGAGTGCATCCAGAGGAAGATGGAGCAGGGGGTTGGAGGGTGGGGTGAGGTGGGTGGGTGTTGGCAAGGGTGGAATGGGCTTTTGGTGGGGAGGGGGGAGAGGCGGTAGGTGGATCAGTGTGGGGGTCCTGCCGGTGACCATCAGCGACACTCCCACACTTTTACTGTTTGATCTACACTCCCAGTGACGACATAGGGAGCTGCCTTGTGGAAATCTGCAAAGAGGACACAGAGAGAAAAAAGAAGTGAGAAAGAGGGAGAGACAGAGAGAGAGAACACTCAGCATTAAAAGGGAAAACAAGTGCTCCTATCAAGAGCAGAGATAAGAACATTCAAATGAGTCATTTAGTACCATGATGAAAGCCTGACGGACATTAGCATATGCATTCAATTTCTTACATAACAGAATATTTCTAATCTAATTTGTCGTTGAACACAACAATGGTTTGTTTGAGTTTATGCCTCAGGACAAACTAATGATACACCTTCATGCTGTCGTGCAGGAAAAGATGAAGTGTATAAAACAAAGCTACTCAAAAGATGCCCATGTTCTCCAAAAGGTAGCACACCAATCGATAGTGCAGATATGAGCGCAGTTTACAAAGCCGCATTCAAAAGCTCCTGGCGTCTTCAAAAACACACACAGCCGGCTGGGGAGCAGACAAAAAAGCGTGTTGGGCTGTCTCCTTGGAGACCTCCTGAGCCTTGATCCACTCCAAAGCCCTGGATTCAGACAGTTAGGGCCCTGGAGCACTCCGCAAGCCCCAGAACCGGCTGCCAGCAGCCCCCGGGACACCGCTTTGTGCTCGAGCCGAACCGAACATTGGCAAGAGCCGAAAGTAGCCAGTGGGTGGATTAATCTGGCACTGTTTAGGGAAGGATCTTTGGCACACATGGGCTCATATGAGGCATAATTCAACCCAGATGCTTGCAAATAAATGACTTCCACCATCATCACCATCACCACCGAGAGTAAGACCATGGACCGCAGACCCAGTTCCTCCAGCCACTTACCCAGAGAGGTAACAAAATGCTCATGGGCACCCAGGGTCTTCTGGCAGCGCTTGTTCTTGTAGTCCCAGATCCGCAGGGTCTTGTCGTCAGCACAGCTTACGATGAACTTCCCGCCGGGGTGGAAGAGGATTCCACGCACCCAGTTATCATGCCCCACCTGCACAGGAGAAGACACATACACACACACTTCACCATCATCGCCCCATAAGTTCCTAATTTGAATGTATACTGTAACGTACATTTAACGGACAGTTCTTAATGGATACACACATTCAGCCACTGCCCCAATCCTACCATTCCAGCCTGTCTGACAGGCCATTAGTGGACTCACCAGTGTCATAAGGCACATGCCAATGCTCACATCCCACATCTTGATGGTTTTGTCTCTGGAGCCGGAAAGCAGGAAGGGTCCAGGTTTGCCACTCTTCTTAGTCTGGGGAGAACAGGAGCACAGTTAAGTGCCATATGTGTGTGTGTGTGAGAGAGAGAGAGAGAGAGAGAGAGAGAGAGAGAGAGAGAGAGAGAGAGAGAGAGAGAGAGAGAGAGAGAGAGAGAGAGAGAGAGAGAGAGAGAGAGAGAGAGAGAGAGAGAGAGAGAGAGAGAGAGAGAGAGAAAGAGAAAATGGCCAGTGGCGGCCTTCTGTGGCGGTTTCTCCGCTACATTAACAAACAGTCTGGGCCACAGTGACAGCGGGGGGGAGGGCTGGGAGAAGGAAAAAAAAATAAATCACTGCAGTGGCCCAGCAGCTTTCTCTCCAGCCCATCCACAGCCTTGCATTTCCCTGCGTCAGAGGCAGAGGTGGAGGGCTACTGCACAGAATGATAAGGAGGCTGAGCATCAAAGTGCAGGGTGCTCAAGTGTGCGTGGCCATGCTTCTAATATTCAATTTAGCTGCAGCTTTGATAAGTGCACGAAGCCGAACGCTCCTCACTTCAAAACACTAATTAGCTCTGAAACGCAAATCAACTTTACTGGCTTACAACTGGCCTGGACAAATAAAATCGGAAAGACGCCTTTAAGAGAGCCTTCTGCAGAACCTGGACTTTCCACGCAGTCAGCAGTTTCTGAACACTGCTCTTTGTGTGTGTTCTTTTATTCTAGATACGGATTTTTATGGCGTCTATTTAATCAGATAAAATTAGGACTGGCAGTGCTTATCATATGTAGCATGTTCAGTCAAGTTATCACATATAACTGCTCTTAAACGCAAAAAAAAAAAAAAAAAAAAAAAGAAAATTTTTTTAAAACAACCTCAGTGCGGTAAGTGGTGTTCAGGATTTGCATGTCCAGGCATGTATGCTAAGAGGTGTGAAACGACCATACTTAAATGTCAACAATGTCACAGATTGAGAACAAAACTGTTGCCGAGGCATGCAGCCTAATTTACGTGGACTGGTTTAACGAGTTGAGGTTAAATTCCCCATTTGGGCTTATACTGTGTTTGCCTGGGGGAAGCAGATAGTTCCCTTATGCTACAACAAAACGGGAATCATTTGGTTCTTTCAGCTTGGTTTCATGGGCCACCCGCTGCAGGGGCTAATGTTTTATTATCAGATGAATTGGAGAATTGGACATGGTTGATCACAAGACCGGCGGGAGTCGAAATGGCACGCCTGACCTAAGGCCATTGGGGATTTGCTCCATGCAATTTCATTTCATGGTCTAATTCAGACGCATCCAGAGAGGACAGACTTTTGGGCAGAATTTCAAGGAAAAGGGTGGGCCATAAGCGCACTGAATGTTTCCGATATGGTCAAAATACTGATAAGATGGCCATGTTTATTTTGGTTTTACTCATTACAATGCAGGTACCGCCAAAGATGAACATCTAACCAAATCAGCAGGTTTGACCTAAAAGTGACTAAAAAGTCCACACACACGCACGCTCACTTAACCCTTTGTGTGGTGATTGTTTGGGTGTGTACCCGTACTAACAGTCACCCAATCATACTCCAACACACAAGAAGCTTCTTAACCCTCAGGAGGTCTTAATAAGGGTACATACACACACAGTACAACCCTCCACACACACACACACACACACCTCTGAGCCGGTGGCCTCCAGGATGGTGGGGTGAGCGCTCTCGGGCGCCCAGGAGATGCACTCCACCACGTGCTCGTGCTCCCGCAGCTCGGCCTTGCACTCTTTGGAGGCCACCACCCACACGCGCACCGTCTGGTCGTTGGAGGAGCTGGCGATCAGCGTGCCGTCCTGGTTGGGCCGCACCATGCGCACCCACTCTCTGTGGCCGGTGAACGTCTTCACGCAGTACCTGTGGACAGGACAGCACCACGTCAGACACCATCACCATGCCTGGTTCAGGAGATCACTAGAGATCAACTCGAAGATAGCATGTTTGACAAGCTTATACCATAACACATGAATAGCATATAAACCAGTGTAAGCCTACGTACTGAAAACGGTCAGGTTAGAAGTCTGACTACTCTCAACAGTCATATAATAAACATTTCTTGCTTATTTCATTTCTTAACTCAAATCAAACTCAGCAGTGTTATTTCCAACAAGAAATATTCTGTACTGATAACAACTTATCTACTGACACACATGGTTACATACCCAGTGGCCACCTCCCACATCTTAATGGTTTTATCCCTTGAGGCAGATACTATGTGATCTCCATTGGGCATAATAGCTACAGACGAAACATTATGGTCGTGTCCTGCAAAACATAAAAAAAAATGTGCGTCAATCAACTATCACACTGTAAATTGCATAAATGCTTCAGGAACTCAATAAACACACATAAACAATTCAATTACTACAACTGGGATGAATCCAGTGTTGCAGATAAGTCTTTGAATTTATCATATTCACCACCGCTGCCACCCCCCCAAAACACCACCACACAGACACTTCCTGCACCAAAATTAGATTGTCATCCGTAAGTACTGGTTGATAATTAGAGGTTAAGAATGACCATGACAAACGAGCTTTTAGTAAATTAGGCAATTAAATAACCAGACAGACAACCAATTTGCCCGAGGTTGCTTTGTTCTGAGAGGTGGGGGGGGGGGGGGGGGGGGGGGAGAGCGGCGAAGAAAAAAGCTAATTACACAGAGCACCCATTTTAAAGCTGCTAAACAGATGAAACTAAGACGCCTGGAAAAAGCAGGCTTAAATATGGGTGGAAGCCCATAGAATGTTATCTGGTCTTGGGAAGGATAATTAAAGTCCTGTCCAAATCTCCAAATCCGCTGCCAAAGCAACCAGCCGGGCGAGGAAGAGAGAGACACAGAGTGTCAGAGAGAGAGAGAGAGAGAGAGAGAGAGAGAGAGAGAGAGAGAGAGACAGACAGGAGATAGACAAGACACAGAGAGAAGGACAAAAGACAGAGAACCAGCAGACAGAAAAACAGTAAGGTCAGTAGCAGGTACGTAGACAGGTGTAGAGAGAAAGCTAGATATAGAGTGAGGTAGACAGGGAGTAGATAGGAAGTCTGTGGGGTAAAAGAGCCGAGCTGGGTGCAGCACTGGCACAGTGGAACTGGCAGGCAGGGAGGAGGCGCAACGGCAGGTCCCAGTGCCCCTCTCCTAATCAGTGCGCCAGCGAGCGCCAGCTCAGGGGCACCGCGCCAGGCGAACTGACGGGGTGTAAATTACCAGGCAGCCCCAATCTGAACACATTAAGAGCTGTTGCACACGCGCTAGCGCACCAGACTGGTTTAAAGAGCCACCCAGAGCCTACACATATCTGACACAGATTACCATGACTGAGAGCTACTCAGACGCCCCATCAGTTTAAGCTTGTGTATTATTTCTCGACTGTAAACATGCATCTTAAGACCGGCTGCTACTGCTACCCTGTATTTGGGGGGGATTTTTTTTTGTGGGTAAGGTGGGGGTGGGGGGTGTTACGAGAGGCAGCTGGGCTCTTTAAAACTTGTGGGGCCAGGAAGCCTTGTGATATAAATTTCAAATCCAGGCGGTTCAAATGCAAATCCATCTCTGTGGTGATCGAATAAATCAGCTCAGCCTGAAGGCTCATATTAACAGATATGCTTCCTCCAATTTGCCAGTCAATTAGAATTTAAGAAGATCGCAGCCCAAGGTCTAGTTTGTTTAGAATAAAGAGCGTGAAAAAGGTGCCACCCCACAAGCTTCCAGGCGCAAAGTTAAACGCTGTGAGTAATGTCATGCAAATCCTCAGAGAGCGAATCCCACAGGCCTATGGGGCGGTGTGTGCGGTGATGTAAAGACAATGTCAAACAAAGCACAGAATTGGTCTAAGATGTCGTTTCATTTCAGATGGAGGGGTGGGGTGGGGTGTGTGCCTATTAAACGAGGTTTCTCTTACCCCAAGGGTGTAGGGGATAGAGGAAGTGATAATGAACTGCATGGATTCAACCTGTCTCCTAACGCTTGTCACAGACACCCATCCACCCACCCTTCCCTCCCAACTCCGCACACGCTCTCTACCGGGAGTTCATCCCCCCCATTCTGGCCCCGATCGATTTTCCTGATGATCCCAGCTTCCGGCGCTCACCGTGCATGGTCCGGATGCACTCGAAGCCCTGGAAGTCCCAGAGCTTGATGGTCATGTCCGCAGAACAGGAGGCCAGCAGCTTGCCAGTCTGGTCGAAAGAGATGTCCTGCACGGAGTCCGTGTGGCCCTTCAGGGTGCGCTCGAAGTCTCCCGTCTCGTAGTCCCACACCTGCACAGGCAAAGCCACATGAACAATTAGGTCTCCATTTACTCTGACACCTGTCCTAAGGGGAGGGAAAATGTAGGCCAATCGCTCAGTGCAAAACCATTTACATTCACGCTTCATTTTACAGTATTTATGTCAGCCACAAGAATGGCTGAAAACAAAAGTGGAGACGATCAGAGCAGTCAGGTGACAGGAGTCAATATTCATACTAAACGGTTACAAAGGGTTACATCCCTTCCACTGCTAGAGTGAGAGAGTGAGATCATATCAGTGGCAGGGCAGGGCCGGCTCTGAAAGATGGCAGACGGCCCTGTGGACACTCATCTGCGTTTCCCATTAGAGCCATAAAGACCCGAAGGGAATGACCTCATCGCACACTCACTCAAGCCGCCTCGGACTGTGAGTCTGGACGCGTCGTCCTGCAGATCGTAAAAAGCATGTGGACCCGACTGGCTACTTCCGTCATGCCACCGACACAAAAGAGCACAGTGGTGATGTAGATCAAATGCTGGCAGCTTGATCGGTCATAGAGGGCTTATTTGTTGGGAGGGTTCCAACTCTAAGATTTGGTCTCCAGGCTGAGAGGAGGGAAGGGGGATATCAGGTTTCAGTGGGTTACTGGGCTGGCAGACACAGAGGGATAAGAGCTTAGCGTGGTGAGCAGAGCGGGGAGGGGGATGTGTGTGTGTGACAGAACCATGCACACCCTTCTCACTCTCCCCCCCCCCCCCAACTTGCTTAGCCACTGGTTTACCGTCTCTCCCTCACCAAATGTAACACTCGCTGGGCTCATGGTGGACACTTGGGGTGGGGTGTGTGTGTGTGTGTGGGGGGGGGGCTTGGGTTGAAGCGCCTAATCCCCATTTGTGCCAGAGCAGTTCAGGAGAGAGCCAAGCTTGCAAAAAGAGGCATTATTTTATTGCTCATCTCAACAAAAACAAGATGCTCAAAAAAAGTGCCGTAGTCACCATCCTTTGTTGCTAGCCAGATTGAAGGACAAAAAAAAAAATTGCGATTTGAGCAGCATGCTTTTGTAAAAAAAAAAAAAAAAAAAAAACACAACACTGATCACAAACACACAACTTGAACTTGGATTTCCAAAAAACATATGTGATCAAAAAGCATTTTGACCCAGTTCACAAATGGACCTTTGACTGGCCAAATAAAAATACTCTCTTCTGAATGGAAGGGCAGCTGGACCATGGGGCATGCTGATTAACATACATGTGAGGCAGAAAGTTCAAAGTCAGTTAAAAGGAGCAAATACTGCAGCAGACCTGTGCTACGTCTGCAGAATGAACTGCAGAGGCACGGACGTGTGTGTGTGTGTGTGTGTGTGTGGAGGGGGGTGCGCATGGGAGTTTGTCTGGATGGAACAGCTTCGGGGCTCTCCTGACAATTAACTCTGAATACAAATATGAGTAGAAAGGGGAGTGCGGCGAAGAGAGGAGAGGAATAAAAATAGAGCTGAGCTGGTCTGGCAAAAACTGACTGGCGCAAGATGAAGGGGGACTGAGGTGAAGGTGGAAGTTTGGTGGAGTGGGGGCTTTAATGACACTGTGTTGGGAAAGTAGGGCACAGTGGGGAGAAGAGAGAGAGAGAGTAGATAGACAGAGAAATAAAGATAGACAGAGAGAGAGAGAGAGAGAGAGAGAGACAGACAGACAGAGAGATTGCGAGTAGGGGAGGAGAAAGAAGGAGAGAGACTAGGAGACACACAGGCAGACAGACGTAGAGATAGAGAGAAAAAGAGGGAGGGGAGGGGTTGTGCTGTGCTGGGTTGGTGGCAGTGGCTGCTGGCACTCGGGCGGAAGATGAATTAGCTGTGCGGAGCACCTGGGAAAGTGGGGAAGGACCCCCCTGGTGGGATGGCAGCCAACAGAAAGAGAGAGAAAGAGGGGGAGAAAGAGAGAAAGAAAGAAAGAAAGAAAGGGAGGAAAAGAAACACGCTTCTTTGACTCCATGAATAAATGATGGCTGCAAATATTTGTTCTGAACTAGGGCACCAGACCGACATAGCAGACAAAATATTGCAAACCAGCCTTAGAAAAAAAAAAAAAAAGAACTCCCCCCTTCCCCAAATAATAATTGCTAACATGCAAGTATTAACAAAGACCTGGGATGGTTCTGCAGGGATGGAGGGAGGGATGGATGGGGTCAAAGCTAGCCACTCTGAGGCGGGCGGTGCCCTGTGGAGAGTGAGCTGGCAGCCTGGCGCTTTGTGCCAGGCCAGCGGAAATGGGCCTAGAGCCTGAGCGCGCAGCTCATCACCCTGGCAACGGCAGCCCAGCTACTGAGCATGTCTCCCAGGGAGCTGTGTGACACGGCAGGAAATCAGAGAAGAGGACAGGGGAGTTGGGTCCCAGTCACACCAGGACACTGAGGAGAGAAGAGCTGACATCATCCACTGCTTCGGTTTGCCATAATAATTACAATAGGCAATGGAGACATGGGTTAGGAATCCAGGCAGATGTACACCTTGCAAACATCTACCAACAACACTACACAGCAGTGCAGTGCAGCCTGACTGCTGCAGCTAAATTCAACAATAAGCTGTTAAATAAAAACAACTGCACTGTTATCTTCTAATGTTTAGTTAAGTTACACAACAGAACTAAAGCTCCTAAACTGGGGACATCAACCACTGCATCTCCTTACAGATACTTAATAAGTAGTCACTTAAACTAAAAGCTCATCAAAAAGACACAAACATGTTTCATCTTGCCTAGCACATTCACCATATCTTCACTGTGCACAGGTAGTACAAGTTTCGTTACTGAGAATAAGTGCAAGTGCAATATTGGGCCAACCATGCTGATGGGACAGGTCAAAGGGTAGGGAAAGCACTGGCCGATAGTCACTACCTGTGGCTAATTGGTTAAATAGAGCACCTATCCTCACCTTTGGGCTGACACAGTCAAGCTGACACACACACCGCCAAGCCGACACGCAGTTCTTACTTCTGAGTTGTTTTCATCACGTAGGGCCAGCATGTTAGGTTATTTGTGGGGATTTGTGTTTGCATTCCTTTTACATTGCGAGCCCAGGTTTCACCTGATAAAAACACGGCCAAGACAACGCAGCACAGTTTTCCTTCTCTTCTCTTCGTAACAAGGCCTGCTTTTTAAAGATGAGCGAGGGAGCTGAACCCACCTTTATTGTGGCGTCCTCTGAAGCGGAGACCATGACGCTGAAGACGGGGTGGAAGATGACCCGGGTGACGGGGCTCCTGTGGCCACTCAGGGCGTACCTCTCCGGGGGGCGGGGGATCCATTCTTTGGGGTCTCGCTTCTGTCCAATGGGTCCTCCTAAAGTGATCTCTTCTTTTGCCTCGTTCAACTTTGATTCTAATTCCATAACCTATCAGAGGAAATCCCATCACAATGAGATCAGGTCTCAGAGATCAGGCCCATTATAAAAAATGACTAATTTATATACAAAAGCTCTACTACTTTGTGAGATACCGTACATGAGATACATTACATAACACCATGTAATTACTACTACCAACCTTCTTTTGTAATCTGATGACTGAAGTCCATTTCTTTTCCAAAAGGCCAGCATACTTCTTGTCCAACTCCTCATTCTATAGAAGCAAGATAAAGAACAATTCAAATCAATTCATGCCATTTCAACATCAATCCAGCAGACATCAAAACCAGCAAACACACCCCTCACTTCTCCCAATGGAATCAAGCATGGGAAACACACCCCTTAGCCTAGCAGGAGCCTTCCACCAATCACCCAGGAGGCAACTGTAAATTCCTCCTCCATAATCCCCTCACATGGTTTAATCTTCTGCAGACAAAGAGAGCTTACCAAGATTACAATTATAGAAACACTGTGCCGTGAAAAATTAACTTCAGGGAGCCTGGCACTGAGCGCATCATAACCCCTCCCGAAAAAAAACCTTCCTTACACGTGCGCACAAAGAGCCGCGGACCTCCGCCGTGGGTACGGTCGGCCGCAGATTGACTTCTTGTTATGGCTAAGCCCAAAGAGAATTAATTGGCAGAGGAATGGGATCATTTCTCGTAATGGCGATTGGGACCGTGAGTGTGTGTAGTGAGTGTGAGCAAAGCAGAGATGAGATGAGTGGACTGAAGGGAGAGAGAGAGAGAGAGAGATGAGGGGGTCTGGAGTCGGGAGAGGGCCAGCTGTGGGATAGGCGATGATTGACGACCAGATCCGGTGGGGTGATGGCAGCCTGGCAGGGGGCAAGTGAGAGGCAGCCCCCAGATGCATATGGAGGCAGCGGGCAAAAGTGTGCCAAACAGGCTGCCATACCCCTACCACACACACACACTCATCCACCTGCAGCTGTGCGCACACCTGCCTCCACTCCAGTAGTGGCAATAATCAACTACACACACGCCTCCTTTATTTAACACCCAACTGGGTCAAAATTCTGTTTGCCTTTTCAAGACTGCTCTGCTGAGTGCTATCAAGCATACCATTGGTCCGGAGGAATTGGATGGGATCAGTGTTTGCTGAGAGAAGTGTGTGTGTGTGCGTGTGTGTGTGTGTGTGTGTGTGTGAGAAAGAGCGAGTGTGTGTGTTTGTTTTATGTTCCACTCCAGAGGGCTCCTCAGCAGGGACAGGCGGTCACAGACACACCACAGATACAATGAGAAGGAACGCAAACACAAGGGCCGCTTCATCAAAAATTCAAACACAGAATCTCGCCTGCTTAAGAGAGAGGGAAGGGGGGGGGCAGTCGATCTGTCAGTTTGCACAAAGAGCAGAAACAGGATGAGAGAGAGACTGCTATGGAGAGGGAGAGAGGAGGATGAAAGGAGGAATAGGGTGTGGTAGGGACGGCCTCTCAGCAGCGCGGCCTCTCTGTTGGAGGAATAAAGAGTTGCCGTCCAAGGGAACAGTTGCTGCCTCTCTGCAGGTTGTAGAGGGGGGGTGGGGGGTGGGATGAGAGGGGTGGAGGGGTTTGGGGGGTAAAAGAGGGGGGAGGTTCCTTCAACGCCGCCTCAGAGGAGTGCACTCCGTTGGGCTGATCCACCATCTGCCCACACCCTCTGCCTGCCTAGTGCCCAAGCCAACAGCTAAACGCACAGCCTGCCCGTGCTGCCCGCATCTCAGCTCTTCAGCACACTCAGCAGTCTGGTGCCATTCACCTACACACCTACATCCAGGCACACGCACGCACGCGCACACGCACACGCACACGCACACGCACACGCACACGCACACGCACACGCACACGCACACGCACACGCACACACACACACACACATCACCAATATAGCACACACAGGACATGGACACACATACACACCTACCTACACACACCAACCGCACACAAACATATAAACGAACCTACAGACACACACACCTGAGGGAGTCATAAGAGGGGTATGGTCACTGCTGAAACAGTGGCAGTCCATAACTGGCAGACAATCTTGCAGGTCTGAACGGGAAGGTGTTAACAGCGAGGTGGCTAATTAAAAGGAGCTTTTAGCAGAGAGCCGCCAACAGGCTGATCCGTCAGGGCGCGCCACCGTGGCGACGGGAGTCATCTATTATTCATGCCGTTTCCGCTCCTCTACGAGGGGAATGAATGTTTCAGAAAGCTGCCTTTGCCCGGATGGCACAGGACAAGCACGGAAGGAAAAACAACACTAAAGACAGTGGACCCGTGGAGGAGCAGGGGATTGCTTTTGTTTAGAGGGAGATTTCAGCTCTCCTCAGATGAGAGATGCAGCGAGACACAGACAGACAGAGAGGGGGGGGGGGTGGTTTATGGGTCTTTTGAGGCTCGTCGGCACTTTCTGTTTGATACAAGATTTCTGTCTGCACCTTCCTCTCTGGGTGGTGCGTCGCACGTTTATCTCCGCCGCATCTTAATTCTGCGTGCTACGCCTACAGTCACACTTCTGTCGCCCACATCAATTAGCAGGAGGGGCTAGGAGGAGGAGGGGTGTGTGTAGTATGTAGTATGTAGTGTGTAGTGTGTGTCTGTGTGTATAGAGTGAGTGTAGAGCGTGTGTGTTGATATGTGTGTAAGAGGGTGTATTCCAATTTAGAGCATATTGTTAAGACATTTGCAGAGTTGTTTGGAGGCGGGTTGGGGTGGTGGGGGTTCCACAATTACCATGTCTAATTCCGCCTCCTTCTTGAAAACTGAATATGCCTCTTCATAGCCATTGGAACGGAGGTAATCGGCTATCGCTCGATTTCTGGAAGACAAAAGGAGAAAAGAAAAGAAGGCTAATTAGTTCCCTTGATAGACAGACAGATTCAATTTTCAGTCATCTTGCATTAAAGAAAAAAGAAATAAAAAGAAAACCAATTCAGTAAGAGATTTTAACAACAAAAGGCTGAGAAAGATGTCTGCAAAAACCATAAAAGACATAATGCATCCCTCTTTCACCATGTAGATATATAGACACACACACACACACATTAACCCATTTGAGGGAAATATCACATCTGCCATGGTGGCATAACGAGCTGGAATGGCTGTGGGGGGAATGGGCTGAGTAGCAGCCCTCATTAGAGTGGAGAGGCAGGGCGAGAGACACCTGCGGAGAGGAGGAGATGATCCGCAGGGGGAGAGAGAGGGAGAGAGGGAGGGTGAGGCCAAAGTGGCAGAGGTAGGAGTGTGTGAGCACACACACACACACTAAAGTCAGACGGGGGGGGGGGGGGGAGCACTTTAACACTCCTCTCCCATCTATTCAATAATGGCCCACCAGGCGACAGCGCCCAGCAGATGATGGGGAGGTGATTGCAGAGATAGGGAACACAATAGGCTCGTCTCAGACACACACTCGCTATCTGACTCTTCCTGCTATTGTGTGTGAGGATGGCCTTCTCAGATGCAAAGAAACACTTGTGTGCGCGCGCACGCGCACACGCGCACGCACACACGCGCACACACACACACACACACACACACACACACACACACACACACACACACACACACACACACACACACACACACACACACACACACACACACACACACACACACACACACACACACACACACACACACACACACACACACACACACACACACACACACACACACACACACACACACACACACACACACACACACACACACACACACACACACACACACACACACACACACACACACACACACACACACACACACACAAAACCACATACACACAAAACCACATATCTGCGTCTGTGTGTTGTGTGTCTACCAAAATAAGTGCTGCTTCAGCCCATTACTCCTGACACTCTCTTCCTGTGCGAAAGCAGTCCACACAAAACCGCTCAACATATCTGCCCTCTCAACTCTACTACTGGCCTCTCTCTCTGACAAACAACATTCTTTTTTCCCTGTGACTCCGGGTGAGCCCCTGGGCTAAAAGAACACCACAGCTGATTAATTTATTGATCAGAGGAGCCAGGGGTCAAGGAGCATCCTGTGCCACTCGCAGGGAAAGCACAGATGCTGGGCAGATCAGGTCCTGGCTTGGCGGTGCTGGAGGCACTGGAGGGCTGGCGTGGGGAACAGAGAGGAGCGGAGGCGGTCTGGCACGCAGGCCCACAGCTCGGAGCCTCTCCTGCTGACAGCGGCCCAAAGACTCAAGGTTACCCAGAGGTTACGCATGTGACAGGCGGCAGGTCCGCAACACACCCATCCACGCGCCATTTTGCGTGTGTGCATCAGTGAGTGTGTGTGCGTGCGTGCGTGTGTGTCACGCTGCCTGCAACGCCGCACCGGAGATTCTTATCGGGAGATATGTTCGCGGCCCCACAAAGCCCCTTTGTGATGCCGCTTCTGAAGGGGAGCCCCACACAAAGCATCTCAGTGTCATCGTCGGGATGAGCAGATAAAGAAATAACTAGTCTGTGAAATCCCAAATAACAACACTGGGCCCCTCTGTTTAAGCCCATTGCTTTTGGGCTGTCATCACAACCAGCACATGGGTGCGCATGTACATACAAACACATACCCACTCTTTACACACACACGCTCCCAACCACATGGATGGCCAGAGATGGCGTCACGCTGCAGGCCAGGTCAGAGACATGGAGACCATGGGGCCACCGAGGCCAAGGAGGCGCAGGAGGAGGCGTCAAAGCAGCCTCACAACACAAAGCATTTGCACAGAGCAGAAAATGTTCAAACGAGAGCCCAAAGTGCTTTTAGAAGGGCACAGCGTGATGCAGAGATCATGGTCTGCGACCCCACCAGAGGCAGACAGATAAAGCGCTGGTAGATGACAGACACAGGAAGAGCACTCTGCTGCAGCACTCTCAGACTCTGGCAGAGTGACAAGCGCCTGTCTGTGGGCCACTCCCAGCTCTGGAGTCTGCCAAGCAGACAGACAGACAGACAGACAGAGAAAGAGAGAGTGAGTGAGAGAGGGTGGAAAGACATGGATGGGAAGTTGGAGCATGCAAACACACACAGGGAAGAAAGGGATGGAGAGAATGATGGAGGGAATGACCGAGAGAAAAAAAGGAGAGAAAGAAAGAAAGCAAGAATGCTCTGCAGTCCTTCAGACGGACTCCCATCTGGTAATGCCTCCAGTCCAACTGTACCCCTGCCCTCCCACAGCCTGTGCGGGATTACTATTGTACAATAAGGGCTGGTGGGAGGGGGGCTAATCCAAATCTAAACAACGACTTAGAAAGAGAGGAAAAAAGAGAAGGGGAAGGAGGGAGGGAGAGAGAGACAGAGAGGGAGAGAGAGGTTGGGCATAAAACGGTGAAACTGCCAGCAGCCAACCCCTCCTGAGAGCTCTGCACTGCAGTGCTGAGGCAAAATCTATTCTCTGCACAACCCTGGCATGACCTCTGATAGCAAAAATAACATGCAACACATACAGAGCGCGGGGAGGGAGAGATGCAGAGACACAGAAAGGGAGAGAGAGAGGAGGATCCAGAATGAATATGTACACAAAAACACAGAGTGTTAGTAGCTCAGGAGCGGTCTCCATGGAGACCAGAATGCAGTCAGACAAGTGGAAAAGCAGTGAGGAACATGAGTGGGCAGAGCCGCCGAGGCCTGATCTGCAATCAAGAGAAACAGAGAGAAGAGTGATGAGATAGGACACACACTCACACACACTGTCAGGGGGAACAAAAGACCTCGTCTACTTGTGCCTTCAATTCTCTCCTGCCTCAATCAAGCAGGGCAGCGAGGCCACACAAGTAGCCTTATATAACTGTCCCTCCTGTTTAAGAAAACTCACGACTGCCTACAGCAACAGCACAGCCAATCAACTGCGAACAGAACCCATCCACACTGGTCAGGCTGGTCCAGAGAAATCTGGGCATAGAAAGCCTGCATTCAGCCTGCATTCCCCCCCCCACCCCTCTCTCTCTGTAATAGAAAAATGGAAGTGCCCATGGAGGGTTTCTGGCAGTTGACACTATTGAGCAGTGGAGCCCATTCACAAACCGGCAGCGTGCGAGCACTCCTTTGTGAGAAATAAATTCCAGGCAGGGCGGTGGCGGAATGGTGTGTGTGTGTGTGTGTGTAGAGAAGTGCAGGAGAGAAGGAGCAGATGAAGGGAGGGGGAGAGAATGAGTGAGAGTGAGGAAAGCAGTTGAAGAGCAGCATTACCTCATCCCTACGTGTCTCACACTTGCATCACTTCCTGTGCAATTCAACCATCACATCCGACTCCACATCAGCACAGCCATGCCGGCAGGGAACCCGCCTGACCCACTCCGTATTACAGTCACACACACACACGCACGCCAGAACCACATTGCCTCAATGGGCAGGCATCATTATATAGGATGTGAGGCTCTGCATAGCGTAGCCTGTTATTAGTGAAAAGCACTGCAGTACTCCACTGTGAGCATCACTAAGGTAGAGAATGCTAGAGGAGCAGAGATGGTGGGAGGGGGAGATAAAGTGAGGAGGGAGAGAGAGAGAGAGAGAGAGAGAGAGAGAAAATAACATGAGAGAGAGAGAGAGACAAACAGAGACAGACAGACAGACACAGACAGACAGAGAGAGGGAGAGAGGGATCTGAATAGCTAGGGTATGAAGAGCCTGTGAGGGTGCACAGGTGCTTTTCATCATGGCACAACACAAATAAAAGCACTGCACGGAGGTAGGATGGAGTAAAATAAAAAGGAAAATTCCTTTTCCGGAAAATTCTTTCAACTCAGGCCACTACACAGCAGTCAGAGCTTCCAGCGCCGTGCTGATTAAGCAGCCTTACGATGTGCAGTTTCTGTACAACGGCTGCAGTGGCCAGACAGAGGGAGCTGCCACTAGGCTACTCCTCCTCAGGTATTTAAGGTCCCACCCCAGGACTACCCTACTGAGGGGGTATGCTTCTCTGAGCATCTCTGCAGATATGGAGCAAATTCACAATATTTAGTCTTTTGTGTAATATCACAGAGATCTACAATAGAAGATTATGAAGCTTTGATATGAAACAAAGGGAATGTCCTTGTTTTTGTCAAATAGAGTGGGTTTTGAAGAACCGCATGTTCGATATGAATCTAGGTCAGATTGGCTGGATTCATTTATAATTACTAGCAAAGCGTTCCAACGGCGTTCAATTAAAAGTACGAGTGAGGGAGACAACCTTACAACCAGCTCCCACAATGAGCATGTCAACATGATCCATGCATGATCACGGGGGATAAAACAGACAAAGATCTCTACAAATACAGTTTACCTGAAGAAAAATCCCAGTTAAGCTCCTAGAGACTAACCTCTTTGAAAATCAAATGGCAAATTAAACAAAGGAATATTTTGTATGCAAATCACGCACACACACCGCATGGCCATGGCAGTCCTTGAGTGTGTGTGTGGAGGGCACATGGACCTCGCTGGACATGTATGTGTGCGCGCGCAGCATGTGACTATTCAGCCAGCTGTCAAACACACAAACACACACACACACACACACACACACACACACACACACACACACACACACACACACACACACACACACACCCCTACGGCTGATTTACTCTTCCATAAGAAGGGTCATCAGACTAGTGTGTCTGTGGCCATTTCTGAGGCGGTTTTGCTGTGAGAGGTCATACAAGGCACTCTGCATATCCACATAGACAGATATGGCTGCCCACTGCCAAAACAATGCATTAAACTGTCCGGAATTAAATCTAAACGTGACACTTCGAGCTTTGAGAAGTTTGGTTTAAAAAAACATCTGACAATCTGCTGTTCTCTTTGTTTTTCCTTTTCTGTTTTAAACAGAGACCATTTCTGTAGAAATCCAAACCAAGTATTGAATGTAAAAACAATGTTCAAGCAAGCAATAATCTTAGATACATAATGCGTGTCCACGTCTTTGCATCTATGTCTTGCAATAATTGACACATTATCTTGCGATAATTGACACATTTTCCCTATGAATCAATCCTACTGTTCACTATACCTGAATATACCCCTCCTTCAATATATTTCTGTGTTTGCCCATGTTGTACAGAACCAGGATGGGATTCTAATGAAGCATAGACTAGGTTTTAGACAGGGGCATTAATGAGCTTTAGGCTGGTCAATTAAGGCCAGGCAGGGACACACCTCACATAGCCATGACGATGAGTGGAGAGCCTTAGGGCGGCAGCTCGGCTTTGTTTGCTGCCGATCTCTCCACAAGCCCACCACACAGCCACAGTCTCCGGGGCCCGTCGCTGGAGCAACCAGGCAGGCAAGAAACAGGGGAGGAAGCTTTACATTACACGGTCCTAAATTAGCAACAGCCACCACCAGCCACGTGCCGGCAGATTTCAGACACAAAATAATGCTTTACTAGTGAATGCCAAAATAATGCTTTACTATTGAGTGAATTTGTCTGCCAGTAGCTGGTGGCGGATTCTTTTTTAAAAGTTTAAGGGTGAACGAGTATTTCCACAGTGATAATGGCCTTAGTGTGGCTCAATAATACTTCCCCAAATTGATTCATGATGTGCGGTGAAAATTACCCAAATGTTATTGCGAAAAGCACGTCAGAAAGGGCTTTAAATGTGCTCTGATGACGCTCATCCGTACAAAAATCCTGTTGTCAGGCATCCTTCTTCTTAATCAAGCTTCAGTGGTGTAGAGAGGTAATAGACAGAAGGTTAGAGGGCTGCCGTGTTTCCCCCTGGGTCTAGAAATGTCATGGAGGTTTATTTAGTGGAGGAGCCTATGGTGAGGTGAGGGGTGTGTGTGTGGTTCAATAGTAGAAGGCTTCCATCACTGAGCGTCAGGCTTGAGATCAGAGCCATGCTGACAGGCTCTGACCATCAGCCATGCTTGCAGACACACTGCCCAACAACACAGCTACCAAACATGCTAACTCAGACACACTCAAAAATAAACCAGCAAGCCAGGCACACATACAATAACTGTACATGTACACAGTCTCAGAAGTCCTAATCTTTTTTGCCTGACCAATATAATGTGCCATTTGCTGCTTTGTAAGAGTTGGCAATCAAACTGAAGTTATCCAAAATCGGAAGTATATCACAAAGGCAAAAAAAAAGCATACTTCACAAGAACAAAGAACTCTCCACGACCTTGACCTACACAACTACCCATACTTCCAAAGGCTCTGATGGAAAAGCTACATGCAAAAAATAAAAGCCCCCACCCCTCAAAAAAAGAAAAATCTAAAGATCCAGCTGCACGGAGCCCAGTTGGGGAGCACTTCTGCTGCTTAGTGGTTTCACTTCCCTCTTATCACCAGCGAGCAGAGCTGGTGTGGAGGACGTCCTCTACAGCCTGTGCCCACTGCCTAGCCGCAGTGTGGGCCACGTCCGAAACCCCTCTACGCTCACACACAGGTGCTACGCTACATTCCCTCCAGGAGAGGAATTGCCATTCAAGTGATCAAGGGGGGCAGAACTAACAAGTCCTTGTTTAAGATCACTGGAATGTTTCCATGCTACTGGCCAGAAAGGAAGGATTGGGAGACCAAGTCCAAGTTTGAGGTCACTCTTAAACGCATGCTATGGGGAGGTTCTAGGTAGATCAACTCAGCACGATTGTAATAGGAAAAACAACTTTGCGGAAAATAGCTAACGCGAGCATCTACCTACTAGCTCAACCATCCATGTCACATCAAGCATGAGCCAAAAGCCTGTGTGTTCTGTGTTTATTTATAGCATGGCTGGAGGGTCCTCATCCTCTGCTCACGGAGTACACAAACACACTGCGCTTTTGTATGAAGCCTCAGTTATGACTGTGGCTAATAAGAGTGCTTTTCAAAAAGGCTTTACAATCCGACCATCTGACTTGAGGGGAAAAATGCTAACCATCTGGATTACTCAATGCAGGTTTACTGAATAAGCCCAGTCTCAGTCTCGGCAGGGACTAAGGTGGGGGGAGATCACACTAACCAGCACTAGTAGCAGTTAAAAGCTCTAGTTTTTCTGTTCTTTGTTATGGTTTGGTAGTGGAATGGTTGACACCGCTAGCATTGTACTAATGCCATGGGAGCAGAGCATTGACTCAAATTGATCCTGGAACTTCTGATTAATGAAAGCGGCAGTAAGATTTTAAGATCCATTCAGGGACAGAAATTAGTACTACACAACGCTTAATGAGACAGAACTTTGTTTAAACTAGTAGGATTATTATGCCTGAGCACTAAAGCAGCTTGTGCTTTTCAGCGTGATCTCCATCTTTTGGACGGTTATACTTGCCCTAGAGATGTGTTTGGCTACCTCCAACCATCTCCACACTCAAGCACAAAATACATGCCAAAGAACAGGATAGGCCAGCGGCAGAGGGTTCTCCTTTAATAGTTTGCATAAAGACACCAATGCTGATATACTGATCTTGTTTTTCAAAAGCAGTCGGGAATCATTTGTGTGTGTCCTAAAGTATTACTGCCTGTGGCAATATAGTCTATTCACATCCTACAAGCTCCCGCCCACCCCATGAAAACCAAGGATGAGATTGAATAACATCCACATACACACAGATTCCATTTGTGCCCTGGCGACAGTTTACAGAAAACAAGCAGATGATAAGAGAATGCACTACTGAGCTCGGCTGGTCAGCTGGTCACCGTCACACATTTCCCTCCAGCTATTGTTTTAGCAGTAATGAATCAAGATGGCCTCAGGGCTTTTCCTGCATAGCGCAAGACCGAACACAGCTGATAGACAACGGCTGGACCTTTGTCAACCTTCGGAACACTCCCAAATGTGAAACATGCACCACAATTTCAGCGCAAGTTTGCAAAAGCACGACTAGGATGGTAATAGTAGCCTGTGTAATAATACCCTATGTATCAACTTGGTCTTAAAAACAGGCAGCTCCACAATGTGCCAATTGCCCAGATTCACAAAATGTCTGGACTCCAGGAGCATTAATCAGAAATCGGTCCTTTAAATAAAAAAAATAAAAAAAAATACATCCCATTCCTCTGCTGACAGCAGAGGGACGACAGGTCTGTGGGTTTTAACTGATGACTCTCTCCTCACACATAATACCATGTATTTGACAAAAGAGCTTATTAAACCTCTTATCTTCCTCATTCAACCGATGCAAAGGGTTAATTACACTCGGCTCTGCTCTCCAGGCTGCATTTACCCCGTTCCTGAGAGGGGAGATGGGAGCTCGGAGCTTGAGAGGGCTAATACCCCACTATGCTCTCAGCTACAATCTATGGGCAGTCCCCTTTTGTTTGATGTGGAAGTCAAGGTTAAAATTGTACAATTTTCAAATGGTCTCTGCAGCAGCGGGGCAGAAAGGTCTCATCCACGAGAGCTTTGAAGATGATGAGCATTAGGGGTGCATTTCATCATGTCTGTGCAAAGAGTGTGTGTGTCTGTTCAAAAGTATGTGTGTGTGTGTGTGTGTGCGCGCGCGCACATGTGTGTGTATGTGTGTGTGCGCGCAGCAGACAGAAGGGCATTTTGATCAATAGACAAGGAAGCCAGTCCTCTGGGCGGTCCCATCTCCTTGATTGATCCTTCTGGGTCCAGTCGCAGCCAACCGGCGAGTTTTCAATTAGATAAATTCACTGATCAATCCCCACAGCCACAGCCACATCCAAATGACATTTTCCGCCTGCTGTGCCAACGTCCACTGGAACAACAACGGTTACCTGCACTCTTGCCTCGGTGAGCTGGTTAATGAGGCGGTCAGAGCTGCTTGAGCCACCCGTGCCATTATAATTAACCCATCAGACCTCATCCAATCACAGAGTCAACTCCCTGCCTAAGCAAGGACTATATAATTTCATGGCCTCGGAAAAAAGAAACACTCTGAAGTCAAAAGCACAAAGCTAGAGGCTACCAAGACTACAGCTACAGCTACAGCTGAGCAATAGTTTAACCATCTGTACCACAAGTGAGATAACCAAAGCCAACAGGGTGTAGCCCAGTTGCAAAGTTTTATAACACAGCTGACATCACTTCTGTTCTGTGTGAAAAGCACAAGGCTACACAGAGCAGCAGTCGTTCTCTGCACTGTTCTGGGCTGTACAGACTGAGAGATTAGCACCACATATGATGTGTTACGTGACCTGTGTTGCCTCTTTAATGCAGTCTGGCTTGCCATGTGGTATGCTGATCTAAGCTGAGCAAAGAGTGGTAGCGACTGAGAAAATGCAAGCGCTGAGCAAACACTCCTATCAGCTATGCAATGCTTTCACTAGGCTCAGTAGCACATTATCGAGCAATATCGAGAATATCACCCCCAGGGAATCCTTATATGTAGTGTGTGTTGTCCAGTCTTGGCTATGTTGTTGTGTTGGTTGGCTGATGGTGATGCTTAGTAACAACGCCTCTTTTGCTGACTGACTGAGTACTGTGCCATTCTCTACACTAAACAAAGCAGGAGGTATGCAGTTAGAAAATGTGTGAGGGCCACTTGGCACCGAGGTCAGTATTGTGCCATGTTGTGCAGGACAGGTTGATAAAGAGTCCAGGTATACTCACAGTTCGTCTCGTTGTCTCTGTGAGAGCACCATGGCGGTGGCGTTGGGGAGGGAGGGGGGGGAGGCGAAGGGGTGTGCGTGCGTGCGTGCGGCAGCTGCGGTCTCCTGGGCAGGAGATCACCGATCGGACGCTGGTTCCGGCGCGCAGGAAGGTTCTGCCGCTCAGATCACGCTTCTCCTGGAAACGGTGACCCCGAGAAAAAAAAGAGACACGTGGACAACGACAGCCGGCACACAGTCACTGGCTACAGCTTCCCTGCATCTGCAAAAGAGGAGACACGGATCATTAGTGAGACTGGACATTCAATGTCAAAAAATGAAACCCATTTAACAATCATATCCATGCATACCTGCAGTTTGACAGGAAAAAAAAAAACACAAAAAGTAGACAAAGCGAACCAGACAGAACAATAGAATCTAGCACCTCCAGCATAGAGCTAGGAGGAGATCGTGACACTTGTCCACCAGTGGCTAGACAGCCTGACCGTGGCTTAAGGGGTTAAAAGACACTTCATCAGGTGTTCCATCTGTTCCATCCCCCTTCACTCTAGTCTCCCTCCCTCCCTTTCGCCCAGGCAGCCATGTCGTCCGTTTTGTTCCCCAGCTCTGCCTCCCTTGTCGGGAGTTCTGTGAACACGTGTAAGGGAGGGGGGACAGATGACCCAGATTCCTGCAGTCAGCCCATCTCAGGCTCTCCGTCGTCGTCAGCATGCAAAAACATACCACGGCAACCACCGGAACAGGTCAAACATTCCAGCCAACCGGAGTTCAAAGCATGCTGGTCTGTGACTTGTGTTTGTTGTGCAAGAAAGGCGCCAAACAAAGGAGCTTTGGCTGAAGTGCTAAACTGCAGGAGTAGACCGCAGTGCAGAAACAAGGGCTGAAAATCATGAGGGAAGTAATAGCTTATCCGCGATTCCTCTTGGCATCCTATTAGACGCCAATCGCCCATAGTCGCCCCAGCCATGGCACCGAGGGTGAGGCGCGGTAAGCTCCTTAGTACTCTTGAGATGAGGATAAGAACAACAAACCTAGTAGGCAAACCCCACCCCATCCACACCAACAAAAGCTTCTGTTCAGCAGCCCACAGCCTATCAAAACAGACGTACAGTAAGAGTTGAAAAAAAAGAATAAAAGAAAAACAACAACTGGTGTAGTTAAGAGGCATAGGAACAACTCCGCACACAGATCCCAGCCAGAGTATTGCGGTCAGGAGACACCAGAGGGAGTAACGTCTTCCCCCTCTCCAAGATTCATGGACCGTACTCAAGACCGGCCAGACTGGGAGAGAAATGACATGGGCCTAAATATTAATGGGGCGAGATCTGAAAATGGCAGCCAGTGACACATTCTGTGCCTTCACTTCTGACGATCGCTTGAAAGCGCCATGTCTTATCGGCAATGCTAGAGCGTGTGCTTGATAATTTAATGCAAAACGCCTGCCTTATCAGTGGCAGATAAATATTTGAAACATGCCTGCTGTGTGCAGCACCTAACCTATGACCACTCACAGCAGGTGAGGCTCAGGAACAACCACTTGTTCAGTGAAGCAGATAAAGCGCGTTTTGTCCTAGTGCAATGGCAAAGGCAGTATACAAACATGTATATATTTATCTATTGCACCTGAGAGCAATGGCATGTATATCCTCCCCCCCATCAATAGCCTTCACCACAGGGGGAAAAAAAAAAAGACAGGAATCCAACTGGAAATACCTCCGGGGTGGAGGCAGAATCACCCTCAGTGCACTGCTGGTTCACTTGTCAGATGACTTGATAAGAGAACTGGAGGGGCCGCAGTCTTCAGCCTTTACAGTGAATCATGAAGAGGCCCCATTTCTCTACTAAACAGGGAGAAGGGGAGGGTGAGGGGCTCTTTTTCTCTAGCAAGACAGTTAACCAGTGAGCGCAGCATAGGGCCATGCCAGGAATGTGAATGAGCAATGGAGTGAGCAAGGGGCGGGCAAACAGGCTGCCCCGTCTCCCTTTCACGGTTGTCACAGATCCGGACAGCATGTCATGGCATCCCTTTCACTCCTTTGTTTTAAGGGATTAATAGTGCTTCTACTCAAAAGAGACGGAAGATTAAGTACAGACTTATACCAAAGGGACATTACCTCTAATGTCGCAAGACATTACCAAGAGCAACAGCCAAAAACTAGCCCTGCTTTTCATGTGGCTCATGGTGAAGCCGGAGGTTTAGGGCATTAGATCAACAAAGGGAGTCAATTTGTTGTGCAGCTCAACGCCACTGCCATGTATACATGTTATGTAATTTAACAGAACGAGAGACTGAACAAATAATAGCTGAGCAAGAAAGAAAAACTAAATCAACTCTGCAGTGTCAAAACTGTGATTGGATAGTCATTCTAATATCTTATTAGGCCATCCTTAAAAATATTTTTGTTTGCAGTAACAGCCAAAAAAAAAATTAAAATGGGTCGGTAGGTAGGTCAATATTTTTTCCAAGATTCAAAGTAAAAAAAAAAGTACAATTTTGGTCATGGTGATTATGTAAGAATGAATTTACACAAATGTGCATATCGTGACGTAACTGACTGGGTCTTCAACCCGTGCCTTCAGGCGCACCATTGCAAACCTCATTCTGATGCAGGTTATATAGACCAGCCTTTCTCAAACTTCTTTGACCTGAGGCCCGGTCATGGCAGACTTTGGGGTCATAGGGCTCATCTACATGTACCCAGAAAGAAGGCTACAATAGCTCTTGGCCACGTTATATTGAAATTTGACTATACAATACTCAATGCTATACAGTGTATTATACAGTCTCTGCTCTGATTCTAAGGAAGTTCCAAAAAACAACGTCGTTCTATTAAGTTTCGTTACATAAATAGCCTTCCAACAGGTTGAAGCGGAGCTTTGATACCAACGTTATCGATTAGTTTCAGTTTCTCTCGCGCAGACGCGCATTGAATGAATGCTCATACCACCACTTAATTGTAGGGCTCCATGTTTAATGACATCGATAGCAGAAACGTTTGTTTTCTTTTTTCGTCGATCCGCGGTTTCTTGATCAACTGCGCAGCAAATTATCAGATGAAGCACCGGGCCTAATTTCACTCCACGACTCCGCGGACCAGCAGTCTCCATGTTGCGGACCCATATTTTGAGAAATGCTGAATAGACCACAACCAATTTCAATACTCCGACACGGTCACCGTTAGACTAGGGGGAGAAGGGATGAGAAAAGATCTGGCCACAGTTCTTCCAGAACTTCGTGCCAAGTAAAAGCGTTATCAGTTTGTGTGAATGAAACGAAGCGTAGGCCATAGTGTGACATGCGTAAAACCAATGGTGTAGAGATGACGCCACAGGGTTTTATTTAAGTGAGCCACGTTTGCATGTAGGCAATTTATATTCACAATACTTGGGCCTACTAAAAGAAATATTATTTTATTGCATTTGTATTGGTTGTTTAGAGTAAAAAAAAACAATCGGTCGGTATTAACGCAAGTTTACAACCGGCAAGTCGGTCGGACTAAAAGGGGAAAAAAATAAATATTTGGGTCGGTTCTAAATTGACAGGGTCGGTCGGGTTACTGCAAACAAAAATATTTTTAAGGATGGCCTTACAAATCCTTCTACAATAGACCTAGAGTAAAAGCTGTGTTCAGAGCAAACAAGAGGGCTGCAACACAAAAGCAATTTACTGAGGCTCATGCCAACTATGTCACCAAACAGATATGGAGAAATCACAGCCCCAGGCAACTACACAGAAATGTAATCTCACCTCTAATTAGCATTAGTTGCTAACAACTCAATGTTATTGATCGACAGAAAAAATGCAACCATCAACAAGGCATTTTTTTTTCCCCCGAGATCAACTTTATTCTGCAGTTGCCATGGAAATCCAAAGTACTGCATTATAGTACAGCAGAAGGAAAAGCTTGGTTTGAAAATTCAAAACTCATCAAATAACTACATTAATTAGACGTCACCAGTAAGCAGACATGACCAATTAGCTCCTGCATCAACTTGGAAGCACCAGGCAGGCATGCTTGTATTTCCTCTTCAGTCCGCCGCTCACTGGCATTCCAGTAACCCGCTGCTGATGGAACCCTAAGTGCAGAGCTATATTTCAGCCAAGGGAGATGGAAGGCGTCTCTTAGCAACCAGGCTGTGTGCTAGACTGGCACACCACAGAGCTGTGGCGAGGCAGACCAGTGACCGTTACCCGTTAACCGATACACAAACACCAAGAAAAGTCTGCACTACTGGCACCGAGGAACACGTCACTACAGAGGAGGGTGGGGTGCTGAACATCTGGTTGTTGCTGCTACGTGTGCGCTGGGTTATCATTAGCCATGTGTTATCAGTGAGGTAACTGAAAGCCAGCTAACGGTCATGCCCTTGAAATGAGAAAGAGAAACACCCGCAGGCACAAAAGAGAAAATACTCACACCCTCCCTCAAATCAAGACAATTTCACCTATTTCACTTCGAAGGATTCCTTTTTAACACACCAAATTAGTCTTGAGCCTTTCATTCATGCATATTCAGCTGGCAAAATTGGGACAGATGGCAAAGAGACATCCCTCTCGGTGGTCTGCTACATTATACAAGCTGCTGCAGAATGACCGGCAAACGAATGAGACATAATAGTCACCTTTGTCAGTGTTTTTTTTTATTTTAAAAATTTAAGAAATTGCCATGATTACAGGATCAGTGTCTGTATGGTCAGGGATGGCTGAGTGACACCTCTCAGCTTATCGCCACCAGCAGGGGATCATAAAGAGAAGGGTCAGGAGAATGCACAGCATCCCATTCCAGACCACCACTGCTCCTCACAATGTCCAAATACCACAATTCAAAACACAGGCTAGAGGCTACTAGCTATTGTGCAAAAGTCTTGAGCCACTATTTCCATTGGTTGTTTTAGCAATATCATGTTTATGTCTCATTCTTTTATACATATATAAAATCACAAAAGGTGTACTGTTTATGTTTCTAGTCAAAGGCATCCATTAGATGTGATGTTTTGTAGAATCATAATGACCATCTAGAGAAAGGGAGGCTGGTGATGGTTCTAGTTCTAGCTGACATTGACATTGGTATTCAAAGTAGGAAGGAGATGATGACAATTGGACAGATGTAAGATCTTGTTGAATAGCTAAAGCTGAGAGAGTTCATTACTCTGCCTAAGTGGGAAAGGCATGGCCAAAGGTTTCTATTCGAAGAACCGAAGAATGAGGCCAACTGAGACCGTATTCCCACCCAGGCGTACAATGCAGAGGGTCACTGGAGATGTACAGTACTTTTCGGGTGACCCCTCCTCATTGCACCTTGCAGAAACACTCCATTTTTGGGTGAGCCACAGTGATAAACAGCGGATCTAAAGACCAGCTTCACAGCTGGATCTACCAGCAACTTCTGGTGAGCTAAGCATGCCCGTCAGTGCCCTGGGTAGAGAACAGCAGCTCTGTCACCAGCTTCCTCCTTCTGTGATTGGTCATTATACCACTATTAAAACATTTTATGTGTTTTTACAGACTGTGTACACAAGTCCTGTGTTTACTAATTATATGTTAATAAAGAGAGTGAGACATAAATCCTTACGGTCCTTATGGCATTGCTCAAGCAAAGCATGTAGGGTGGCTCAAGACTTTTGCACTGTACTGCAGTTTTCAAAAATCCATGATGCAACAGCACATATAAGCAGGGTCGTAAAGTAAAAACAAAAATACAACTAAAACTAAGTTGCCATCTAAATTATAATCAAACATCACTCAACAAAGTTGCTGATGAATGAAAGTTCAGATAAATGTAAACAGACTTTGGAGTGTAATTAAACTGATAAACATCGAGACATTCAAATGTCATAAATGCAATGCAGATTGTAGCCTACATGCCAGATATTAAATCATAAAAGCATGTTAGGGATCTGAGCACTACATACATAGTACAATGAAGCTTTAAATTAGCCGTTTGAAGCACGTGATTCAATTTACATGGAAGTACTTAAACGAGTCTATTCACACTGGGACATGGGCGGCTTGTTGATAAACAGCAATACTGTTCATCTCTTTCAGCGGGATTTCAATCATTACCGAATACGTCCATAGCAGCTATTAAATCCAACCAAAAACTGAAGACGGTCAGGGATGCACGACTTCCAGGTTTACAGGGGCGTTCACATTGATAAAACGGATGTAGCGACAGGACATGTACACCAATCTGGTTTGTTTTGACAGGACCATAAAACGCTCACATCACACAAATAATAACGTTTTGTTGAGCATATCTATACATAAAAGATGCCGATAGGCATGCTGCAACCATAGAATGAGTGACATGGTGCAGCTCACTGGGCTCTTCGAAATCAGCCTGTTTTTCCCATACAGCTCCACCCTTTTTCCTATGTTGAGCGGGAGTTGTCATGGGCAAACAACCAAGTGTCTGCTGTACTCCGACATGACTCGGCGAAATATAGGTTTTAATCAAATATTACTTTAATAAGGATAATAATATAGCTACATCCATACTCATGTATACGCCTTTCAAAATCGAACTACTTGGTTTTCAAAGCAGCCTAGTAAGCTAGTCAGCGACAGTTAGCTAACGGCAAGCCTTTACAATGCAGTGGCAAGCTCATGGATATTACAAACTGGCTTTTCGTGATTGTGCTAAACATACACGGACTTGAAACATGACATGAGACAATCTTTATTCTATTCAGTAACATGAAAATATACCAAATAAATAACAAGTGCACGGCAGTTCTTGCTATCGATCAGCAAACTGTCAACTCCTAATTAACTTAATATACCTGCCTGTCTGCCAAAGTAACGTTAATGTCCACTACAGTTCAGACACCGAGCAATACGATACGAGACCACTCAACAACGCTAACGTTTCACACAATATTTATGTTCAGTTACATTATAGACGGGTAACGTTAACCGAAAGACATTAATTGATGAACGTTCCCGACTGTCCTTTTGACTCAACCAACGTCGATCATGTTTCCGACAACATTGCAATCAAACCAGACTTCCCACACTGAATTATGGAAGGTATAATACCGCGATAATGAAAAAACTTTACAACATTTCAGGAGACATTCCTATAGTGAATATATGAAAGACTTGGGGCCTTGACTACCCCATACACACAGCAGTAGCCTAGTTATGTTAACGTTAGCGCCAGAAGCTAGCACTAGCTTACATGTGGGGAAAACACAGACGAACCTGTTGGTTAACATTTGCTCGATGGGGTCGTCAGACACTATAAAATACGTTTCACTATATGCACTTTGATAACCAGTTAATTGATAGTACAGCTCTATCGTTCAAGTAATGCTGGGTTAATCAACGTCAACGCTAGCTAACGCAGTTTATCAAGGACAGCAAACCCGTCTGTTGAAGTTAGCGTCACCACCAAACACTGACGTTAGCCAACTTACAACAGAACCGTTGGCGTTGTGATGTTTGTGTCAGCAGTCTGATATAGTGACAAAATCCTGAAGTTACGTGCATTATTGATAAGTTAATGCTGGCTAAAACAGCCAAGCTCAGCTCAGTGTGGGCCATTAGCGAACCCTTGCTAGCGATAGTGCACGGGTCAGTGAACGGCGAAATATATCAACATGTTAGTAGATCATTTTGAGATTAAAATTACCAGCTGAGCTTGGAGACCGAGTTGTAGAGTATTTCCCCTGTCTATCTATCCTTTCTTGTATTGTAATTTTGATAGCCAATGCAGTGACCTACATTATGATCATGAAGCTCAACCAAACATGGTTGTTAGCCATCCTTGCGGATCGCTAGCTTGTTGGCTAGTTTGAGTTAGCTGAAGGGCCAACAGGTTCCACACACATTTTAGGCCATTAAAGTAGCCTAACGTTACTACTGCACCTTACCATCACCAGTGGGCTATATCAGACAGATATTATAGATACCTAATCCAAAATATGACCATAATGCATTTGCTCATCTTATGTCATTAACAATTTGCCTCAGTGCCCTTCCAGACTAGCCGGTTGTCTAACACCCACAAAATATTACATCCAGTGAATACTAAGGATGACGTTAGCTTAACGTTAGCTGGTCTTCACCTGGTAGTCAACAACCCCGATATCTAGCTAGTAACTCCAATGACATTGGTAAAATAACATGTTGATTCAGTACTTTTTCCGCAGTACTTTGAGCCGTGACACTGCAAAAAATGGAAAGTGAAATAATCTTAAAACTTACCTGACTACAAATACTTTTCATTGACAATAGCAATTTACATATAACGTAGAAAAGAGTCGAATAACTAATGTTATATTGCTAGCCAACAAACGAGGCTCCCCTAAACCTGCTGCTCTAACGGCCGGTCCGCCATTTTGCGACATTCAGCAGGAGGCGCAAAAATTACAGCCACATCGTCGTCTCGCCACCTACTTTTGCTTTACTCCCACAAAGACATTTGAAAGTAGATAACGGTACATCGGACAGTGCTTACCCTAATTACGAGCTTCGAATCCCGAGCCACCGCACACGATGGTATGGAACGCACCAAGATTTTATTTCGTTCTAAAGCGAGACTTCAGTCTCAAGGGCTAGATCTACCTTCTCGCCTCCCTCCCAGGCAGCTACAATCCTTGTTTTCTGTACCGCATTCGCCTTCCGAGATCGGGCATGCGCATTCACAAACTGACAGCGACGAGGTGCGCACGCCCTTTGCTTAGGCTATGATTTCACTTTTTCAAAAGAATAATTTCAAAAACTATTTTGGTTTAAATAGAGCATCTTTCGGAATGTCAGCAGTAGCCTGTGTACCTACATCCGGCTACACCGTTTAGTCATTTGTTAAAAAAACATTCTCGGAACACACATACAATTTGCTAATCGTTTTTTTTATTTCTTTTCATACAAAAGCATAATCAGACCAAAAATAATTAGGTTGTTATTTGTAAACAGCAACAGACAGATAACCACACAGCAAACGAAACGAAAGCAGACGCACACTACAGGGGCAGAAAAATGTCAAATGAGTAGCGTACAAAACAAAGACTCTTTCAGCTTTTTTTTTTAATCACAGAGGAAATATTGTGTGACCAGTGTGCGCTCGACAGCAGCAGATATTGTAGTGGACAAGCTCCGTATATGGCCCTACAGCGTCATCCCATTCATTGCACACGGAGACAAACTTCTGACACTGTTTTATGACGATATGCTGCTGTCATTCAGGTGTGTAGGGGCATGTATGCTGTCTTATGCTAATAAGCCAGTTGTTTTCATAAGTAGGCGTTGTATCACATCTATTCAGTCAAATCAGTCTCTTATGTTGATAATGGGCAGTCTCTATCTATGGAGAAATTAGAGTAAGTATGCACAGGACAGCGGTCCACTTCGGTAAACCCAGCATGACATTTTAACACAATTGATCAGCGTTGTTCAGTGCACTTTCTTGACTGACACTCACTCATGCCCACAAGAGGCTAGGCCTAAACTTTAGGCTACCTGTGCTTGCGTTTTATTTTGTAACAATATAAAACATTCAGCAACACTAGTTTTTACACAATTGAAATACAATGTTATCATCTGTGAATGCAATTTACCATTTCTGTAAATGCTCAATATTACTAGGCCTAACTTTATCAAATGAAACAACTATTTCGTTGGTTTAAAATGTCTCGAAACGTAAAACATGTTCCACTACGGGGTACTTGAAACCCCCATCAGGCTCATAAGAGACATATTGAGATCATGTTTTTCATGCAATCAAGTTGTTATAGGCCATAATGCAGCCTATTAGATAAAAGATACAGATACACAATCAGAAGAAATTATAGGATTGATAAACACGGCAAAGGATTTGCATTTAATTTCGAAAGCACCTTAATTCTAAGATCAATGACAAGAGAAATCACTGAAGGGCATCCCAAGACGCCACATGTCTGACTAGCGGATCGGTTTGTGAATGTGCCGTTTTTCCTCACAGATTCTTGACAGAACCTTTGCTCATTTCATCTCAACGTCTTCCTCAAAGCTCAGTTCACGTCAGTCGTTGACAGGAATAGCACAAACAGTCGACATACTGGTACAATATGTTTTACAATACCTCCTAAAATTCTTTTTCATAATTAAAGTTTTTTATTTGTAACCTTGAATTTTGCAAGGAAGCACAACCTCTTGAGCACAGCCTTGTGGTGACTAATAGTACTGCAAGAGAAGACAGACATTCGTGAACAACGCTGCTGGATGAAGGTACGATTCTGTTCCCCTTTATAAGGTTAATTTCCATATAGATACTGTATATAAAGGGTGAATGATGAGGCAATAACAAAATCAATACAGTAAATCCAAACCAAGAGGAACTCTTTTACCTTTTCAAGAACAAAGAAAAAAACTGAACCACTGGTTTGAAGCAGACTGCAAATAGGCACAAATCTCACATTGCTTAAATTAGTCCCACATGGTTTTTTTCCCACCATAAGACATGGCATGATCAATTACTGTTGTAACTGTTCTCTTGGACATTCTTTCTGACATAGCCTATGGTTTTCAATACACATATATTTCTGGGAAAATAATAGATCAGGTAATCCTTCAGTGTCACCAAGGTGCAGCAGAAACCTGCATGAGTAGGCCAGGTCCAGCATCTGTATTGCTTCAATCACATACCACACACAAAACACAACTGAGACATTACCCAGAGAGAAACACAGTGCATGTATACAAGCCAACACACACTTCTGCCATTCTATTTTTTTTTTTTTTTTTGGTATACAACATCAAATCAGCCCATCTCACAATCCACTTCAGGTGGTGCTGATTGTGTTCAACACAGCATTAGAAAGTGCACTAAATACTGCTAAGGAATATGTAGTAGGTGTCTTGACTAGATGTCAAATGACAAAATCTTCAAAAAGCCAAACAGTCAAAGGACTGGGATGGTAGAATTGATAGAATTGATTCCATCAAATCAATTTGAAGTTTGAAGTCACTCTATTGTTAGCAGTTTTGTTGTTATAATCAAGCCAAAGGCCAAACATCAAACAATTTGTTCTGAGCTATGAGCTAATATCATCCACCGAATGGTGTTTAATGTGTATAAAAAAATAAACTTTTGGGAAGTTGAGGCATCCCCAATGAAATAATGAAATGTTGCATCAGCAGTAGCATTATTCCCATTGCCTGGTCACTGGTGAATCCCTCTCCACACATGCGCACACAAACACACCTACAAACGCACGCACACACACACGCACATATGCGCGCGCGCACACACACACACACACACACACACACACACACACACACACACACACACACACACACACACACACACACACACACACACACACACACACACACACACACACACACACACACACACACACACACACACACACACACACACACACATCATAGTGGAAAAAAGCGGGTGTTATTGAACAACACTAAGATCAAGTTTATAATTCTAATTCAAGCTGGACGTCTCAAATCTGCATTTCCATCAACATGAATCAAGTACCTATCCAAACTGATAGATATAGACTTTTTACATCTCTCCACATACAGTATATTTCTCTATAAAATGGACATGTCTTAAATTAATTGATAAATGACAGATCTAAAATGGCTTCTTTCCCTTCCTAGTTACTCATACAAAAAGATAATTCATTTTCAAGAAAGATGTGTTGTCGGTCTACAAAGATTGGATGAGAACATGCATCTGTGAAGCTGTATCTGTTTAAGCCAAAAACACAGCAGCCTTGGGATCACAACTAACTTTTGGACATGATTGGCCAAAAAAAACAAACAAGGAGGGGCTTGATTGGTACAGCCTTGCTGCAAGACCTCGGCAAGAAAAGTCTACATTCTGGAGCCCGCATCATTTTTGAAATCTCTATGAAATTTGTATGTGTTTTTCTTTTTCCCCAGTCTCACCTAGTGCACAGTAAAAATCACCTGAGTTTTAGGCCAGGCTGAGTTGTGTTGGAGGGGGGCAGAGGGACCTGGTGACTGTGGCGACTGACTGGGATGGCCTGGCCCCTCTGTGGCTCTCGGAGGTGGTGCTGGGGGTGACATTTTGGTTGGTGTTAAGGGGGGGAGGGGGGTGGAGGTGTAGGGTTGTGTACAGTGGTCCTGGGCTCAGACAAAACAGGAATTGGGAAGGGCAGGGGTGGGTGATCAGTGGATAAGGCTCTGGTATACAATGTCATGGTCGTCCTTGGTCACCTCCGGCCTTGTTGGCGCTACTGAGACGCTGGCAGAGTCGGAGTGACACTGACTTTCCGCTCCCTTTCAAGGGGCCCGTCATCAGGCCCCCTTTGGATTGCACACACACATTTTAACGCTGGTTTTTTTCCCATGAATTTGTTTCTCTCACACTCCTTTTCTCCTACCCACTGCACAAAAAAAAAAAAAAAAGAATAAAAACGACAACACGCTTCCTGACTTCCTGCCCTGGCCCCAATCCCCCTTCTCCCTTCCCATCTCTCATTCTCTTGGTTTAAATTACACAGCTTTAGTTCTCAGGTCCATAGGTTCAAGCAGATGGCTGTTGCATCGTGGCTGCCCCTGGCAGTGGAGGGGGTGCGTTTCGGGAGGGGGTGAGAGGTGTTAATCGTCCACGGGCAGGTCCTCTGGCTCCATGGGAGTTTCCTCCGACGGCTCCTCGCTCTTGCTAGCCTCCTGAAGCATCTGCCTCCTCTGGACCTCGGCCTTTAGGTTCTCCAGGTCCTTTTGGCTGAGGGGGGGGACCAGGCGGTATAGGGGTGTGAGAAACTTGAAAAGGGGATATAAAACTGAATACTAGTCTCAGAAGGCTGTCTATGCATGTCGTCTCTTACCTCAGAGGAATAAAGATGATGCCATTGATAATGTTCAGCTGCTCAAGCACACTGGCCATACTTGGAGCTGTGAACTGGACCGAAGGGGGGGGAAACAAATCACAGTCTCAGTGTTGGAACATCATAAACTCAGTCTATCACGCAAGCCTCATCAATCATGATCATTGTTAGTCTTAATAATGGAAAGCCATTTCATAAATTAACTAAATGATTGATAACAAAGGGAAATAGACAGCATCTCTGAGAAAATGCTAAATGTGGCCATGCCTGATGTATCTTGAAGAGGGCAAGTGAATAGCTGCAAACACTGGTGTCAGTCTGTTTGCTGCCCTCTACCTGCCTCTGTGGTGGACTGGAAAGGAGTCTGACTGAAATCAACTCCGAAACAGACACCACTCTATTGTTTATTTAATCATATTTCCTTTCTATCCATTTCAACCAGTCTCCAGATTAATGGCCATTTTTGAGATTCAAGCATTTTGTGGCTCTATGTACCAATGTAATGTAATGACTAATCAAAGTATGATTAAAACTGTTCATTTCCGCCAAGATCCTTTCTTTAGAGATCTGACAAGTCGGTTGTGATCATACCCATCAACTCTGCACTGCAGCGAATGTACCACATTTTGTACCAGTTACTCTAGCTGTGATGGGATGATGTTGGAGGGAGTGAGGCTTTGACTTACTTTGAGTGGCATGATACTGGCATTGGAACCATTCTTGTAGATCTCGTTCATGGTTCTCTGGAGGGCCACGGCTTGTTGGGTAAGGTACTTCAGATACTCGGAGCTCTCCTTCGTCTTTTCATGGGCTTCTCCCACCTGAAGAGGAACGACACACAGGACCTTTTAAGTTCCTTGACATGAAAACGAAACCTGGACATTTTTTTTTGAAGTACTTAACATGTTCCATGGGACATACCTGGTTCTTATATATGGTGTAGCCCTCTTTCTCATGCTGCAGTGCAGAACGGAATTCCGCCTTGCTCTCGTATACTCTCGCCACAAGGTGGTGACTGTTGGGAGACAAAAAGCGTATGTTTGAAAGTGTGAGTACAAGTATAGGTGCACGGGTCTTTCCAGAGGGCTTGGTTATTACAAGTGGAGTCGAGCCAAATGCCAGGTAAGCGTCATAAGACATCATACTAATTATCCACAGAGTAATAATTGTGGTCAGCGCTGCAAGAGTTAATGGAGCGTTTTGGTCAGCGATTAGCCTTCTTACCTGAGCGCCACTTTGAGGGAGCGGAGACCGTGGTATTTAGAGTTTATTGCCAAGGCGTTCTCCAGGAAACGCAGCGACAAGTCATACTCCATTACACCATGCAGCACCAGGCCAATATTGCTCTAAGATTGAGAGACGGGGAGAGTTAGTTAATAGAGGTCTGTTTCACACCTGTTCACAAAACACAATCTTCCATATATTGAGGTATGAACCTACATGGGAACAAATGATACTGAAAAAGTGATACTGGTTTTAGTTAAGTTCTTCCCCTTACTAACCATGGTGACTGAAATCAGGCCTACCTTGGCTAGCCCAGCTAATTGTGATCATATGACAACCAAAATTTAAGTCATGTTTGTTGTGGTTAGCTTCACATTTTGATGAAATCATAATTTCAACAGTTTTCCAGACCTCATGGTCTAGAATGTTGATCTAGTCTGATGGTTTTAAAAAAAGAAAAGTGGTAATCTCTCCCTTATGTTCAAGAAGTTTTACCCAATATTTTAGATCACAAAATATTCTACTCACATCTAACAGAGCCATCTCGGGATGGTCCTCCCCACACACCACCAGCATGAGGTAGCGGGCACGATACAGCAGCTTCAGGGCAGTGGACAGCTGGCCGTTGGCAAAGCAGTAAAGAGCCAAGTGCATCTGAACAAAAACAAGAGATGCGCATTAGTCCACAAATCAGTGATCCCATCTCCTGAGAGAGCAGAGCACATGAATCACAGTGAGCTGATGCAAACAAATTAGTACCCACAACAAAATGGGACCCTCATCTCTGGTATACTACAACCACACAAACCCAAGTTATACTTACATATTCTTGAATTGTGTTAGGGTGCTCAATGCCAAGCACTCTCTCACTCATCAAGACAGCCTTCTGTTGGTTGTTAAGTGCCTGCAAAAAAAAGAAAAATCACAATTCGTTTTTTCCTAGTGATAGGGATCACAAAACCTCTGAGCTGCACAGCGCATGGCGTTCTGAGCAGGGTGGCGCACCTCTGGGTGATCCCCCATGATGTAGTTGAGCCGAGCCAGCAGGCGCAGACAGGCACAAATCTCCACGTGCATGGCTCCGTACACGTTGTTGAAGAGGTTTAAGGCCTCGTTGATGAGCTCACAGCCCTCTTTAAGGAAACCTAGAGCAGGAGAAGAAGAACAAAACACATCATTCAACCTGTCCGTCATATATAGAATAAAATAATCGTGTATAAAATCATTCTATGGCTATAAGTATATAAGTGTATAAATGGTAATGGTTTACAGTTTTTTTCAGTCGCTAACAAGCGTTTGTCCAACCAGTGGTCACATTTTCAAAACTCCAAACACAATTAGCACAGCATCGGTCTTTTGTGGCCATACCATTCACACATTTCATGTCATTTTCACACGATATGCAGTCAGTGAACACATTTCCACAATGCTTACATTTTCTTAACAGACAAGCTATACCTCCCAACAAAATGATGGATTGTTTTTGCAGTATTTACGAATGTTAACACACAACATCCCACAATAGCAAAAACAATATTCCAAACCTTAGATACAGTATAAAAACCTCTGCTTCTGCAATGATATCAGTTCAAAAACAATATATCTCAGGAGTGATGTTTTTAGAAACAGAAACAGAAAAAGACAAACACTGTAATATAAGTATAAGTATATATACTCTTTTGATCCCGTGAGGGAAATTTGGTCTTTGCATTTATCCCAATCCGTGAATTAGTGAAACACACACAGCACACAGTGTACACACAGTGAAGTGAAGCACACACTAATCCCGGCGCAGTGAGCTGCCTGCATCAACAGCGGAGCTCGGGGGGTTAGTGAGGGGTTAGGTGCCTTGCTCAAGGGCACTTCAGCCTTGCCTATTGGTCGGGGTTCGAACCGGCAACCCTCCGGTTACAGGTCCAAAGTGCTAACCAGTAGGCCACGGCTGCCCTGTAATGTCTGGATGAGGAAGAGTAAGAGCAAGGGGCCCAAGGAAAAGAGCAGGCTCAGTGAGAGATGCAGGAGCAGTGAGAGGAGCAGGGCCAGGGAAAAGAGCAGGCCAAAAGAGAGGGCAAGGTAGAGGTGTAAGAATGTGTGGTGGTGGCATTCCAAAGGTTGCAAGAATTGTTGTCAGTGATGAAATTCGTGCCACTATCATTGACCATGTAATCAATGCGATGTTGATGAAAACATATGGCCTAACTCTGAAGATCGCAGAGATTAGATACAGTAATTTTGTGCTTTTTTTAGCCCCCCCCCCCCTTTTTATCTGGGGTTTTTGCTGTTGTTTTTTTTGTTTAGAATGCTCGTGTGTTTCATGGATATTTTGTTGTTCACTGTAAGCAATACTGTAAAACTTTTTTTCTGTTCTATCATACTGTAAACAGTATTTCTACTGTACCTCCTGTAGTAAACAGTAAAGGAAAAAATAAACTGATTTGCTTTTTACTGGAATGCTTTTGAATGTGAACATAACATGTGGACATACAGTTCCCAACCAAGACATTTAGTGTAAAAATTGCATGTAAATACCTGTACCAAATACCATAGAAGTCTATGCAGTTTTTGTAATGTCAACAATAGCCAGTATTTTGAAACCTGGTGTACTTTAATTGAATGCATGTACCTTGTGAAGTGAAAACAAGTGTCATTCTTTGACAGAATAATTTCATTTTGAGTCAGATTTCCAGTGTTTTGGTAAAGTTAGTGTGTGCAGAGAAATATGTGTTAGTAATATATTTAACAAAATGTGTTTTTGAGAAGAAAATTATCCATTTGGTCAATTGTGTTTTCTAGGTGTGAGTGTGTTAAGAGTTTAGAAAAAGTATCTGAAGTATGGGTAAGCGCTTGTTAGCGATTGAAAAAAACTGTAACTGTTGTCTGTGCAAGGAAGCGCGCCACCTGCCTTTATTTTGTGGTATTACAAATGTGCAATGTATTACTACTGCATATATGCCACAAGCATTTATAAATAGAGCTTCACTTCGGAAAAAAAGCCTTAGAAAGATTTTTAAAACGGAGCTCTTTTTCGGCCATTACCTTGTTGCACCTTAGCCTGTCCACTCTGGAAGAAGTGGAAGGCGTCGGAGGCTTTAGGGTTGACGTGCTTGACTACGGGGAAGATGTTCAGGATGTCCTCCTCGGTGAAAGCTGGCTTGTGGCGGCTGTCGAAGTTGTACTCCTTAATCAGGATCTGGTGTCGACATAGGACAGAAGGAAGGTATCACATCATTAATCTGTCTGTGAGCTGCTATCTTCTTAGCAGAGTGGGTGTGAGAGCAGCGAGGAGAGCTTACCTGGATGCCCGTTTTGACGGAGATCTCTCGTAACAGCGTGGACTTCTGGAGGCCGTACTTCTCCACTGCCTGGTCGACACTCTCACTGCATCAACACACACACGCACATAATTTAATACACAAAGAGCAGATGATTGCTCTTTTACAATGACAAGTCTCTTGAAAGAAAATGATGACCAAAACATCTTGCCAAATTGAAACAAAGGTTTAAGTAGCATTTTTTATTATTTTAATATTTTTTTTTGTTCTTTTTCCAAGTACCTTAATTTAATGCAAGGGCAAAACAAGACTACAAGCTCACTGAACCTTAGCAGATGTTAAGCTTATAGCCGCTATTGGCTACAAAGTAGTATGTACAGAAAGCAGTTCTGTGTTTATGGAATGTGTGAGAGTCGAGTGAGTGAGTGACTCACCAATGCAGTGTGAAGTGGTAGTAGGTTTGTGCTTCGGAGACGATGTTCTTCCACAGCTCCACGGGCGTGAGGCTGGCCCAGGCGGTGTTGTCTCCTCCGCCGGGCACTCGGTTGCGACGCTTGCGGTTCTTCCGGCGGGACACCAGCTCGTCAGCCGGCAGATGGGCCACGGCGTCAGGGAAGGAGCTCAGGAAGCAGTTGAGGAAGTGGCTCACAGCCGCGGACAGAGCCGAGAGCTCCACACCCTGACAACACACACACACAAATAAACATGATGTTCCTCAAGCTTCATACACTAGCTTCCACATTCTCAGCTATATTAATGGCATACTAAATGTGCTTTATGGAGTTCTGTCGGCTTGAGGTGGTCTTGAACGCACCTGCACAGTACTCTTCCATTTATTTGCATCATGTTTAATACAGCGCTGCACGTGGTGCAAAGTGATAAAACAAGAGACATTAGCTGGTCTGCATGCTAAACTAAGAGGATACCTGGGTACCTCAGAGCATGACATGTTTTAAACTGAAGCAAAGCTCCACATGGCGCTTTCAGAACATGGAGATGAGGACCGTGTCATTACTCACCTGGAGGTATGTTTTGAAGATATGTTTTGCACACCTGGTAACCAACTCACTTACTCCTATTCTCTGAAAGCAAGAAGAAAAAGGCTGTTTAGCAATGCAGTACTATGTAAGTGAAAATGTATTTAAAATGTACAATCAAAAATATATTCTCCATGTACAGGTGTGTATATGAGAGCATCAACCGAACCTTGAGCAGGTACATTTTTTAGGTTTGCATGCACAGAGCACAACTGTGCCATAGAGCGCCGTGGCAATTAGAGACTTACATAGAAGTACTCGAGTTGTGTTTTTGCAGGAGTCTTGTCCACAAAGTCCAGCACGGTGCCGAGGTAGCGCACATTAATGCCACGCTGGTGAAGAGCTTCGGTCAGTGTGGTTCCGTCCATAGGCAGAGCACTGTGGTCTAAACAGTCTTTAACCTACACACAGGAACAAAGCATCCTCCATCACACACCAAATCATAGACGCCTGATAACCTGGATATACTATTTGTCTGCTCATGCAAGTCTCTCCCTGTTGTGTTCTTTGTGCTTGCCGATCTACAGAGGAGACATCTGCAGTGTCCCTTTCCTGGCGTACTGAAAAGCTGCAGAGTGTAGTAGCCAAATGGAAATTCTTCTATAATGTTATCTAATTCACTTATTTTCCGCTGTTGGCTGAGTCATCTCTGTGTTGCTGGTGTCTGACGATGAGCCCTTTGTGTCTGCCTGTCAGATTTGCGTGAAATGGAGAGGGACGCTCACCAGCGAGGGGATCTGGCAGGACACCAGGAACGCTGCCGCATCCTTCAGCAGCTGCTTCTGTTTCTGGATGGCATCGGCACTGCTCTCAGGGAAGCGCACGCCTGTGGGAGGGAGGGAGGGAGGGAGAGCGAGAGAGAGAGAGAGAGAGAGAGAGAGAGAGAGAGAGAGAGAGAGAGAGAGAAGGGAAAGAGTGAGCCTGAGGAGAACAGCAGGAGGGTCTGGATCACAGCAGAGTTGTTGCTGGGCCCAGGAGCCCATACATACCTGGGGAGAAGATGTCCGGGTTGAAGCGGATGTCGAATGACGTGTCGCTGATGGAGCCCACGGCTTTGCAGGCGTTGAGAACGACCTCGCGGCTTTTGGGGTCTGTAGACAGACAGGGGGAAATGCCACAGGAAGGACTCTGTAAGGATTGGTCTTGAGCTAAACCTAAAACTTTACTTGACAAATGATGAAAAGTGAAATTTACACCACCCAGAATGTCAATTAGTGTAAGGGAATAAACTCAATCCAATCAAGTTGTAACCAGACCACACCACTCAACTTTACCAACTCCCAGAAAGAAAATCAAACACAGACAGCATTGAGGGAAGAGGACAGTCACATCCCAACACCCAGATCACATCTCCATGCCTCCACCAATAGGAAGTAGATTTCAATGGGTCAACCATCAACATTCCAACACCCTTGGGGTTATAGGGAAAAGTTACTAGATTACAGCAGTTAGAGGAAGGAGAGAGAGAGCACACGAGAGAGCGCACAAGAGAAAGAGAGAGAGAGAGAGAGAGAGAGAACGAGAGAGAGAGAGAGAGAGAGAGAGAGAGAGGAATGGGATTCCAGTTGGAGGTGTTGTTACTATCATGCCAATTAGAAGGGGGGTTTACAACACATTATCCCCACAGCAAAGAGGCGAGCAAGTCAGGGACAGCCAACATGGCCGAGAGATGCACAGCAGACACCAGAGTTCGGTGTTTTTTTTTTATCTTAAGTAGAAACGGAGTGTTGTTTAACCTGGAGAACCAGGCAAGAGGAGAAGAGAGATGTTAAGTGACAGTGCTTAAAAAAAGAGGGAAAGAGTACCAGGAAGGAGACTAGTGCCAAGTGCATTTCTCTGCCACGCTTGCATGCTCCCGCTTCGCCTCGCGCCCTCTCGCTCTTGCGTGTGACTTTGGTCACTTGGACGTACCAATACTGGATCCGTCTTCCGCTGCTAAGGACTCTGCCAGCTCTTTGGCCTGGGCTAAGCCCGGGATACTTTCCTCAGCCTCCTTACCCTCCAGAGGGCTCTCACACTCTCTGCCCTGGCCGTCTGGGCCCTCGGGCTCAGGGGTGCCGTTGGTGGTCACGGCCAGAGCCTCGGCCGGCTCTGTGGCTTCGGCGGCTGCTGTTGTTGTTGTTACTGTTGCGGTCGTTTCTGCTTCTGCTGGCTGGGACTCGGGGGTCTGGCTGGCCTCGGAAGGGGTCGTTGCAGGTTCGGTGGGTGCGTCAGAGGCAGGCGCGGGGTCTTCGGAGGCGGGAGCGGACTGAGGGCCATCTGCGGGGGAGGCCTCGGGCTCTGCGTTGCTGCCGTCGGTCAAGGCAGCGGCCTTGTTCTCCTTGTTGGCTTTCTGCTGCATGAGCTGCAGCGCTGCCATCTTCATGAAGAGGAGGTACCTGAAATGCGCACACGCACACACACACAAAATCAGTCATGAAGGCTCATTAACAAATGACAGCCTGCTGCTGGGGAGGACATAATACCTGCAAATTGGGAGGCATTGGGAGGCATACCTGCAAATTGTTCACTGCATATTAAACTATGAACCATTACATAAACATAAGAGCTTTCTTCTCTGCTGAAATAACCACACATTATTATTATTATGCATCTTGACATAAAAGTTCCACTGCAAAAAGAAATGGGTCCATGATATTGAATAATTTTGGTATATAGTAAATTTGGTAGAAAAAGTGCTGAGTACGTATGCCTATATATTTTCTTTGTTTCATCATCAACCAAACCAATATAATAATAACCAAATTATTACTGAATATATGCAGCTTTAATGCTCATCTTCATCACCTGTACATGTCTGATTATTACTGGATACCATATGCAGGCTCTGTCCTGTGTACCTGTGCTCGACGAAGGCCTCGATGAGCTCCTGTCGGAGGCAGGCCAGGCGGTGGCGGTGCTGCCGTGGGTAGGCCAGGCGCTGACACTCAGGGGGCAGCTCCTCGCCGTCCACCGGCAGGAAGTTGAGGTCGGGCGGGAAGGTGCGCAGCAGGTCCAGGATGTAGTGGCGTCCGTCGTTGCCGATGATGCCCTTGCACTCGACGGACGAGCACAGCTCGACGGGCGCCTCTTTCTCGTTGAGCACAGGGTGCCGCTGCACCTTGAGCGGCCTGCTGGTCTTCTCCAGCAGCTCCAGATACTTGGGGTGCGACACCACCGTCTTGCCGAAGTCGATGGAGCCGTAGATGACGCTCTGCTCCTGCTCGCGCTCCAGGATGCCGGGGATGATGGACTGCGCCGTGACGCGGTAGCCGCGGTAGTCCACCACCACCGTGCCAAGCGTGTACAGGCCCTCCACGTCCACGGCGCCGTAGGCGCGCACGCCGTTCAGGTCGTTGGTGGGCGCGGCGTGGGCCGCCGCGTCACCGCCCAGCTCGCGGTAGTGGTCGCGCACGTCGAAGCCCAGGCTGAAGAAGATGTTGTTCCAGATGAACATCTGCATGCGCGTCTCCTCGCCGGGGTTGATGGCCATCACGTTGCCGTCGATCACCGCCATGGCGCCGCGGGTGGCCGCTGCCGCAAAGTCACTGTGGACCTGAGCGAGGGAAAGGATACGACTTAGCACCGACAGACACAAAACACACAAAACACAACAGAACAGAACAGATAGGGGAAATAGTTTTTAGAAAGAGGAAAGGGAGGGATACAAGGAACCACGGCAAAAGCAACTACCGGTAATGGAGCAATAGAAGAGACGGAGCAGATAGTAATTAGTAAATGGACTGCATTTATGTATTTGTATTTATATAGCGCGTTTCTACTCCTACAAGCAAGCACCCAAAGCACTTTGCAAATCCATGCCTCACATTCACACACACACACACACTCACACACACTCATATGCTGATGGTGGAGGCTGCCATGCAAGGCACCAACCTGCACAATGGGAGCAGTGGGGGGTTCAGTGTCTTTGTCAAGGACACTTCGACAGGGTCAGGACAAGCCAGAGGAGAGGGTGGCTTGGTGTGAACTTCTTAAAAACTCACCTTAAATATGGCGCGCTCTCTCAGCAGCCGTTCTGGAAGGTTCTTGCGGGTTAGTTCTCTGGTCGTCTGAAGCTCCTCGTTCCAGTCCCGAGTCTGAGACGCCAAAAACAGCAGCAATTTAAAACCAACAGAGGACCAATGCGAGGCAGACATTTGCTGTGGTGATGCCGTGTTCTGCCAGGGTTTTAGTGATCCACCCTACCTGACCAGGTATGTGCTCTTCATAACCCAAACGAGATGTGTACGCATCCTCTGCTCTCACACAGTCCATAGCGTGGTCAATCTGAGGAGCGGTCCAGCTGTACACCTGGAAAGGCGTGGCTATTCTCTCGAACGGATGTCTCTGGACCCTTCAGACAAATAAAAACAAAATGTCAAAGACACACTTAAAACAGAAAGTTATTTGATAAAAAAAAAATCTGATATTTGATTTAAAAAAAAATCAGTTTATTATTTAAATATAAATAAAAACAATGATTTGCTTTATCAGTAATCAGTAATACAGATCAATCTAATGTTGTTCTCGGAGGGTATCGTGGCTGTGGCACTCGCCTCTTTTTCTGGAGGGCGGTGAAGTTCTTCTTGAAGGCCGGGCTGATCTGGCTCAGCAGCTCCACCAGGGAGTGGCTCAGGAAGCTGGGGTTGGCTGGCTTAGGGTTGAACGAGTAGGTGGTGGACCTGACACAAACCACAACAACGTCAACACGTGTATACTGTGCACAGAGAATGAACTGCCAAAAGGTGCATTGAAAAATACCAGTGCAAGTCAGTGTGTGAGTGAGAGAGGAGAAGAAGAGAGAGAGACAGAAGGGTTGTATTTGACAAAGTGTCCCCTGACATGAACAAGGCCACTGGATGATGGGGTACTCACTGGTTGAGGTAGAATCCACGGGTGGACGCTGTGATGCTGACGTGTCTCTCCTCAGCAGTAACTATATACAGGTACATCAGGTCTCCGTGCATCTTTCTGTTGCCTGGTGGCGGATTCCAGCCACTCATGGTGAGAACCTTCAGGCACTGCAGTGGCTAAACAAGACGTAAAAACAGAGACTGTATATCGAGCTGCTGACCCAAGAGGTACAACATTGAGACAGCTGTACAGAGCAGGAGTTTTTTTTCTTATGCCAATCCACCTAGGATGATTTTGATGATATGATTTATAGAAAAATTAAATTAAAAAAAAGGTTACAAATATATTGAAGAAAGCAACTTCCAGTGTGTAAGTAGCTAGCTTTGTTCCTATGCTATTACAAAGTATAATTATTGAAAAACATTCTTTTGCATTCATAATGATTGTTTGTTTAAGCCATTGTTGAAAACAAAGCTGCATGTCTTCATTCAGGCCAGCATAACAAGGCTCGTAGGACAATATGCATCTAGTTCACACTATATTCACCCCTTGCAGACACATGACTTAAGTCACGTGACGGCTCCATGCTGGACGGCAAAAAGATAGGAGACGGACGGCAAATTACATTATGTCATAACGATTATGATGAACTGAACACCATTACTATAACATCTTTGTAGTTCAATGTATTGCTGTTTGGGGTCTGATAGTCAAAGAAAGATGCCAGTGGTGTTAGATGAAATGGGTCATGATCGCAAATGTACAGTTATTAAAACTGGTGGTAACAGCAAGGGGAGATAACGTTATGGGTGTTCATTTAACATTATGGTAAATGAACACCCATAAGTATTTCTGGACTAAAATATTGCAAAGCGATTTGGTTACTTTATTTGTCTTGCTTTTATCAGTTGTAACATAGTCAAAACGTTAAGAATGTCATATCAGAACATGAAATAATAACTTAGCTGCCACACTTTCTAGCTAACGTTTATCGTAGCTCATAGTGCTAGGGCTAATGTAACTCGTCAGTTTGTACATTGCCCAGCAAATAAACTTACTTCTTACATGTCTTAAGTTAAAGAATTGAAAGAAATAGGAAATTTAAAAAAAACTTGAACGGTATTATCTGTTTACATTCAGATCTTGCCCAAGACTTTGCCTAAGTGCTATCTGCCGTCCTGTTCAGAGTCTATGGTTGCTATAGCAACCGCTGCTGTGCTTCATACACTGAGGAGATAAGCATGCAATTGTGGTTGAAATACTCCCGAAACACAAAGAAAACAAACCAAAATATATATATGCAAGAACATGGGATGTTGTTGTATTCCAAACAATAAGCCAACAGTCGTGGAAGGGCATTACTATGGTTAAATCTCACTATAATCTCCTAGCTGTGCGATATGTCCCATTGCAACCCATTGGTTTGATTCGTGTTCTTGCCGTCCACTAGGCTATTTTGCTGTGGCGCGAACAAAACGTGACGTCACATGCAAGGGGTGAATACAAGCAGAACAAGTTGCCCTATTGTCAGAGATGCGAATACATATCTGCCAGATGTCTGTCTGCAGTAGATGGAAGCACAGTGTTGCAGTGGGGCCCAAGCCTACCTTCCAGTCTTTGTTCTGTGGCTGGAGTGGGACTAGGGGGCGCTCTTTGCTGCCGGGGAGAATGTGCTCAGGAGGGGTGCAGTCGATCTGTTCCAGTTCACTGCCTTTCTTCTTTCTCTTTCCACTATCTGCAAAACATCACACCTTAAGTCATCTTCTCATCGTCATCTTCTCATTCAGTTCAGAAGAGCGAACACTATGATACGGATACATGCACAAGAAAGGCATTTTTATCTTTGGAGCAATACTGAATAGATTCCTACTATTCGATCATATTTGATTAAATTATTTAATGTACAACGCTGAAAGTGTCATCAGCATCTTCATCAAGGAAATGTGACTTGAGGTTTGTGACTTGAGGTTAAAAAATGTTGCATTCTTTGAGCCATCTGAGCAATAAGCACTGATGAGAAGACCCAAGGAAAAGACACCTATTACGGTTAACAACATTTGTATGACACGGAATGATATTAATATTGACCCACACAAATGAATGCTAATTACACAAACTGGGCAATAGATTCTGCTAATTTAATACCACACAACACCAATACCACGCAACACCATACTGCACGCAAGTACGCAATTAAACTCTCAATTTAAGTTAACCTCTCAATTAAAGTCAACCTACATCATGTTTCTCTAGATGCTAAATAAAACGCCACAAACTGAATGTACTGTCATTTCTGTTCCATTGTGCTCTACGACATGTCAATAAATTAGCAAAGTGCCTGCTCACACAGGCACAGTAGCCATCCAAAGTGCACGCTGCACATTTTAATTAGTGCCCAAAGACACAGACACCTACCTCCCAGATCCCCATCTGTGAAGACACTTAGAAAGGAGAGCGAGTTACAGTCCACCCCGTTGTAGGCATCTGAGGGGTCCATGCTCTTCAGCAGGTCTCTGATGTGGCGTACATGTATACGAGCTTCACGTACTGTGTAGGGCTCTACGGGACGGACATAGAAGCAAAAGGTTTAATACACCGACATGACCTCAGAAATGTCAGCTGCAGATAAATATAATCATTGTACCATTTTCACACGTACTGTAAAATCTAAAAATGGCAAATGTTTAAATTCTAAGAGATCCGAAATCTACATTCACAATAAAACAATCTTTGATTACAGCTAAACAATCATATGTGGTTCACTATCTTGCACACAGAATGAAGGAGGCTCACCTTCTACCACTTTGAGAAAAGAGCCTTCCTGTAGTCCCTCGATGGACTTGAGTTCAGCAAAGTTGTCCAGCACATTCCCGTCCAGCTGCAAGGAGAAGCAGGTACGATGGCAGGTGTCCTCCCGGTCCATGAGGACCTGGTGGATCTCCTGCACCATCTCCTGAGGCGAAACCTACAAACAAGACAGAAATCAGGAAATCAACCCCCATCAACCTCCCCAATTCATCCCAATTTGAAAAGAGGAACTCTGAGGCATAGCATAGCATAGCATAGGTGGGGTGTACTTTGGTACCTGTAGGTCAAACGGCTCAGTGCCTGGGGCCTGGATCTTGACAGTGAAGCCTGTGTCCTGGATCACGATCACTTCCTGCTCGTTGGCATCCTCGCCGGGGTCTGCGTCGGCACCGCTGCCCTCTTGCTTGGAGTCGGTCTCTTCGCTGTGGTCATGGTCCCCATTGCCGTTCATCATTGCTGTGTCGGCACTGTGCGCTGTAGAAGGACAAGGCAGAGAGAGAGAGAGAGAGAGAGAGAGAGAGAGAGAGAGAGAGAGAGAGAGAGAGAGATGCTCAGAGTGCTGTTGACACAGAAAGACAACTGCTGTATGTGCTCTGGTTAATACAGCTAGGATGAAGCCTATGTAATTACAATCACATCAGTGTTTTATATTCCAGATAACATAATGGTATAAAAGTCTGAGAAGTATGGATACTGGAATGGAACCAAAGTGTGGGCGTCTGATTTAAAGGAGTGACCACAAAGGTTGTCTGCCAAGACCGTAATTTAAGGCAATACAACCAGTCTGTATTCTTGGCTTTATTTTCACAGGCATGGTAAGCATTTGAGAAAAGATACAAGTCAACAGGGGAAGCAAAGGCTTTCCACTCAAAAGCATTTTTTAAGGTCCAATGTTATCATGAGTTTTCAAATCCTCTCTCTTTTTGGGCAAAGTAATGATGAAGGTCTACAACAATCACACAGTACTAGAGCACACACACACACACACACACAAAATAAACAGGACCCATCTTTCCACTTCAAATGACTGATGCACTGTTTCAGAGCAAAGCGTTCTACCCCGTAACGCAACTACAAAAAGAAACATCAAACAAAGACCCTGAGAGAGCTACGGTTTAACACTGAGCAGCAGCAGACACACACACACTAACTTATTTTCTTTCAGGCGACTGCTTTCTGTCCTTGAATGAAGTCAAGGGTAACCATGTGTCACAGCTAGCCCAGTGCTGCAGAGAAACAAACAGCTGGCATTCCCAGCCCAGGACATTCTGACACCGTGGGTAGCAGAGGGACGACTGGCCAAAGCAGTTCCACAGAGAGCACCAAGTGTCTCAAGTAAAACGAGGACCATGGGAAATATTTTACTGGATAGACTTGCCTAGTAGTGAACACATACTGTAGTGAATGCACAATGGGATGTCACCTACACCTCAGACAAAAGCACTTCAGGAATGGCACACAGAGCAGACTGTTTTTACTGAGAGGGATGGACTCTGGTTTCCGGGTGTCCTGTTGGATTCCTCTTGGCCTCTTCAAGTGAACCAGAGGATTTGCAGGGGTTACATCAGCCTAGCTCTCAGTCCCTGTGCCCTACTTCCAACCTTGATCCAAGTCACGCTCTCCTGTGTCCCATCACAACGTCTGTTTGGTTCTCTCGAGCATAAACACACAGCAGGGGGATCCTTGCTTCTCGACCAGCGGTTCAACTGCACTTTTGGACACTTGAAACTCTTGCTTGGTTATACTCAGCAAGTATTAGGGTCAGTGAGCTGGTGGTGGTAGGGTAGGGAGGGGGGAGGGGAGAGGGTGGTGGAGTTTAAATCCTTAGAACAATACTTGATTCATTGAGGCGAGGTTTTGCACTGAACTGAATTCTGAAGCAATTCTGTAGAAACTGCAGAGCAGTGCAGTGAAAACATCAGAACAAAATATGTGTGAGGCAAGTTTGAGGCTCTATACCACGCTACACACTAAGCGTCAATTACAATGTCCTTCAATCCCCTCCCCCAACTCAAATGTGCAGCAGACTTTTTTTTGGCATGTGCCGAAACACTTTGCATGATTCCATGTGAATCTAAACAGACATTTAGGATTAACATTCGCTGCAGATTGAGGAATGACTACATTTTTAATACTAGGTATAAATAGCGCACTTGACTGGTAAAAACAGTAATGGGCAATTCCATGCAAAACTGTCACATCCATAACGCCAACTAAATACCATGGCATTGCGTTGGCGTTATGGATGTGACAGTTTTGCGCGGAATTGCCCTAATACATCTTGATTATGATAATGCAGTATTAAGCATTCTTACAAATTACCCAGTGTGGACTGGATCCAAATATGAAAAGTATCAAAATACCATACAAAATACTGCATTTATCAAAATACCATACAAAATACGGCACTACTGCATTTTGTATCTGCATACATCATACCATGACATTAACAAACCATAAGAAAGCCTGATTTGCAATCAACGTACATCTGGGATTCAATCACTCACTGTTGACTCTGTTGGTTAATATACAGCAAACATATTTCTGATGTCTCTGGTCAATCATTCAAACAAGACCAGGGGGGAAAGGGGAGGTCTAAGGTCAGAGAAAGGCAAGCATCCGAGAGCCTCAACCAAACACAAAACCTACTGACCTATTGAGCAAGTCAAAGGCCAAGAGGTCTAGGGCTGAATCATAATCTAATCTTAAAAAACTGCAACCTAAAGACTCTAGATGTATGCTGGTGTCTTGTGTCTGTTTGCCCATAGCCTCTGCTTCAGCTGCTAGCAGTCATGCAGTGATAGCAAAAGTGCTACCTTCAGAGGGCCATTGACTTAATAATAATAATAATAATAATAATAATAATAAAATAATAGTTCAGACAGCAAATAAAAAATATTCTAAAGTTACACATATAATTGTACTAATGGTAGAAGTGATCATACAATACTAGTGGAATGGATCTGACCCTTACTGTCTGATATGTATACGTTTCATTCTATGACACAAGAATGAGGTCTATCTGGTTTTACATCCTGGGTGGCATAAATATGCGGTTTCAATACTACATGCATCCAATTATCAGGGTCACATAAACCATCTGCTTAGCAGCTTCCTTCAATGTCAAAACAGAGAATGTTAACCAGCTTGGGGAAACTTGGTGAAAGGGGCCTAAGGACACTTTGATCCAGGTGTGACAGGGTTCCTCCAAGCTTCAGTGGTCTGCCAACAACCTTGGCAACACATAACACGCCTTCTGTGTGGATTAAACAGGGTCAGCACACTGCAGGAGTTAAGTCTTGGACCCAGACCACAGCCAGACCCCCTGCTAGGCTCTGTCTACCATGAACTCATTGAGACACTGGCTGTCAAAACACCTGATTCGAAACTCTGTCCAAAAGAGAATTCCAAAAGTAGACAGCACCAATGATCAAGACATCCACTTAAAGTCATTCAACTGTACAACTGGCATGTCACTTCAGACTACAATGTGTGAATATTTTATTAATACCATAACTTTCACAGGTGGTATTTGGGCATCGAATGCAAGTAAGACCATGACGTCCATAGTTTTAATACCCGTCAACATGTCAAACAACTGTCCGTTTTTCCAGCCCCGATAACACATACTTCTATTGCTGTGTGTGTAAGCACTCAGCTATCAGAATTCCAGATCCAATCACTATCCTTTCAGCAACAAAGAGACAAGGCAGTGCTTTAAGAGATATACACGACATGCACATAATTTACAATATGCACAGCGATTACAGCATTATTGTTAATACGAGGAATGAAACTGACAGATCAAGTTCTGGGTAAGAAGGACGGAAAGATTAGTGACAGGCATATTAACTCATTAAATGATTTTCACGGTGTTATGCGCACCAATATCTAACTACAACTGCTCGGGTAAGAATACATCATTTTAATGCCAGTGATGGTTGATCTGCGGGTGCTGCGTGCTAAATGTTAAGACAAAATGCACTACAGCACAATGATGAGATCTCAAGCTATGTAACTTAGCTCGCAAATGCAGCGCGCGGTGTCCAACGAATGTAAAGTAACGTTTTACGTCGTTGATATAAAACCTACAAAACTACAAGATCGCCCTGGTTGTATGGCTACATAAACTTTTTGATAATGACACACTTACCCTACAGAATTCCGTCTACAGAACAAGTGTAACCTTCTATCACTGTACATGCACCATGACTTTCCACATAGAAGACTTCCGCTTCCCGGTCGCGGGATAGACAACCACCCTGGTTCAAATCCGGAGGGGAGTCTGAAAAACGAATACTCATGCACACGGGGATATTTATGACTTCGATAGGACTAGCATGCTAGGAGATGATTCGTGCAGGTTTACAAATACTAACGTGTCAATTTAACGTCTTCGTATGAACAGAAACTCTCCTGACACCCTACTTACATAAACACCATCCCCCCATTGTGCTTTAAATTGTTAAGCTCCGCTGAAGGTGACCTTCAGTTCATTCGTTCATCATACATGCTGTTACAGAACATGTGCATCGGAACTTGGCAACATCTTCATGGCCCATGACACACTTCACCGCTGCAACTTCTGATGGTTGTGCATGCACACATTCGTTTTCCTTCTCAAATGCACTATCTTGCGGTCCACAGTGACGCGATTGCTTGCCGAAGCAGTGGCTTCGAAGAGCTAACTAGCAAGCTACCTAGCGGTAGCTACATCTATGGACAGCAAGGTTAAGCTGTGCAAGGTTTCTGCCGGCTAACGTTAGCTACCGGCTGTGACTGAGTAACATGCTGAAGAGTTGTTAGCCTACATGCCCAGTCTGCAGGTAATGTTAGCGAACCTCCAAAACCACAGGGATAACACTCCTGATAAGATGCAACATTAGTGTTAGCAAGTTAAGTTTCACGTTTGAATGATCGTACAAATCGGTGTACGTCAACTCCCATTAATTCTATTGCAATAACTAACAGATCGTTATCTAACTACCTACTCTCACATAGTAATTTTGCTCTGTGCAATTCCTTCATTCAAACCCAGACCAGTAGTAACAGATCACCCTTCAGGAAAGACTAAAATGCATGGCTTGCTTGGTAATGTTACGCATGTCTGACTGACATCAACATTAACTGAGCAATGTAATATTAACGTCAACGTTGGTGACTGAAGGCAAGTAGATGATGTCCTCGTAATAGAAGCTACTTCTAACGTCAGTTAGCGATCTTGGCCACCAAGACAAGTAAGGTTACAGAAGTCATTAAGTTAACTTGTCTCAACTGTGGTCAATAAAAATCCCCATAACGTACCGCTGGCCAGTGACCAAATCGGACACCTGGTCGATCTAGAGGTATTAGCTGAAGTAGATGCTAACAGGGACTTTGATGTTACTTCACGTTACCCTTGTCGCTCTGCTGTAGCCACCTTGCTATGCCTACTAGTGATACGTAACTTTGGCTAACGTCTTTTGTACCGTTAACCACAGCGTTTACGTTGGTGAGAGATTTCCAAAGAGCTAAACATTAAATGAACAAGGAATCAACCAACCACAGCCACAGGGATCCTTGAGGGATGTCTTGGTAGTCTCTTTGCTGTCCGGCGTGTCTCCTTCTGCGGGATCAACGGAATTGCAGTTTGGAACTGACGCCGGGATGTCATCTGTCTTGCTCACCATGATTGTGCAGTCACTAGCCTCTCTAGGCGTATACTTTAGCAACAGAAGTCCGTTGCTTTGAGCCGAAAAGGAAATCTGACGGTTGTCCTCGATAAAGTGGTTTGCAAGCTACATGCAGAGGGTACGGTCAGTGGTACGATATTGCAATAACAACTCCACAGAGGAAGGACAGTTCCAGACTTGGCTGTCACACGTGGTTTCTCCTCCTCTTGACCTCTTTGCCTTTGTGTTTCGCCCCACCCCCTGAAATCTACGGAAAGTCTATTGCGCCAGTTCAGTGTAAATAACGGTGTCGACATGCTCCATACACAAAATAAATATATTTTGAAATATATTTGAAATATATTTTTGGAATATATGCAAATATTCGAAATTGGCCCAATAAATATATTTTAGTTAATATATTTTTTCAATTTATTTTTTACATTTTTATTTTGAGTTAAATTTGAGTTCAGCTATGTTTGAGTTGACAGCTGTCCCCAGTTGTCCCTTGGTGGCCTGTGGAAACTTCTTCAACACTGCGTCTGGGGGTAGAAGGATAGACACTAAAACTGAGTGTGTAAATGTGTTTACATTACATTTGACATTGTAACATTATCACCACCTGACTGAATGTTAAGTAAATCAATTGGCATCTCAGTGCTTCCCGCTGCTGGTCAGTCTAATCCCTTCTGGATTTTCCATCTAAGACAAAGTATTAACATAACAGAATATTTCTGGGATTTAATTAGGGTTGTTTTTGGTGTAGTTTGTTCACTCTGACTAATACTGCACTAAACAGCATATGGCCTTGATGAAGCTCTAACCCCCCCCCCCCCTTCTTTTGAGATAAATACATTTTATTTTATTAATGCAGCCTATATGAAGCCTATATGAACAAAGGAAACAATACCTTTGAGGTTACTTTGAAGTAGGGCTGGGCGATATGGACCAAAACTGATATCCCAATATTTTTGGGCTGATTGGCGATATACGATATCGATACGATATTGATATTTCAAACAGAAAGAGCTAAGTGCTTCATATATTCACTCAACACAACAATTATGACAACACAGACAGTTTTAATTATATTAATTTCAGACTGCTCTAACAGAGCTGTGCAAAAAAGTGTAAACAATAACATAGGCCTATAATAGGCATAGGCTACAGTTGCTCTGATAAAGCTGTGCAAATAACAAAAGACCAAAAGTTGACCCTGACTGACAACGCAGGCCTACATTGTACTGCACAATGCAATAGGCTATTTTGGGCACAACAATATTGAAAAAAACTGCAGTTTTGTCACAGTTTTGTTTACCTGTAAGGGTTTGATAGGGCCTAGATGACAAGCAAATGTAGACTATGATGGCCTAGACATGTTGCTATCAACAACAAAAATAGTTTTAAACAATAAGGCTACTTAAACAACGTAACTGAGTCACTCATCAAGAGTGTGATAGACGCTTTCGTTTTGTATGCATTCATTTTTGCATGTTACGGTTCGTAAGAAAAATCCCTGTGCACGATTGAATGGGGTTTCAGGAATCATAAAAAATGATGCCCTAACTGCTCGCGAGTCGCGTGCATATCCTCTTAATAAAATCAGCGTTTAGGTTGTCTCCCTGAGGACTTTAGATCTGCTACTGTCGCTAAACGCAAGCATTCATCAGTGTATTTAAATTAGCTAGGCTATGTACCAAAAATGACATTTTACCGTGAGTCAAAGAGCTGTAGCTGCTAAACAGTGTTGTAACTTAAATCTGCGTGTACAAAACCGCTTGGAGCTCCAGTGGAATTTTGATTTCACAACGAGAATTCTCGGTCTAGCCGTTGATGTGCCGACGGAATAGGCATCAGCACCAACCTCTGATCAAGGTAAACAAAATCTGACTCAGTGTCCGTCATGTTTGAAAGTTTGTAGTGCTGCGAGAGAGAACGTGCACACGTAAGGGGCGCAGTTGAGCAGAGCTGCGGCTATCTGAATGGTCTGAACACAGAAGAGCAAGTGGCTTTGATAAAATGGCCCATTATTTGACATAATACCGGTATTACGATATTGTCTCAACTACATATCGTTTTCAAAAATATATCGGTCGTAGTCGTAATACCGATATATCGCCCAGCCCTACTTTGAAGGAGGACATCCATTGGAAACACCCCTTGCAGAAGGGTCCGGACCATAGCTGTTGCAGTTGACGCATGGACTGCTGCCTTCCAGGCATTTTTGTTGCATATTACATGCTTTCCAATTTCAACCTACGTGGAAATAAACACTATCAACTCAGTCAAAATTAATAAATTGACCAAGGCTGTTGAGGACAGTAATAAAGTTACATTTAAATGTTAAATGTTCATTTTCGTTAAGTGCACTTAGTTGGTGTTCGTTATGAGACGACACTATTATGTTGAAATTCACACACCTTACAAGCAAGCACACAGTGCACGGCATGAAAGTGTACTGACAGAAGTACGCCATCTGAGTGATTTTTTGCTGCATTATTATTATATGCATATTGTTTTGTGTATGTACACTTACCAGCCACTTTATAAGGTACACCTAGCAAAAATAAATGCCGTGTAATACACCAGTCCTGCAATATATCCCTTTCATTGACTGAAATGGGGTGGTCAAAGTAATATAAATGTGTCAGTGGGCAATTCCAAACACAAAACTGTCACATCCATAACGGCAAATAAATACCATGGCATTGTGTTGGTATTATGTGTATGATGTGACAGTTTTGCGCGGAATTGCCCCAGTACAATCCAACAGCACCACCAGCTAAAGCATCCTAAATTACCACACAGTTGAATCAACATCTTTTTAAACTAGTTTTTAACAAATACTGAATATTCTATCATTCCTGAAGCTAAGGTTTATGCAGGAGTGGTGTATTACAATTAGTTTTCGCTGGGTGTGCATAAAGTGCCCAATGAGTGAAGTTGTGGAATTCTACAAACTACAACTTACTTGTGTTGGCTCAGAAGGCTGGCTCTGTTCAGGTATCTGAAAAGTGATTATAAATTAGGTATATATTAATTTCCTCTCTGTGGACATAAAAGAAATGCAGGACTAACCCTTAATTTCAGTATCAACATTAATACTAAGGCAGCAAGGAGTTGTGGTTAACAATAGCTTAATAATTTACTTGATATGTATGGACATCAATTAATCCAAAATGAATCGTAAAAGAACCATTACCATTAAATAACATTAATCTAAAAACACGTTGCTGACTTGGCTGCCTTATCTGACTCAGGTATGTCCTGTGCCTGCAAAAATCTGCATAAATGTTGGTCTTTTGGGATTGAAAAGTAGTCCAGATTAGTTTCAAAAGAATACTCTATCAAAATCAAGTTTGACCACCTCCAAAGTGGGGAATGACAGAAAAAGTTTGATAACCACTGATATAGCTGATGTCATGTTGTAAAAAGTTTTTTCTTACATTTGTGGGGTGGTCCTTCCCAAACCAGATCAGAGAACTACAGTGTATAGCCATGTCTTCAAAATAACTCCACTATAACCTTGTGTTCAAGTGTAAAAAGTGTGTTACATGCAAAATGATGATTACATGTAATTACCTTTTTCTTCTGTGGCGCATCCTCATCTTCTTCTGAGGCTAGGGCTGGGACAACGCGTCGACGTAATCGATGACGTCGACGCAAAAAATACGTCGACGCAAAATATGAGCGTCGATTCGTCAAGCATAACGTGTGCTGCAAAATATTTTTAATTTTACACCTTCAGTGTTTTCCATACGTTGACTAATCTGTGGCTGGGCACCACGAAATCAAAACCGGCCACCACACATTGATGTTCTATGTTGTAGGCCTGCTATTTAAATTAAAGATAAGATAAAATAATTTCATTGAGCTGCACTTTTACTCACACAGCCTTTCCTCGCCCCGCCCGCTCTCTCTCGTAACGAGCCCGCTGCTCCTCCTCTGCATGTGCATTTAACAAAATATTCACGATTGTTGAAGGATTGTTGTTGCCACATAGAAGCGCTGCATAGAACACAGTGGGCTACATTGATATTAAATCCGCTTAGCATCGTGACCATGCTGCGCAAATTTGTTCAAAACCGCTGCATTAAAGTTAAAGTAAACTCTGCTAAGGTCTTATCACAACATAGTACATTGAGGAGACTAAATGAAGTTAAGTTACAGTAGGCCTATGCAATCAAGCAGTAGCCCTATATCAAAGCCTAATACTGTTTGGATGTCAAGTTTAGCATGCTTACTTGCAGCTGCTTGTATTACTCATGCAGGGCTCATTTTATTGACTCTGTTTGCAAAATCCCGATGGAAATGGAAAAGTGTTTTCAAGACTCAAAAGTGCTTGTCCAAAGGAGAAGTACGAACTGTTATTTGAACTACGTTATGAATTGCATCCACACATGATTCCCAAAACGTCTTAAAATGACTGGCACTCAATTAGACATACACTAGCCTACTGAACTTTATTGAATGCTACCTCTGACTAAGAATACATTACTTTGCACTTGTAGTTACTTGCACTTCAGTCTTTTATTTTGGAATCTTAAGAGCAATAAACATATATTGCAATGTTAAAGAATTCATGTTTTTTCATTCAGATATGTAAATAAACATGTATAAGATGCTATTAGTGAATTAATGGGGAGATAATCGATAATCGAATCGAATCGGACTGAAAAAATTAATCGTTAGATTAATCGATGCATCGAAAAAATAATCGCTAGATTAATCGTTTAAAAAATAATCGTTTATCCCAGCCCTATCTGAGGCATATCGGGAGGTCGGTTTCGCTGCCCTCTTGGGTGCCAACTTTTGTGGCTCAACAACTTCCCGGACCATTCGTTCCAAAGTAGCATGGTGTTCTGCCGTATAAAGGTAATCATGGACCACCATTAAACAATTGTAATGACAAAGATGTTAAGCTAGACCTAGTATAAGCATAATAGTACCAAAGTCATGACATGGCATTGCATAGGTCTGGATCTAAGCAAATCAATCTAACTATAGTGGTGACCATAGGAGTGGCTTTCTTAATCTATTTTTAATACTTTTACACTATGGGTTCCCTCTGTAAAATAAACATCTTGCTTGCTTTGCATTTAACTTCACAGCCTGCTGTTAAAATCCTTAAATTCAGGAACAGGGAAAAAAAAAAAACTTCACTCTTAACAGCAGCCTGCCAGCCTAGATGTGAAATATTCACTGAGACACACAATATTTTAAAACAATTTATTAGGTAGAGATGATGCCACATGTCTACATGCAATGTTATCGATGTCACTTCGAAGGTTTGTTTTACGTTACAGTGAAGCCCTCGTGCATGTAGATGGAACGTCATGCGTCACACGTACTGTAACCAAAGATCTTTGATTACTAGCTCCGCTTTAACCAGAGAATGTCTAATAGAGCATCACGGTCCCGCCCACAGGAGTTTCCGGAAGTAAGAATTCAATGCAATTTCTCCATTGACAATTCGGGTATAGGCCATAAAAACTTAACTGCACATGGTAGACTCAAAACCAGCTACGGCTGTACTAAGCGATTGTGTATGCTCATATAGACGCCAAAAGTTCACGGGGCACTAACCTCGTTTTGAGATAAATGTCTTTTTTTCACGGTGTCTTGGATAAGTACTTCATTACCCACAATCCTGAACAATCCCACAGTGATGCCTCTGATTGGTGGAAAGGCCGTTAAGATCATAGTTTGAAACTTTATCAGCGAAAATTATTGACAAAGATGGCGGAGTCTTTTACTGCCTATGGCAAAAATCTTAATGTGAATAAAAACTTTCTAGACTAACATTGGTACTTGTATCAACAAGGATTGTGGTTTATATATCACACAAACTTAGTCAATACACCATCAAATAGAACACTATAAATGCTAGTTTGAACACTTAACTTTTCAGGTAGCCGATAGGCTAATCATTAGCCTTTCAGACATTAAAATGTCATTATAATGCTGCTAACATTAGCCTACATGCTGCAACACAGGTATGAAATATATTATGTTTTAGTGACCTTGTTGTTTCTATGAACATGAATTGTTGTTTATAGGAAACATCAACTTAGTCGAGGCATAAAAAGCCCTGTATCCCCATTAAGTACTTAAACCTTTGAACTAGCTAGCTAGCTGATAGCACAAGCTGGATGCTACACTGCAGTAAAATGGTTAGCAAACCGTCCATGCCCCCGTGAATATTTCACTGTTTCAAGGACGAAATCAAGTGTCCAAAGGGGTGAAAACCACTTTAAATCGGGTCACATTATTGACTGTTGTGTGTCGAGGGTCAGCTTGTGGGTTTTGTAAGGGCCAGCATGAGGGACAAGACCTATCAAACCTAGAAGTTGTGTGGTGAGTTTTGCAGGGAGGTTGGTAATGCTAGTTAACATTAGCTAGGCTACTGTAACCTTCATACTGTACGAGTCATATCATCAATTAACCTAGAAATACTTCTTCGTACATTTAATGAACAATTTTGTGTAATAATTCACAGCAAGTTAATAAACTGAATATGGTGGTCCAAGAGCAGACCATGCACCGGTCCATGCATCAGGATGGCAGTCAGATACGAAGCACTGCACAATGTTGCTAACGTTAACGTTAACCGATTTCACACACACACAGGATATAAAATACACGATGGTAAATATAACATTCAATACCAAAACACTATTATTTACACAATTACTCCTTAAATAACTGCTATTAACTATATAAAAATCACTGTTTGGAGGAAAGGGTTCGCGTGCTGTCGCCGGTTGGAAATGATTTCGCGCTGGTTCGTGCTGCTTATATATTTTTCAGTGAGGCGCGGTGGTTTATGGGATGAGTAGTTCCTTCGCTCGGAAATGAAAATATGTACACAGTCTTGTACCTTTGACTTTTTTTGGACTTTCTCTTTGTTTTTTCACTCGAAATTCTATGTTGTATGCTTATGAGTTACGCCTTAGCTGATTAGCCTAAGACATGCTCTAAAACTCTTTAGATACGGATTTTTCCAAAACGTCAATGGGAGAAATGAATGGGAAATTTACTTCCGGAAACTAAGCTCTCTCGGAGGGGGGCGGGACTGTGATGCTCTATAAGGGGAGAACCAGAGACGGTTGATAAAGCGACACGATTCATAAGAAGGTAAATTCTGGCACGTTGTGACGTGGGGTTCGAAGCTGTCACGCCCAGGAGTCTAGCGGGAGGTCCAGTGTCTATGTATTCCCATGGGAGAAATGAACATTTTCACGGAATATGACCAATCCCTTAGCCCTACATTCAGCGATGTAAGTTTTGAACCCATTTTCTAGAAGCCACATGTCTCCCTAAAATTCCGACATTGAAATTGTATTTTCCAACGAAACAAATAAAGACAAAAATAGCTTTGTTCGTGACCTGTCACTGTCTCCTCAAAACTCTGGTGCACAGCCACCTGTTCTCAGAGGCTCTAGACTCAGAGATGGTTGATAAACTAACCTAACATATTTTTTGCTAGAACTAGTAGACTACCACAAAGTTGCTGAACATATGTTATTTCAGGTTTGTTTGCATCAATATATAAGTTTAACCAAAGTTCTTAGCCGCTAGCTAGCTAGCGAACATTCCCATTCACTTTCCGTTTACTGTGCTAACGTTAGCTAGCTAGCTAGCTAGCTCGGTTAACGGGGCAAAATGAAATTATTAATTCCGTGTCCGAAAGGGTGTTTCATTGGCATCACACACAAACAATGACTGTAAAATAGTATACAAAATTATATGTATATGTTATTATTGCTTATTCAGAGAAAAGTTTATGATTTGACACGCCTATTTAGGAGTCCGGAACTAGTGCCATTTCGATCCATTGGTGAATCGTCTTATGATTCATCTTAGTTAACTATTCACCTTATTCCGGGGGCGCTAGCTTTGCCCACATTGTCTCCGAACTTCCGATTGAGCAGTACATCCAAAGATTGTTAAGGCGGAGCAAGATACTTCGTCGTAGTTCATTTCTATGGGCGCGAAATGGGGATCGTGCATAAAGAGGCGTGGGGATTCTGCATAAAGAGGTGTGTCGATGCGATTTGACGAGCGTAAGTTGCAACCGGCCAACAGCAGCGGCATAAATAACCGGCGCACACCTGATATAAGGTTGATTTTCTCCAGACTGGATTGCTCAAAAATGCTAAAAATGTACCTGAAATTTTCAGAAGGGTTTGAGGATTGTGAAAATGTGCCCGAAATTCACATTCCTAACTCTATAGAACCAAGACCTTAGCATATGTGGTGAAATTCTGAGCTATGCCCATAGACTTCAATGGAGCAGTCGCTGCCTCTGCTCTGCATAAAGGGGGATTTTGACCCCCCCTCGTGCGATCCGGGTTCCCGGAAGTGGCTCCTGATGAAATATCTTGCTCCGCCTTAACAATCTTTGGTACATCCATTGCGATACATTGAGGTAGCAGAGCTCTATCGAGATGACTGGCATCATATATTATGGGTCATCCTAAAGTTAGGAACGTTTATTTAGGATTTTGGTGACTTAAGACATTTCTGTTATACAGCTTTCCTATCTGAAGTTAGGAAAAAACTGACTTTGGAGCGGCTGTTCTGTAAGTTAGCCTCTCTATCCTCTTCTGCCGTGTTATCCCAATGAAGCTAACTAGACGTAGCTAGCCGACCGGAAGTTTAAAGACAACATGGAATTTTAAAAAATGGGCGGGGCTGAATAAGGTGAATAGAATCTTTGCCAGAGATGGTTGATAAAGTTAACTATAGAATCTTTGGGAGAACTGCCACTCTCGGAAAACTTCCGGTTTCTGAACTGGTTGCAGTTCCTCCTGTGGTTCCACATGAGGGCGCTCATCCACGAGTGCAGAATGCATGGAGGTCTATGGAGCTGTACCCCTCAAAATCCACTTTTCTCGGGTTATAATTTTTTTCAAGTAATTTGAAAATTGTATTCGAAAGGGGAGGCAAAGAAAATACACTTGGTTGAGTATTATATTTTATTAAAGTCACTTAATGCACAATGCTAGCGTGTTATGGGCAACAGCGACCCAACCTGTAAGAAATCAAAAGGACATAAGTACTCGTTCATTTAACTTTTGACCTGTAACCCATGTTGAAGTTATACAAACTACAATCAAATCTGAGATTTGTCAACGACAATCAGGTGAAAGAGACAAATTTAGCCGTCTAGCTCCATTGACTCCCATTCATTCTGCACTCATGGCGATCGCCCCCAGTGGAACTCTGGTGGAACTGCAACCAAAATTCGGTACAATGGGACTGAATACGGAGTGGCCAGGCTCTCCGTAGACGGGCTCTGGCTTTATAGTCTAGGTCAATTTTGAAAATAAATTAACCCTGAAGGCAAATCATGTTAATTTTTGGCATACAACATTTTTAGGGGGTTTGAAGGGTGCTGAATTCAAATCTTCTGTATGCCAGGCTCAAAAATGTCCCATAATGCCTCAAAAAGGAGAAATCCAATATGGCCGCCGCCGCCAGGTCAAAATCTAATTAATCACTTATCTTTAGGACTGTACAAGGTAAAAACCTGAATGTAAGGCCATCCTTAAAAATATTTTTGTTTGCAGTAACAGCCAAAAAAAATAAAAAATGGGTCGGTAGGTAGGTCAATATTTTTTTTTTCAAGATTCAAAGTAAAAAAACAAATTTTGGTCATGGTGATTACATAGGAATGAATAAATGTGCATATCGTGACGTAACTGACTGGGTCTTCAACCCGTGCCTTCAGGCGCACCATTGCAAATGTGCATATCGTGACGTAACTGACTGGGTCTTCAACCCGTGCCTTCAGGCGCACCATTGCAAACCTCATTCTGATGCAGGTTATATAGACCAGCCTTTCTCAAACTTCTTTGACATGAGGCCCGGTCATGGCAGACTTTGGGGTCATAGGGCTCATCTACATGTACCCAGAAAGAAGGCTACAATAGCTCTTGGCCACGTTATATTGAAAATTGACTATACAATACTCAATGCTATACAGTGTATTATACAGTCTCTGCTCTGTTTCTAAGGAAGTTCCAAAAAACAACATCGTTCTATTAAGTTTCGTTAAATAAATAAATAGCCTTCCAACAGGTTGAAGCGGAGCTTTGATACCAACGTTATCGATTAGTTTCAGTTTCTCTCGCGCAGACGCGCATTGAATGAATGCTCATACCACCACTTAATTGTAGGGCTCCATGTTTAATGACATCGATAGCAGAAACGTTTGTTTTCTTTTTTCGTCGATCCGCGGTTTCTTGATCAACTGCGCAGCAAATTATCAGATGAAGCACCGGGCCTAATTTCACTCCACGACTCCGCGGACCAGCAGTCTCCATGTTGCGGACCCATATTTTGAGAAATGCTGAATAGACCACAACCAATTACAATACTCCGACACGGTCACCGTTAGACTAGGGGGAGAAGGGATGAGAAAAGATCTGGCCACAGTTCTTCCAGAACTTCGTGCCAAGTATACAAGCGTTATCAGTTTGTGTGAATGAAACGAAGCGTAGGCCATAGTGTGACATGCGTAAAACCAATGGTGTAGAGATGACGCCACAGGTTTTTTTTTAAGTGAGCCACGTTTGCAATTTGCATAGGCAATTTATATTCACAATACTTGGGCCTACTAAAATAAATATTATTTTATTGCATTTGTATTGGTTGTTTAGAGTAAAAAAACAATCGGTCGGTTTTAACGCAAGTTTACAACCGGCAAGTCGGTCGGACTAAAAGGGGAAAAAAATACATATTTGGGTCGGTTCTAAATTGACAGGGTCGGTCGGGTTACGGCAAACGAAAATATTTTTAAGGATGGCCTAATGTGCTTTTATAGGTTTTCACATATAGGGAATTCAATGCCATGCTCAGATTTAAGATCAAGACTAGAAAAATGCTTGAAATTAATGTACATGGTTAAAATTGTTGTCTCGGATAATGAATAATTCATGAAAAAAGGACCATGAAACAGGTTGATGGCTTTCTGAAGAATTTACTTGAAAAATGTTTTTTATTTTTATATTTGTATATTTTAACTATCTATTTATATTATTTATCTGTATTTTAACTATTTATTTAGTATTTGAAGAAAATGCTTGAAACTCTTAAGCTATTACTACTAGATTTGCCTACTATTGAAATATTGTACCTGAGCCTATTGTTTTGATGTCAGTGTGCTATGATGACATATTTGCCCATCCCACCCCTACCCGTACCCCTACACACACAAATACCCATATGTAACCCTGAATGAGGCCACACCCTCTACCTATACACTGAGGAGGCACTTTTTAGCAATTATGTCGCTCCTCTCACATGATGCTCAGCAGTAACAGGTAAACTATAACATAATATCACAACAATTTGTTTAGGACCATGTAATACATCTATAATAGCATGTGAATATTGTTATGTGAGGATTATGTATAGGCTAACTGAATAATTAATATATCGTAAGAAACTAAAAAAACGTTAGCTAGTTAGCCTTTGTGAATAGGAAGAAGCTAACTAGAGCCTCGACTCTCCGGGATGTGGGCCCCCTCTTGACAAGATGTTGGCCGCAGCATACAAGGCCCCCGGCACATGAACTGCTCTGAGAGAGCTGAACAGGGGATGAGCCCAGAGCCACAGGTCTGTCGACAGGCTGCAAAGACCTGGAGACCCCAAGCCCCCCTGTCTGTTGATGTAGGCCGCAGTCACCGTGCTGTCGGTCCTCACCATCACATGTTGGCCTCTTAGCCACGGTAGAAAGTGCCGGAGGGCGAGGAGAGCAGCCCTCAGCTCCAGGACATTGATGTGCTGGGATAGCCAAGGGTCCGTCCAGAGACCATTGATAACCTGACCATCGAGAACGGCGCCCCAGCCTACTGGGGATGCGTCTGTAAATACGACGCAGTCACGAATCTCTGGTTCCATGGCACTCTCCTTCTCGGTGTTGGCGGGATCTCTCCACCAGTATAGGGCACTGGGAAGCCTGTGGGACACAGTCACCTTGGCCTGGGAGGGCCCTTGGGGGCACAGACCAAGGCTCAACAGGCACCTCTGGACTGGGCGCATGTGAAGGGCCATAAGGCCCAAGAGGCGAAGGCAGAGTTTCCACTCCACCTGGGCGTGCAACGTGAAGCAACTGAGACATTGAGACGGTTGCCCTCCTGGAGTCCAGGACCATGCCCAGGAAGGTGGTGACCTGGGAAGGCTGGAGCCTGCTTTACTTGGGATTGGGGCGCAAGCCCAAGTCCTGAATGTGCTTTAACAGCAAGGCCACGTGTAGGCGGCATTGCACTTCTGAGGTTGCACAGATGAGCCAGTGGTCTAGATAGTTTAATATCCTGAGCCCCCTCTGCCTCCATGCACCTGGTGAAGGTTCGGGGGGCCAGAGAGATTCCAGATTGGAACGGGAAGACCTGACCCTCGAACGCAAACCTCAGGAACTGCCAATGCCCTGGCCATGGGTATCTGAAAATAAGCATCCTGTAGGTCGATGGTAGCAAACCAGTCCCCTGCATTGATGGCCTGCCGCACCCTCGGAACTGTGATGAACCTGCACCTCAGAGACCGGTGTACGTTGAGAGCCCTGAGGTCTAAAATAGGACGAAGGTCCTCTGTGTGCTTGGGTACAAGAAAACAACGGGAGAAGAACCCCGCTTGGGGGTCTGAACTCCTCACTTCCCTTATCGCCCTTTTGTCCAGCAGGGTGGACAGCTCTGCACATAAGGTCTGAGCGTGGGTCATGGTGGAGAGCACCCATGGATCTGCTCCAGCCAAGCCTTAATGCATCGAGCTGAGAGGTGAGGCTGGCTGGCTCGGAGATTGTCAGGAACGACAAGGGCGCCTGGAGAGGCCACGGCCACTAGCACGCTGGCCCCCCTAGCCAGCTTGTGGGCAGGTACCCCGCCCCTGGGATGTCTGAAGCCGCTGCATGATATCAGTCGGCCCCCAAGACGGATGCCCCAAGGTAGGTGTTGGCTGAGGCGTGAATGCTCTAGGGCGCCTAGCGCCCCTGGTACGCCTGCCAAGAGACCCTCTCACCTCTTCTGCACAGGGCCAGCTGTCACACGCCTGCTGTGGGCCGAACATGGACCCAGGCTCCACCGGCACTCTCAAAAGACGCTCTCTGTCTGCCTGCTGGAGCTGAGATTAAGACAGCCAGAGATGGCATCTAGCTACTTAGAACTGAGCCAAGGAGCGGCCCGATGCCACTGCCTGCTCCTTAGACACTGCAGTGAGGTACACAGAGGCTGACTGGAGCTCTATCAAAAGAGTGGGATCACCGGCACTACTTTGCAAGAGACCAGAGAGGTGTCGAACATACAGGGACAGAATGGCCGCTGTGTTAGCCAGGCGGGCTTGCATCACTATGGGCCTATGCAGCTTACCCAGCAGAGCCTCCATAGTCCTGCCATTGGCACTGAGGCAGGAGGGACCACCAAAGAGGGAGTTGGGGGAGTTGAAGAGGGGCTCCAAAGCTTGATCCACTGGGGGGAGCGAGCCACAACCTATCAGCCCTTCACCGTGCATGTTGGAAAGCACCTTAGCCTGGCCAGACCACCTAAAAAAAGTAGTTGGGGAGGAAAACTGGCGACAGACCAAGTCACTAAAGTCTGGTAGGAGGGGAATGAGCGCCGCCACTGGGCACTCAGTCATGTCTGTGTGGAACCTAGACGCAGAGGCAAGGGGCTTCTCTGGAAGGGGAATATCAAGAGCCCTGGATGCCCTGCCAACGACCTCCTCAAACAGACGGGCCAGCTCACCTCCCACGGGGCTGGCTACACAGGGCAGTGCACAAGGTAGCTCCTCTCCCTCAGACGCAAGTCTCAACGTCCACAATGGCCTCCTCATCTTCCTCCTCCAGCTCATGCGGACTGGTAGAAAGAGCAGGTTGGGGAACTGCAGGCCTTGTGCTAAGAGAAAAAAGTGAGGCTTGTAAGGTTGCTGAGGACTCCCCAAGCGCCCTGGCTACTCTTGCCATCTTCCTTGACGGACCCTCGGAAACAGGAGAACCCGCACGTTTACCAGAGAAAAAACGACAACGGGCTTCCCTTGTGTGCGTAGGCATAATTAAATAATTCATGCACGACTGGGGGGCGTCCCTTGCCAAGAAAGCATGTTGGTGGCCCAAACACAACACACACTTATCAGGCCATCCAAATGTGCATGTTCAGTTAGTGCCACAGCTACTATCTTTTCCACCAATTCCAAAAGCTTGTAAGGAGATAACCTCCTGTGGTTGCGTCAAGGGATGTCTAAGCCAGCGCTACAGTTGCAGGAAAAGTTGCATGTTATGCATGGAGTCATGCAGCTGCAGCAGCACCTGTCAGAACACTGCTGGAGAGGAGGAGGATGAGGATGATTAGGATAGCCTAAGTGTGTATCCTACCTCTTCATACCAAGAAGTTTAAAGAATTGATTAGAACAGAATGGATTAATTACTAAATAAATAGGTAAATATGCATTATTAAATAAATAGTTAAAATACAGATAAATAGATAAATAATATAAATATATAATTGAAATATGGTAATCAACCTTGCTTCTAAACATGTTTCAAGTAAATTCTTCAGAAAGCCATCAACCTGTTTCATGGTCCTCTTTTTTCATGAATTATTCATTATCCGAGACAACAATTTTAACCATGTACATTAATTTCAAGCATTTTCTCTAGTCTTGATCTTAAATCTGAGCATGACATTGAATTCCCTATATGTGAAAACCTATAAAAGCACATTACATTCAGGTTTTTACCTTGTACAGTCTAAAAGATAAGTGATTAATTAGATTTTGACCTGGCGGCGGCGGCCATATTGGATTTCTCCATTTTGAGGCATTATCTGAGCCTGGCATACAGAAGCACCCTTCAAAACCCCTAAAAATGTTGTAGCTATGCCAAAAATTAACATGATTTGCCTTCGGGACTTTAAATAAGCACATTTTCCAAAATCCTGCCTAGTCTATTGAACCCTCTCTGCTGTAACGTTAGCAAAAATCTAACAGTTAGCTAACGTTAACCTTAGCTGCTAGCCTTTTAAAATAGGAAATAACGTTCACAACACTAACGTTAACGCTGGGGAAAACACATTTAATCTTCAATTTAACCTGAACATGTTATGATTTATGAACTAAAAAAACTCACCTGCAATTTTTTTCACGACTGCCTGAGACTGGCCACCTTTTGGAGCGGTTTTGCCCTCCTGCCACTCAACAGCAAATAATGTTATTTCTTCTTGAGAAATAAGTCCATCCATCCATTTATCCAAATCGAATCCCCTGATGTTGGTTACAGGGATGATGCTGTGCACCCCCTTATCTGTGTCTTCAGTCCACTCAACCCAGGCATTACATTATTATATCTAACTTTAACTTACATGCAAATAAACTACCTAGAGCTAACAAACGACTGCTATGTGTGAGTTGTCAGTTGGAAGCATGGTTGGAAGCAAAGATCCTAGAGCTCTAGAATCTTCAGTTTGAAGTTGGAGATCATATCGACACATGATTGGCCCACAGTCAACAAGGACGAAGCACGCACAAATATTACTACGCCGGTTCATTTGGCACGGAGTTAAGCTTGCGCCGAGCTATATTGTAAATAAAAAAGCGTTGGATGAGTTGTTCCAAGAAATGAAGCGCCAGGGAGTGCTAAATCGCAGTGGCATCCTGTATAATATGTGTATATAATAATATAGAGGCTATTGTAAATGTATATATTGTATATAAATGTACAATAAATGTATATATTGTATATGTATATGTATATTACATAATTTAATACAGTTATTTAATAGTGTGTGTATGCAGTGTTAGACACTGAGTTCTATCTATTTTTTAAGTGCACTTCACTGTTGGAGTGTCACTGTTATGCATCATAAATATTGTGCATATTTTCAATAATTAAACGACTTCAGGAAAGATGTTAAAAAAAAAAATCTAATTGCACTTAGTGTTAGTGCCACCTAATATGGCCTAATAGCCCTAGCAACTATCTGTCATTTTACATTGCAGTTAAATATAAGTAGGCCTACAGTATTTATTATAGCTGTGTGTCATAATACAGCTGATATACTGTTGTGTATAGGGGAAAAGGGAATTACTATAATCGAAATACATTTTCGACCATTTAGCAAGCTAAACATTTTATGACCATATATTTTGTCATATATTTTACATTACATGTTATACATGTAAATATATTTCACACTTAACATCATATATTTTTGTTATATTTCAGAATATATTTCAAAATGATAAATATAAGTGAACAACAATGCAAATATATTTCAATGTATTTGGAATATATGCCACATATATTTTTGACACTTTAAAATATATTTCAATATATTTTTTTTCTGTATGGGAAAGACATCTGTATTGATCGTTATTATTAACAATAATAATGAATAATAATAACAATAACAACAACAATAATCAATTGTTCCAATATATGCTAGTGAAGAAACACGCAGCATACTGTTTTGTCAGTGTTAAGCTGTTTACTGCATATCTTGCCTGTGCAAAAACAACTACAATGCAAATTATTGCTAGAAAACAATACACAGACTTTGCATTGTATGAACTATTTTTGGTTATGATTCGGACCCATATCCATCCAAAATTACATTTTGAATGTCACAATACCCGTGTTCAATCAGAACTGGCTGAGTATTTATTGTCCATCACTTAAGAGGAAGACTGCATTCCAAAGAGCAACTGACTTAATCTTCAACTGAATTGCACATCTGACATAGGATGTGACAATCATAACATACATTTCTTAATGAAAGAATTAATATTAAACCAACAATTCAACCTATTCAGCATGAAGTTCTGTTATCAGACAACATGCTATTTTCCTCCAATATACCGTATTTTCCAGACTATAAGTCACACTTTTTTTCATAGTTTGGCTGGTCCTGCGACTCAGGTGCAACATATATATATATATATTTATATATATGATTTTTTCCTCTTCATGACACATTTTTTGACTGGTGCGACTTATACTCCGGTGCGACTTATAGTCAGGAAAAAACGGTACTTGAGGTCATTAAAAAAATCTCCCTGTTAAAGAAAAAAAACAACTAAAAACCGTTCAAACACAATGTAACAAAGGAAAACGTTACAACATTTAATCTTAATAATCAATGCAAAGAGCTTGCACTAAAAGCAGTGATAGAAAACTACATCTGCAAAAGAGCATATAAAGCTTCAGAAACAGTGCAACCATTTTAGTGCCTTCTTTGTGCAAGTCATGCAGAGATGTTTTCACCAGGCTGATTACTTGTTTACCAAAAAAAGAATAGTTTCAGCTGGATAGCCAGACCACTTAAATATCTGTAATGCTTCTTACACACCGTAAAGCCTAAGACATGAACTTCATATGCCAACATGTAAAAACAACTCAAAATTCCTGTCCTAGAATGACCTAATTTGAACATATCAATCTGTCGAAAGACAGCTCCTCTGTCCTAAAAGACACCTGCTCTTTCTGTTACACTCCAGTCAGTCAGTGCAATCAGTCATTTCAGATTTCATCAAATAAAAACTAGTTTTCATTTGTGAGAAGAAACCAAAATTACATCATGACAAACTTTTACAAAATCCTGCATCCTTATGAATTTCTACATCATAATTAGTGTAGTAAGTAGTATCAAAATGATTTTCTTTAGTAATACGGATATAACTGATATGACAATCACTGACATTAGTATATACGGCCTAGTGAGTATATAAGGCTCTGTGTTCTATCATATATAACTGCACATTGATCAGCACACTCACACAGCACAAGATCACATCCTGGTCTAAGAAAACCATAACAAACCTAAATGGTGCTTGTATACCCATTCTGCAACTTGAGCTCCTGATGGTTATGGTTCGTATTGTTTCTGTAATTGCATTAATTGTATATTATAATTTAATGACTGCAGACCTGCATACTTGTTCATCCAGCTTTTGAAATACATAATTTTGAATACTTGTTTTCACTGCTGTCTATAAAAATGAGCGGTCATATCATCTTTTTCTGTGTCGAGACTTGTTATTGCACTGTCTAACCATTGGAGGGCATAATTTGTCAGTGAGATGAGAAACTGTTCATATTCATTCCTACAGGACTTGCTTACAGGGAGATTTTAACACTACCTGAGATGACAATTTGTGCACTGGGCCCACAGTTGCCAAGCAGTGCGGATTTTAACCTCTGTAACAACAAATAAGATATAAGTTTAACAGAGCGAGTAGTAGCAAGCTTTTTTTTTCAATGGCATTGATGGTACCATAAACAAATTTTCTGTATGGTCCTTAATCCCTGAGGGCAGTCCTCCCATTATCACTATAAACACACAAACACACAGGGACACACATACATAAACAGTATTTGTGTATACACACTACACACTGACCCAATGTAGTGGATAACAGCCTTCTACTCAAGCCCATACAGCTGACGTGATAAACTGCACACACCCAGTTTTGAACTGCTGTTGTATCTCATCAAGGAGCCTTTCCGTGATATACATTTTTTTGCCAATTCAGTGGACATCTGCAGGATGCTGCTAGCCTTTTAGTAACCACTGCTTTGTATAAAAGGCCACACTAAATGTACTGTCTGTTCAAACCACTACCTGACAAACAGCAAGTTAAGACAAGCAATCTAGCAAGAGTGAAACACTGACTTTAAAATGTTCAGCTGCACTGATTTCCGTAGTCAAACAAATTCGCCAGATGAAAACGTGTGTAAATGCTCCGGCATAAACACACCTGGAGTCTAGACAATTAAATAGTGCCAACCAATTACAGCCCATCTAATGCCGCAGCTCATCTAATGGAATACTTTGCCCAAGTCACCATTTCCATTGATTTCATGTTAAATTTTCTATCAGCACTTTTACAGTGTGCAACTTTTTCCTGTTTTGTGGGCTGTTGTTACATGTTGGTATTGTGACTATTGTAGAGGAGCTCCAGAAGGTCCACTGTTAGCATGAGGTGCTAACTAACATCTCCAAGGTCATAGGTTTGTCACTTGGGTGCACATGAGTACACACACTAATGAGCTAGGTTGTTTTATATTTAAAAACAGATAATTATACATAATGGCTTAATTTCTGATCATTTCAGGCACAGAAATCTTGTTTTAACCCTTAAGATCTACACTGTACTTTAAATTGCTGGAGAGCACTGTCCGATAAAATTAATAAAATTGGTGAAGTAGGCCCATTACTACCTTACTTCTTCGGATACTGCCCTCAGACACATTCTATTTCTTCAGTAATGGCAGGCCGAGGGCTGATGTACTTCGGAAACAGTTTGACTTTGTCTTATTTGTAAATATTACCACAATAGCTGAAATCTAAGGCTGTGAGTCACTCAGGACCTGTAGCACTCCCTGTCATGTCACCAACAAACAGGAGAAAGAAGCTGCAACTCTGAACTGGACATGTGCTGACCATGTGGACCAAATAAGCAGGATATCAGTCTAAACAATAAATAATCTAGGCCAAAGTATTGCCTTGAATAAATTTAAATCTCTTAAAATTACATAAAACCTACCATACAAACATAAAGGATTCATATTGCAAACAATTCTCTAATAATACATCAAGGTGCAAGACCGAGGTAAACAATATAAACAGAAGCAGTCCTTAAGATAATGTAAAGAGGTGGTTATTTAAAGCAGGTTGTTTATTCCGCCTTGCTTTCAGCAGCAATGGTGGCAGTGGGGGGTGGCGCTACCAAGATTGGGGCCACCCGGTCTGGGACCTCTGCACCCACCATATCCTCCATGGCCTCCAGAGGCAGTCTGAGCGCATGGCGGCTCCGGGCCCTGTGTCTGTGCGGGTAGAAGAAGAGCGCCGGGTCGGGCATGGCTTTGGGCTCCTCAGGGCCCGTCACCTTCTCGCGTGGCACACACTCTCTGGCCCGCTCAGCCCGGACGTGCGTCACGGAGTGCTTGCTGCCACCGCTGCGTCGCTTGGGCTTCGCCACCGCGCCACTGGGGCCAGGTGAAGGGGATCCCGTGGGTTCCTGAGGGTCGTGGTGAGCGACCCGTTGCCTGTGGTGGTGGTGGTGCTGCTGCTGTTGCTGCTGATGCTGATGTTTGAGTTTCTTTCTAGCCGAGTGCAGCTGCATAGACAGGTAAGTGGCGGCCTCCGTTTGCTTCTGCAGTTCGGTGGTGAGCACGGTGGTGCGGTGGCTGTGCTTCTTCAGGTCCTCCAGGAAGCTACGCTCCTTGTCCTTCAGGCTGGCCCTCAGGGCGCCCACCAGCACCCCCTTGTGGCTCAGCTCCTTCTGCAGCTCCTCCAGGGTGCTGTGCTGCTTGGCCAGACGCCCCTCCACCTCCCGGCAGCGTCCCTCCAGCATCTCCTCCTCCTCCAGCACATCTGTCTCACACACATACACACACACACACACCATGCATTTACACACATAAGTACACAAACATGCATACACACAAACACATATCAGCAAATGCACACAGTTGCAAAAACAAATGTATACACACGTGCATGCACAAATACATACAGCACATGAGTACAGAAACGTACATGAGTGATGTGCACAACACCTTAATAGGCAATAATTGCCATGTATGCATCGTGCTCCACAGACTACAGAAAGCAAACAGACCACGTCCCCTGGGGACACAGACAGCAGTGGACAGATGTCACATATGATCCCATCAATCAGGGCTGTGTGCAGCAGACGATCCAGTCTGCACAGGTTTTCAGCTCACTGTGCCTTGAAAGCACAAATCTGACTGATGCACGTGTGGAAAAACAGACAAAAGGCAGAGGCAATGGACTGAGCGCTTATATGGGTGGGATTACAGAATTCACAGGCAAATCCCAACCAGACTATGTGAACTATGGCCACTGTAGCAATTGCCATCTGGCAGGGGTCATCTGCAAAATGCCCAGAATTAGACTCAGCCGGTCATGTTGCCACAGATCAACAAAGTATGTGATGAAGAGTCAATGTCCTCATCGGCTTTTTGTCTGTAAACACTCCATTTCAACTCACAGTAATGGAAAACTACACAGCTAACCATATCCCTAATGATGCATGTTATTTTAAGACTACTTAAGCAACATAACTGCAAGAGAGCACAATAAGAGCAAATCCATCTGGGAAAAAACAACCCTAAATATTGTGTTCATTTGAAGACAAAATATTTTATTGTCCATCCTCAAGAGGAATTATGTAGGGGCTTATCAGGGCTGACCCAGTTTACACAAGAAAGGCATGATATAACCTCAGGAGATACAAAATGGAAGGAATATCAAGGGCCAGTGAATGAAATATGAGAGACAGGTGGCTACTGTCATTTAGGTATCCTCAATCTGCACAATGCAATTACATGACTAATAGCTCAGTTTAATAGCGTTCAATAGGTTTCCCATCTCTCCGTGACTCACCAGAGGCACCATGATGGAATCAACATCTAGGCTCCTTATAATGAGGTCTTGGAGCATGACAATTACCATTTTAGAGACCGCATCCCAATTTCAGCTAATCTCATAATCTGTTTGACCCCAAAATGAAGAAAACCAAAAGTATTTTCTGCGGTGCCTCATGTCTCTCAGCTCTTTCATCCCAGCACCTCTCTGTGGTTGGGCTCAGGCCGGGGCTGGTCACTCTGGCGCTTGCTTTACACCCCCCCCTACTACACCTGCCCACCAGAGTGGATGACCACAGCAGAGATGAGGTCATCCACCCAGTATGGAAAATGCAACACAATCTGATCATCTCTCTTGCTCACTCACTCCCCGTCACCTCCGCCCCCACCCCCAACCCTCTCCTGATTCCGGCTTCTCTTCTTTTCCTGTAGTGACTGGCTTTCACAAATTTAGTTTTTCTAACTCCTTCTCTTCTCACCCACCCATCTGCATTTGTCATCTGTGTCTCTATCTTCTCTGATCATCCTCTCTCTCTTTCTCTCTCTCTCTCTCTATCTCCCTTTCTCTTCTTCTTCCCCCCCACCCCTTGCTCTGCCCACCTCTTCAGTCTCAGCATAAAAAACAAGTGGTAATTAGATACCCCCAGTGGGACTGCTCGGAAAACGAGAGGACAGGACGAGAAAACTGTGCATCGATCTGTGGGGGCAGGAGTCGGGGCTGTGAGGTGGGAGGGAGGGAGCGAGGGAGGGATGGATGGAAAGAGGAGGAGGAGGGGATGGTGATGGTGGGATAATGAAATGTCGGGCCATGGACATGCTGAGTCTGTGAGCTGCTGTAGGTCCAGTTACCCCAGTTTTTAGCAACAGAGTTTTAGCTGTGGAAACTAGGAGGTTTGTGAAATGAATTTAGTGTCAGATGATATCCTATGAAATTTGGGCATTACACATAAATCTGAAGTTAATCACCACACAAGCAGCCCTATCAACAGTATGTGAGAGATTATCTGAAGCTGTGTCTCTTTTGAAGCCTGGCATCATTTGCACTGTTATTGTTAGAGTATTACACCAGATGTCATAGCTTGACTGCCATTAGTGGCCATCTCATCATCTGTCCCTGATTCACCAGCCACAAGAGCAAGAACAGGGAGATGAAAACAATAGTTGCATGTAGGTTTGCATCGGTCTTTCCACACACTGAGACAGAGCCAACACATTCACAACACAAACAGGTATAGAAAGAAACATTTTGTGCCCACCTGCTTGTGATCGTCCTGGTGGCTTCGATTTCAGCTCACAGGTCAGCTCTATAAAGACACCGGTAAGACAAGAGAATAGGGTGTTTGCCTTATAGTACACAATATGAATATACCGCACTAGTGCAAAAGCATTTCAGCAGATCTAGGTTGTCAATTTAACTGTGCCAGTGAATTTATAGAAATGTGGTGTTGCATCATTTGTTGACAGAGGTTTTACATTCAAGATAGCTGACACAAAGCATAATCTAATGAATCTATTTAACTTCAGGATACAGAACTAAGCAAGTTATGTTCCTTTTCAACCTAGGTTCTGTCCAGTTGCCTTTTTATGGCTGTGTTAAATTGGATTGCATGCTGGCTTTGTGGTGTGTTGAATCACACTAGATAGTATTTCTGATCGCTCAGCAGTCCCAAAGCAGGAGAGATCTTTATCACTCTTGGCCTTCCCTGCAGCACAGCACTGAAAAAAATAAACATAAAAAGGTTTTCACCAGGGGAAAAATAGAGAGAGAGAGAGAGAGAGAGAGAGAGAGAAAAAGAGATCAGCAACCTTCATCCCTCTCTGCTGGCTCAGTGCATCCTCACCAGAGCTGCAGGGGCAACAGATGAGGCCTTATACCATATGACTCAAAGCAAAGAGGGAACAAAAGCCTCTCACTGCCAGGAAGCTATTGACCCATGGCTCTCTCTCTCTCTGTAGTCCCTTGTTGCGTGTGGGAACCGCATCACCTGCCATCACATCCAGACTTCAGACGGGAGATTACACTGCAGTCTGGACGTAACCTGGCCAGCACAGAGTGCTAGACACGTGGCCAGGAGGCCTGGGCTGGGCGTGGTGCGCGCCTCTGTAATGGACGCTGGTTGCACGGGAGGCCAAGCGCATGTATCATTCATGTAGCACGGCGCTGTGCAGCCTCTTAGCCTCTGCCATGTGTTTGTGCCGCCAGGAGGGAGAAAGTGCTCAGCGTGAGGTGTCTCTCCCACACGGGCCTGAAAGGCATAAGCTCCTCTCACCCTCAACCACAACCACAGCATGCAGTATAACACGCACAGGAGCAGGATAGTCTGGTGGAATACATACAGCCAGATGACTGTGGATACTGTGACTGTGGATAACAATGGTGTAATAATTGTAAGGTGGGAGAGGATATGTATGAGAAACTGGTGGGTCTTTGTAAGTGAGTGAGTGACTGAGTGAGTGTGAAAGTGTGTGTTGTGTGCATGTGTGTATTTGTGGGTGTGTGGGTTTGCTCACAACTGTGTATGCAGCAATATGTGATTGTGTGGGTGTGTGCATGTGTGTGTGTGTGACCGCTGATATGTTGTTGATAACCTTTTTATTATGTGGGATAATAACTGCAGAGATACTGTGCCGCATTATCTCCTTATGAAAAATAAAAGCAATCCCCTCTGCATTAATGGCTCTGCAGCAGAGACAGTCTCCATTAGCTCCACTGTTTTAATTCCCTCAGACACTACAGGCACTGTGCTTTCAACTGACTCTACTACTGCATACATAAGCACTGTGGATGTGTGGGTTGCTATAGGCAGGAGACAGAATACATCTACAAAGAATATTAGAATATTACAAATATTAGAATACATCTACGAAGAATATTAATGTACCTGATTGGGTGATGGTGGCAACAAATTGTGTGTATGAGTGTGTATCAGTGTATTACGTGTGCTGTGAGAGACACTGTTTATGTGTGTGTGCTTGTGTGTTTGTGTGTGTGTGTGTGTGTGTGTGTGTTTACGTGTGCTGAGAAAGACACTGTTTATGTGTGTGTGTGTGTGTGTGTGTGTGTGTGTGTGTGTGTGTGTCTCCATGCAAGGCACATCACTTTGGCTGACTGACCTGTGCAGCGCTTCTCCAGGCTGAGGATCTCCAGGTGCAGGCCATGCAGCAGTGTGAGCTGCTCCTGCCGCAGAAAGGTGATGCTCCTCTCCACGCTCTCCACCTGTCGGGCCAAGGAATCGCTCTCCATGATGGCCTGTGTGCTGCCTACTACACAAGGACAAATTTGGGGAAACTGAAATGAAATGTGTTGCATCTCACTCGGCTGCATACCAGTATGCTGTATGAATACATTTGTGATGCACAGTACAAGAATGCCCCATCTGTCTTAACCTTTATGGAGCCATGGGAAAACAGCTGGAATCGCCGTCTGTTCCGTACTGTCAACACCTTACAAGTTTGAGTATAAAATGTGTGTGTATAATATATCTGAGAAGTACTATCAGGGAACAGCTTTCACCAGCGTTTTGGAAAGTTAGTACAGTCCAATGGAATTCACGGAAAGTAGGCCTATACAGTTCCATTAACTAAATTTAGCATGACAGCAAGATCACAACTGAAGGGTGCCAAGGCTAACTTTCTCAATTCTAGGCCTTGCAGCTGTATCAAGTCTAATGTGGAAAAAAATAATAGCAAATGTTACTTTACAGGGAATCTAATATAGTATAAGACAGATTCGTTGTCTATAATTTGGTGTCAACATCAAGCACACAACGCTTAAAATCCCAAATTCTACACAAGAGCGTAAATTAGGCTTTTTACATACCGTTGTAGCCTATCACTTTTTTTTTGTTGACAGCGTCCTTCACAATTATTCACTGGTTCAGTGTATTCAAGGATTTAGTATATTCGAAATCCTACAGCCAGAATATTTTCTAAAAGATGGTCGCATGATGCCGAGCCTTTTGGAGACGCCTGTACAAGGAAGTGAGGCGCAGCATCAATCGATACGCCTCCAATGGCACATCAACCTCCCAGCATCCGTGTACCTTCAATTGCCTGAAAAATCTGATGATAGTGTCGTTGCTTTACCAGAATGTTTCAGCCATGACTAAATATTAAGCATTATACTGTCACAAAAAAGAACCTCCATAAATCCTCCATGAACCATCCGCATCCCTCCGCACTTATTTTGGACACGTCCTGTTTCCTTTGCTACAGATGCCTAGTGCACAAAGATGGGACGACAACAACGTATCGTGACCGGAACGCACGAGACGATTTCTCCACAGCGGAGTGGCTGATTGGACACGCAGCAACTCCTCCCACACTCCTATGATCGATGGACCTCCCTATTACCGTGGTGCAGACTGAGCATTTATTTAAAATGAAGAGTTAGCCAAATACAGCCTGTGTCACCATTTAAGCCCTTGGAGACTCGACTGGAAGGGTACATAGCGCTCTACTAACCCTTATGAAAAAATGGTATAAGAATCTTATATTTTAGGACAAAATATGTTCCCAATCTTATTGGCATTTTGGGACATTCTATAGAATTTCTACAAGGCTGTACTACAGGAGCACTATAGAGGGTGAGGATATTAATTGAGGTATTACGAAACACCACAAGAGTATGTGTGTGTGTGTGGGGGGGGGGGGGGGCACTCTGTGTATGAGTTTTCTCAATATGGAATGAAATTCTCGGCAGGAATCTAACTCTACTGAAATTATGTGTGAGGTAACTCAAGGTTGATGAATATTCAGACACTGATATGCATGCTTCCTTGTTATAGGGATCAACCTCCTTATCATGTGGCCCTTTTAGAACCTGTGATCATAGGCCTACAGCAGAGCCATAGGCTATACTAGGCTGCAACCTTTCAGTGGTCAGCTGGTCAGTGATTCAGTGGTCACATGAAATTAGACTGTAGCAGTGTGATATGAACAGTGGACAGCTCAGCACAGCACAGGTGACTGAAACCATCCGGCAACTGAATGGTACCTGTCCATATCAAGAATTCCTTGGCTGCATATCAAAAAGTAGAAAGGAAGATACAGTTAGCATCACATTCATGCTCCTTCATGGTCCAGCAGTTGAAGTGTTTCTGGTTTGCTAATTGTAGTTTTTCAATTATTTTTAAAAATAGGATAATAGTCCTGTAATCCTTCAGAATTGTGTAGTGTAAGAGTCATGTTTTGTGGTTAAAATATTGCACACGAAATTTGGCAGTGTTAATAACATTTTATTTTTACATTTAACATAAAACAATGTCATTTAAACCAGGATTTCATTAATTACAAAACCACAATTCAAATCAAGAAAATAACATTATTATGCTATTTACATTTTACACACACACCACTATGAAAATAACAGTTGATATCTGGTTGCTGTCCAGGAAGTGAACAGCACCAGAATAAGTGTGTTCTAACTCTCATGGCTTTGTAGACCTAAACCTTTTGCGCATTCAGAATGCCTTCACCTTTTGTTTTGTGCATTTGTTTCACACAGTCACCCGCAAAGAAAACAAAACAAAGCAAAACAACAAACACAATAAACCACAAGCGACAGGACATCACTAGACATCAGCCATAGGAACTGAATGTGGGCCGACTGCCCCTAGTGAGCGACTTTGGCTGTAAAGAACGAGTCAAACTCCTCAAAGTAAACAAAGCATTCAAGTACACCAATATTGTCTGTATCAGCTATGTTTCACTATGGTTCCACAATATGAAACTATCAATTTAGCTGTGATGTACATCAAGGTAGAGATCAATGTGATAAAGGAAATTACAATATCCTACCATTTTAGAACGAGGATAAGAAACACTTTGAAATAAAGCTGCCAAATAAATTGCTCAAGAGGATGAAAATCCTAAAATGACTCAAACACTAGATTAAACACTTCATTGTCTAATGGACATATTTTAATTGAACAGATTACTACTACTTCACTTGATTACAAAAGCTTGTTGGAGTCACTCAGTGGTAGGGAAATGGCAAATTTCTTCAGGGTAAATGACACAGTTGGTCTTGTAAAAAGAGAACTGTTTTCTCCCCTTAATTGACAGAAGTGCTTTGGCTGTAATACACAATGCAAGTATTCACATACACTCAAAGTGTACTTTACTTCTTTACTTCACACTTTACATCTTAACAACACAAGAAATAACATTATTTCTCACTGTCATTTAAGTGTTTAAAAGGACAATTTATGTCAATTTATTCTATCTAATATATTACCACAAACTTTCACTCAAGTTCAAATAAATTACGCATGTAAATTTTTTTAAAAAAAGCACAACATTTTTAGAGCACATTAGGCATTAGGTCTACTGCATGGCCACAGATATCTTGGCTGAGACTGTTATGAGGTCACTTTGTATTAGTATGTACGGAGGGCGCCACCTACAGACTGTATCTGTTTAACAGAAGATCATCACGTCTGCTTTCATCTTTCTTTGCTTAGCTTGCTGTCCAGCTTTACGACCTGGCATCGCTTGTGGTCATTATCGCAGGGAGAATCACAACCTCTTCCGGTTTCCAGTGGTAGCCATAATAGCCACTATAGTTAGGGTAACCAGTACAGCTCCAGCATTTAGATTTGAAAAACTTCTCGACACAATAGGACCTCTGAAACAGGAGGCATTTCTCCGTTTCTCTGCCTGTCGGTTCAATGGTCTGATTGTTGTCCGTTCTCACACGGACGAGCAAACGTGACCAAAGAAAGGGAAGAGCACAAAGACAAATCACTTCAATAATCAGGCAGCTATTTTCCAGTGGTCACTTCAAAATTGGCTGTGACAAATTTCCAAACCAAAAGAGAGATACTTTTGTAGAAATTCTCACAGGTTACAGTCTTCAGAAAGAAAGAAAGAATTTTACACAAAAAGGAAAGTGTGGGAAAATGGAAAAGCAGTTGCTACATGTGTTTGAGGTAGCAGATGTAAGTACTTAAGGGGATTGGTAGTATTTAAATTTAAATTGAATTGAATCATTAAAGTAAAATAATGTGTATTTGAGTATAATTCATGTAAAGTTTTCAGTGAAGGGAAATGGCAGGGGGAATAAGCAATATGTAGGCACTGAACTAAATAATATCTTATATTTTTTACTGCTGACTTTACCTCATTTCTTTTAAGACATGATTGGTTTAAATGCTCATTAGAGTCCATCCCACACCATGGTATAGACCCCTTAACGAGCTGTTCATTAATTCCTTCAAGATGACAGGGCAGGCAGAAGCATCAAAAGGCAACATGATTTGGGAGAGGCTCCAAGCCTGCTAGATGACTTGTCATCTGTCATGTAACTGCTGAGGGTCCTTGGAGGAATGGGAGGTAGGTAGGGGACGCCTGGGAGAGAGGGATGGATAATTTGTACAGCGCTGGAGGGGTAGAAGCAGGCACCTGGTAGACACGGCCACTAGATGGTGCCATATCACCTCCACTACTACCACCACCCACATCCTCCTATGTCTCCTTCTCCTTCTTTCCCTCGCGGCTGCCCTTGAGGAAGTCACTGTGTGTGAGACGGTAGAAGAGGACGATGTTCATGGCGGTCATGATTGCCAGGCCCACGCTGCCCACGGTGTAGCTGACCAGGGGCACGTTGTCGCGGTTGAGCACCAGCCAGCGGGTCATCCACGCCAGCGTGGCGATGCGGAAGACCATGTAGGTGGCCAGATTGAGCATGCTGTTGACGCGGTAGGCGGTGGTCTTGGCCAGGTTGGCCATGCGAAGCACCTGGCGCAGGTGCAGGAAGACAGAGTTGATCTCCACCAGCAGGGCCACCACCGCAAAGCCCACGTAGCGGCAGCTGAACACAGAGATCCCAAAACAGGTGATCACCTGCAGACAGACAGACAGACACACACACAGACAGAGAGAGAGATTGAAACATACAATGCGCATGTGTGTGTTTGGGGAAGAGGGTTAAAAAGGTCTGTGAGGGAAGAACTAAGTATATGTGATAAGGTTATTGCAGTGCAAGCCCACAGACACTTGCAGTTGTGAGTGACTCAATTAATCCACTAGGTGGCACCCAACACAAAGTGCTATTTTAAAATTCCCTATTGAAATAGATAGTTGAGGTCAGGATTTGAATACTAAATCATACTATTTCTCTGTAACATTGTTTGAAGCTCCTTCCTCCCACTCAACAGGGTAAAACCAAAGGCGTTCAAGTGTAATACTTACATTACTCTTTTTTTACTCCTGAACGTCACAACTGGTTGGAAACCTGTTTTTAAACTAAGCCATGTGCTCCTCCTTTTCACATGAGGTAAGTGTAAAAGATGTGTCATTCATAACGTGAGTAACGTTCATAAAGAAATTAATCAGTTCAATGATCTACATTACTGCAACATTCCTTTGAAAATAATAATAATAATAATAATAAAATCTTCCATTTCAACTATCTACAATTCATTTGAAAGTAGAAAAAAAGAGTAAAAAATAGGTCAATCCCATTAGTTTTCATTAGCCCTAAAGCCTTTCATTCATCAAGACACTGACACATTTACAGTTAATTTAGAGCCTATTTAAAAAGTGATAAAGGCATACGTGTGTTACTTCATGTTCATAATTCATCCAAATCTGATCCGACAGCATTTGCTTATTAAAAGCAGAACACTGGTTCGTTACTGGCTAATAAGGCAAGTGTCAATCATCTGAATTCACAAAATGGTCACACACGCTACTTCCAAAATTCTTCTTAAACCACATTGGCATCTTACCACAATAGAAAAATAACCCCTAGTAAGACAAACATTATTCCAAAGGACTGAGTACAATAAGTCTGCTGACACCTATGCTTATCAAGAAAATTAAATATTTTGAGAAGCAACAACGTTGAGAATTATCTTGTTTTGAAGGCAGATGTCCAAGTGCTCATACCTTGGTAACGTCACTCTAATAACAGTCAAGGCTGTCAACCATGCACTTGTGTAATATAACGTCTGTCCTATAAGTAGGGGTGTCCCTGTGCCTTGTAACCTTGTACAATGTGCCCCTTAGGGCGTAGAGGAATGTCCACCTCTGTAGTGGAGACACGCGCACTGACACTGCTTTTCCCTGTGGCACGCCAACACCGGCGCAGCTCCTTTGACATACCTCACCCAAGGGACACATGCCTTGCTCTCTGAGGCCCGCCTGAGGAGGGGTATAGGGGACGAGAGCATGTGACTGTTGCACTGGGTGCCCAGGTTTTGTTTGGGATACGAACAATCTGCTCGTCACCAGAGCTAAGTGTGAAAACAATAGGGGGAAGGTTGGGTTGAGCTGAAATGTGAGCAATGGCTTGCAACTTTAATGCCTGCAATTTACCGCCCAACATGTCAGACACATGTAGATCAACATGCATCTGCGCACACACACACACAAGAGCAAACATGCCCAAAGAAACGCGCAAAGATGAACACCTACAGTATACTGAGGTGTTTATGTTACTCATAAAAAACGATAGTGTGTAACCACAAGAAAAAATAAAGACAAGGCAACATGCAAGTGATGGCAAATGATAGGCATGCTCGAATTCATTTAAGCAAAAAGAACCTGGGAAATCTGATTAAGGCCAGCTCAAAGCTCTACACTATCTCAACAGCAGTCCTTGTCTTGTCCCAGCGGATCTCTCTGAGACCCCCCCCCCCCCCCTCTCCGGACATGGCAACCGTTGTCTGCAAATAAAGTCAGCGTGACCAGGGATAACCCGCCCCTGGAGAGCAGAATGGTGAGCACAGGGCAGTTCTCCCGCTCCACAGGGTCAGGTGAGGTCAGAGAGGTTCCTTACACAAGTCTCAGGTGCTCGCCCCACCCCAGGCTAAACCACAGACACACAGCCAGATAAAGATATACACTTCCATAACAGTTATCTTCAACCTGGCTTATCTATACTCAAAGGCATCCATCTCTATGAAGAAGGGGGAGAGAGAGGGAGAGAGAGAGAGAGAGAGAGAGAGGAAGTGAGGAGAACAATTACACACCATTATAAAATCCGCCGATAAGGGCTCAACTGCCATGTTACATATATTGAACATTTTATTGACCTGCACTCCCAACCACACAGTATTGTCAAGACTATTGATGTCTAACCTCTCTTTGGGTCTGTTTATTGCCCTCACGTACGCCGTTTGTGGTGGGCAGAGACAGAGACCGTTGAATGCATGGACTATCATTTCCTGTCTGACCTTGGGAGTTGGGTAATCATTGACAATCAGTGACTTACAATTAAAGTTACACAAACATCACATGTGAGGATACATAAGCTCTGGGGTCATGTGTCAAAGTCCAGCATGTGAGTTCTTACATATGTATTACTGGCAAAAAGATATCAAAAGGATTTTTTTATTCTTGATTAAGACTTTCATCTTTTGAGCCTATATGGATGACAATCACATCAAAGCATAATACACTCCTTCCCTCAGACATGTCGTTTGAAATGAGAGCCACAAAGGCACTGCCATTATCACCCTCTTTGTGACGGACGTGACAGGGGAGCAATTGCCAATGCATGTACCTGGACAACACAACATGCAACACATAGGAGCCAAACATGGCTGGTGTTGCGAAACCACAATCCAGGACAGTCAACACCATGAAGATGAAGTTACTGTGGCACGCTCAATACTGGGTGGTCATGAATGCCCCCTGTGGCCAGCACCATGCCCCGCCATCCTCCTCCTGAGCACCTGCTGTAGTAATCCATACAGCCTCACTGCCCGCTGACAGGAGCAGACACTTGAGTGAATCAGCATTAGTGGTGTTACCTCAGTAATCCATCATAAGACTGGCTGCAGATGCCGTAGGCTAGCAGTCGTAATCCTGCTGAAAACGCTCACTCTCACACAAGTGAAAACATGGGTGTGCTCTCACTCACTCCCCACACAGCCAGTGGAACAACAGGGACTTACACATGGTCTTGTTGTGCAGTAGGCCTAAATGCTCACCTGACAGACTGGAATGGATCAACTATTGTTAAGGCCACATGATGTTAGCCACTATGGACAATATATACATTGTAAACCCCAAGAGGCCATATATAGGTTCCAGTAAGTTGAGAGCAGCTAAAGGGGTGCTGTTAGGCACAATGCAAAACGGTTACTAAATATACCTGGCAAGATTTCTTAAAATAAAGGCACAGCAACGAGAAATGTAAAGATTTATTTACATATTCCTTCTATCAGAATGGTTGCTGAGCAACGGCAAGACGCAGCAACTCTAACTTTTGTATCACACTGAGTTCCGCAGTAATATAGAATGAAATGCGGTCAATGTGAAGGGTTTTACAATGGTATTGAACTATCCAACACATTGGTTGATGGGGTGAGCAATAGATTCATTCAATAATATATTTATCTTGCAGGTGTGAACTGAACAATCCTATATAGATTCTTTTTTTTGAGTTTCACATTTGACTGTATATGGCTGCTCCAACAAAGCAATTTCCCTCTGAAGTGACCAAAAAGGGACTAAAAGTCTGTTTATTTTGTTCCAAATAAGACCTGAATTTTCTTGTCTTTACATTTCCCCAAGGTCCTGCCTGAAAAACACAAGAAATACCACCAGAAGCCTAAAAGAAAGAAAGCCTGGTTCTTGGCCTCTTTGGAATTTTCTTTGTTGAAGATTTGAACGATTTTAATGCTATTATGAAGCATACATTGATTGTTAAGTTGATGTAATAACTCCTTAGATGTGTGAAGAAGTGCCCCTTGTGTCACCTTGCACATTAGAGAATTGAGACTGAAAGAGGGACAAAAAACACATTCAGTGGTGCCTGTGTTTGTTTCCCATCAAGTCTCCCTATAGGGTCAATTACCACAACTCATGGTACCACTGAGGGTCTCTAACCCTGTGTATCACACAGAGAGAGGAGGCTGAGGAGAGGGAGATTGGGAGAGAAGGGAGGGGAGGGGGGGTTGCTCAAGACAATGAAACCAGTTCCCCAAGTTACGGTCAGAGTGTCTGAGAATAACCTCTCCAACGGCGGAGAGAAATCACGTCGCCTTCCAGTTGGCCCAGTTCAACAGGTAGTGCTGGGAGGGAAGTCAAGGAGCCATTTATCTGTCAACCAGCGACAGGTGTGAGTAAGCAGGTGGTGAGGCCGAAGCAGCGAAGCAGCCTTCATCTTCTGCCCTATCAAGAGCCACTACACTCAGACAACGCCTCACACATACACACACATACTTCTCCCAATGCCTCACACACACACACACACACACACACAATGCCTCACACATACATACATACATACACACACAGACACATCTCCCAATGTCTCTCTCTCTCACACAGACACTTCTTCCAATGCTTCTCTCTCGCTCTCTCTCTCTCTCACACACACACACACATCTCCAAATGCCTCCCAATGCCTCAAATACATACTTCTCCAAATGCCCCCCCCCCCCCCCCCCTCTCTCACACACATACCTCCCACCCAGGGTCAGCAGCAGGGTGCTGAACGGAGGCCTGTGCTGCCAGGCTAACATAAACACAGGACAGGCTCTGTGCATCCCTAACATTCCACACACTAAATATAACAAAGAAGGCATCACTCCCTGTCTCTCTCTCTCTCTCTCTCTCTCTCTCACTCACTCACACACACACACACACACACAGCATAATGCCAAGAACACACATAGGGTTTTAGTGGGCACCAGATGGTGTGAAATGTGTGTGTTTGTTGGACGCGGGCTGTAGTGGGGTGAGCCGACGATCCCTATAGCAACTAGTGAGGTGTAACACGAGTGGGAATTTGTTCAAGATACAGTAGTCGTAGGCTGCGAGTGTTACTGTGTGGGAGAGAGGGTGTTGCATTCTCGAGTCATGACATACTTCACCTCAATTAAATTAAGTGGAAAAAGCACTTGCAATGCAGAGAGATACACACACTCTTTCTCTCATGTACATACCCCCCCCCCCCCCCCCCAGAACCAGTCTAATAAAGAATGCAACAAGACAACACCTCTGACGACGGATGTAACTTCAACAGCTTCATCTTCCAAATGGCTGGAGTGGAGTGGAGGGGAAGTGGTCTCAAGCTTTATGTAAATGGATCCTTCCTAAAGCGCAGTAAACTTCCAGGCTTCCTATAATGGACAGCCCAGTGGAAGCGTTTAAACAAACACGGCGTGGTCAAAGTGCATCCATGGAAGAGAGGTGCATGCTGGTGGTCCAAATGAGAGCTGATAACACACACTAATGGCTAAAGAGGTGGGCTGGGGGGGGGGGGGGGTGAAACCAACCCTGGACACACACACACACGCCAGTGTTTTATGAAGCACTGCTACAGAGGAGGTTAGAAAGACACATACCAGCACCAATCCTGATTCTGAAGGGTTATTGAGGAATAGGAAAATCATGTATTGGGTCTCCCCATAAAACAAACATTGGCGCTGTTGACATGCATCATTTTAACAGGCAACAGCAGAGGTTACCATTGTGTTTTTTTTAATCATCACCCCTGGTTGCCAGGTGGAAACAGTGATTGAAGTCCATTTCTATGACTCACCTAATAAGCACTAAAAGTTTAATGGAGTGATTTCTGAAAATTTCCCTCCAACTATGAAAACAAATATGCCGGCTCCCTTAATTTTTTTAACATTTTCTAGAATAGCAAAATCATTGTTGTGCAATTGCTATGTACATCAATATATCAGGCTTTTCAATCCACAAGATTATGTTTAACACTAGTTCCCAGAGGGTTGCCGTAAGAACCACACATGTTTGGGAGTAGGAATCTGTGAAGCATTCAGCTGGCTCAGTGCCAACTCAAAAGGTTGTGATTCTCAAGCACTGGGTGGGGCAAGGAATATGAGAACACAAAACAAATGAGAAATTGACATCACCTTCAGCTCAAAGTTGCATTGTACTGCAAAGTCTATAAACACATACATACTGTCACTAGAAATCCTCTATACAAAATGGAACTGTGTCCTGCCCGCCCATCACCCCCAATCCCCAAAAGGAAATCCCTTTTTAAGATACAGCTATCACCCAATGCTAAATGATTCCCTGATTGGCTACATTTCATGTATTGTATGAACAACTGATTCTTTGTGTAGCAACTGAGAAAGGTAACTGGTTCAAATAGAACAGCATATGACATGGTTTAAGCACACATAGCTCTGCATTAATATGTGGCACAAATAAATCAAAACAACTGACATTTGTGTGTGAAGGACCACTTACATTTTCCAGAGAGGAACTCAAATATGAAAACAATGACAAAAAAATAAGCAATGAACAAAATCATTTTTTGGCAGTGGCCGTTTTTACTTCAGTGTGCTAATTTTAGGAACTCGGCTAACACTCAACTGACACTTGGTCAGACAGCAGAGTGACTCATGGGTACAATAGAGTGCCTATAGCTCAGCCTAGCTTAGGCCAGACGTCCAGTCTTTCCTTATGATGTCGCAGATGATGTAACAGTCAAGCTGATACTTAAGTCTCCACATAAGGGCAAGGCTCTTTAAACTGAGTGCATCTAAGTACTAAGTTATCACATATCCTGTTGGCATGTGTGACCAATCACAACCACATTCATAAGATGTGATTACAGTGTTTAAAAAGATCACCGGAACAACAAATAAGATGACAAAAAGTAGGTGTCAAACCCTAGGAAGTCCCTGAGCAATCAAACCCTAAAAAGCACCTAAGCATTTTATGTCATTATGTCCTAATTCCTTTTCGGAATGTGACTGATTGTGTCAGTGTGACTTCCATTCTATTTCTTCAAAATTTCCACTCTGTGTTGCCGTTGTCACAGTCCTAATCCTAAACGGAAGCACCTAGAATACAGTTCTCAAACATGACAGAAGGCTGAAAGGGTGAGGCTGCATGGGTGTGTATGAAGTTGTGTTCTGGCAGGGGTTTGGGCGTCAGGGTGTGTTACAGAGCAGGTATTTGATACTTGAGTTTCATGAAAGTGAGTGAATAATTAAGCAATAAGCCCCGAAAGGTTCTAGTGATTTTAGAACAGCAATGGGGCATTGTTAGTGCCTAAAACCCCCCTTAGCTCTTCTGAAATCACTGGAACCAACAGACTTGAGTGGCTTATTGCTTTCCTAAAATAGTTATGTATACCAAGAGATTTCATAAAAGAAAGGCATAGCAATGATGTAACGATAGATAATCATTCTTCTGCCAAGAAATGTATTTCTTCTATCAAAATTGTTGGCAAGCAACTTTGAGACGCAGCAACTCTAACTTTTGTATTAATTTGTGGCGGCGCAGTAATATAGAATTAAATGCGGTCAACATAAATGATTGTGCTGGGTTTTATAACGACATTGAATGTAATTCAGGCATAATTAATGACCAGAACTATCTGTTTTAGAATGAGCCTGTGTGTGTGTATGTGTGGAAAGGGGTTTACTGAGCATGGTGTAGAGGATTTTGGGGGTGTCATGAGTACTCTGAAAGGAGCATCAGCACTGACAGTGAAAAACTGTTTAGTAAGCTTACTTAAGTCAGGAGTGTGCATGTGTTGCATAAACTAGGACCATGTGTGTTTGAGAGAGAGAGGGTTAGAGCTAGGAGTTTGAGATAGATTTGTTGTTCAAGGGGTCTCCATGGGGTCTACCATCTCCACGCACACAGGGAGGGACATATGGAGACCAGATGTCCCTGCTAAAGTCTGGATATATATGGGCAGGAGGGGATAGGGGCACCTCCTCACAGGGCTTCCCTCTCTTCCTGCACAAAACTAGATGGAACCTGACAGACTCAGCACAGCAGTGTGGTCAGACCTTTTACAGCAAAATTCTGCCATTCAAGTGGACAGTCAGGTTTCCGATTTGCATTTCTCAGTCAAAGTCACAAGAAACACGTATGCTGTTTTGCATGTCTGCGGCATTTATTTTCTGTGCTATGGTACGCTATGAAAAAAAAAATCAAAACACTGAAAGTTTATGAAAGGAAATGGCTGGGCCTAGATTGCTGCTCTGTTACCATAACTGGCCACAAGTGGACTCCCCCTGTACAACCACAGGGCACATGGGGATGGGGGGGGAGGCAGAAAAAGGACTGGGTGATCTGTGATAGTAGAGAAGGCCTATCAGGTTTTCAGGTTTTTTTTCTGGGGGTACGGTGGAGAGGAGGCTCCTCTACCTCAGGAATGCCATTCAAATGAATGATGGCAGTCACCCCACACCATCTGACTCACTCACTCTGCCCGTTTACATCACTTGTCATTTATGGAATGCTCCATTAATATCCTCAGATTCAACTTTTACGAGCATCAGGGGTACTGCACATATTCCAAGACTCGGGGAAGCACAGGTCTGAGGAAAGAGAGCATGAACATCTCTCCACTCAAAGCGCGTGATGACGACCTTCGGCCACAGTGAAGGCTGATTCAATGAGCAAACTCAATTCTGCTTAATGAGAGAGAGATGATAGTAATTTCTATCTGGGCAACACTGACAAACATCTTGCGAAACATACTGCAAAAGTCAACTCACATATTTCTTTACCTCAGATATGTGTTGGTGGTTTGCTAGCAGCGTCTGTTTTCTCCCGCTCAGATTTCTCTGAGAGTGCAATATATTATGCTATGGCTATCCCAACACACGCACTAAAACCTTGATATTTCCAAACACACTTGCCAACTGGTTCAGTCAATGTTTTGAGGCATAACCTTTTTTTCCTGTCGAGAAGTAAATGGGTCCTTTTTTCCATGGCTTCAGCTAAAAGGGGGTAAACTACAATAACACTGAGGCCACAGCCTAGCAATATAGGTTGTCACATTCAAGCTTCTGTGTCGGTGAGGGTGCCCAAAATGCAGTTTGTTTTGGAAAGATAACCTGTTCAAAGCATTTGAACTTCTCTTTTCAACAAGATCAGCTCCTTCCTGCAACCCCTTAGGATGTGGAAGCCATCAGCCCCTATTTTTGGTCCAGGCAGTGGAACTTCCTCTCCCCCCACAGTTTGGGGGATAAGGGGGTCTCTGAGCAGTTGGCCGAGAGCCAATACCCCATAAGTCACTGCAGGAAAGTTTTGGCCAGCTCTGCATCGCCAGAGAGACTGGGAAACTGGAAAAAACATTTCCAAGGGACTTGTGATTTGCTCACTGCACTTCAACTCAAGCGGTTTGCCAGTCCTTTATCGTCTGTCTTATGAGCAGTACCAGATTACCCATCACAAGGAAAGCAAGGTGGAAAGAAGCTACAGGGACCACTCCGATGGGACCATGCCTGCAAGTGTTATTGTGCCATCTGATTTTCAAACAATATAAAGGATGTTTCCATTCGCCGAAAGAATAATTTCCTTGTTTACTTTTGGCACATTTCACGGACAAGATAAACAGTTTATTATCACTGCAGCATGACTGGAGGAAGCAGAAGATAAAAAACAACAACATCACTAGAGGAGGATAACAGATGAAGAGAAAGTTTCTCACACCACAACACGCTCTCTGGCTCAACCTAAGAGCCACTTCAGTGAATGGGGGTCCCAGGAAGGAGAAGGGGGAGACCAAAAGCACAGAGGGAGTTTGTCTGTGTTCCCTTTGAGGCTGAACCCAGAGGTGACGCAACAGCTCCCTCCATGTGACACATTCAAAACACTCGTGTCCAACTGGGGCCTGGGCACCACTAAGTGTCCTCTGACTATTAACTCATTAGATCACAATTAGGACATAAACACGTTCTCACATGACAAAACTACATCCGTATGTAAACCACACTGATGCCACCAATATTCTGATGACTGAGTATTCACAGAGGCCAGTAGATCACGTTTAAGATCAGATTATGTTTGGTATATAACAGTGCCCTATCAAACAGTGCCAGCTACTTGTTTGATAACTAGTATGCACTGTGCCCTTGATACTGCATACATAACTGCTATAACAGACCATAAACTGACCTCGGTCACTTAAGTAACAAGAACATAAACGAGCTGTATCACTTAAGTAACAAGAGCATTGTTCATGGTTAGCACGTTATTTCTGAGTTTTGGTCAAAACATGTTTGGATAATCATTCTGGGGGCAGACATTCTGATGGCCGTGGACCAATCACAGAGCAGATAGCAGACTGACCAGCGAAGCATTACATATGCCCTACAGGTGTTCATTTGCTTGATGTTGAGGCTTGATTTTGAGGGTCGATATAGATGTCTACCTCAGATGATCTTATGGCTTAGTTTTGGAAATCTTAAGAGATTTACTATTCCTTTATTTTATCTCATCTACTATGGACATTAATTAAAGAGCCTTGATTACTGACATCTCCGCTTCAGCCCTCTGCATTAACATTCTGACTATTTACCTTATTTAGAATAAGACAATATTGTGATTATGGGGTTTACATGAGTTGTTGATTATAGTTGTTGAATATTCCTGTTTATAGGTAACATACATAGTCCAATTATTACTAGTAGATGGTTGATTCTGTAAAGGTTTCTGCGCCGAAAAATCTAATAGGACGTTATAATGCGATTAAGGTGTATACATGCATACAACACACCTCAATGATGTGACTAAGATCGGAATACTCCACAAGTCTTAATTTGATTATTGCTTATTCTGACTATGACCTTATTCGGGTTAAGGCAATCAAAAAATGCTTGTTTACATGGCAGAGTCTTATATCAGTCTTATAACTTAACACAGAGCAGATAGCAGACTCACCAGCAAAGCATTACATCACAGATAATTTGCTTACTCTTGAGCCTTGATTTTGAGGGTCTATATACAGTAGATCTACCTCAGATGATCTTGTGGCTTAGTTTGGGACATCTTGAAAGATTTACTATTCCACTTTAACACGAAAATTCACATGAAGGCTCCATGAATGAGTCACTTCTCCACCTCAAAGACGGAAAGGTGTGAGCAAAAGCAACTCAGATGCCACACAGTCTTACCACACCCTGCGTGCTCAATATAGCAAGCAACAGCAAACACCTCACTGACAACAGCAGCTAATCACACACTGGACTGCCATGAGCTGCACACTTAGGGAGACTCGAAAGAGGAAATCTAGTGTTATCTTTATTTGTTTGTTGTTGTTGTAGTTGTTGTTTTGCTTTCAGGACAGGGCATAAACATTTTCATGTGGTGATTTCATTATAGCTAAATGGATATCGGGATCACTAACGGAAACACTTATGAGAAGCTACTGTTTACAAGTAAGCTCTACTTCTCTTTCATCAGCGATGGATATCTGACCCCATTATTATGAAAAGTGCAATAGCAATAGGGTGTCCACAGTCATTACTCACCACACAGTGATGGAAAAGGAGCTCCCATGACTGGCTGAGTTTTTGGTTTAGGACCATGTCAAAGAAGTCATAGATGAAATAACCTGCACAAGAGAAACATGTGTGAGAGAAAACACTACAAAATGAAGCTTTGGCATATCAGATACCATGACGACACCACTGATGGTTATGGAGATGTCAGTTCCAGAAGTCTATTTATATCCATCTGCTGCGAGCGTAACCATGGCGACGGCATTTTAAGATGGAGGAACTGAACAAAGGAAGCACACTGAATTGGGTTTTTGGTTGCTGTTTTTCTACAAATTGAAAACATTCCACTGTAAAATTGCCATGGCTCCAATCTTTTGCTACTGCAGATCTTTTTCTATATCTCAGTGCAACCTGGTTAAATGACAGACAGTGCTATAAGCGCACATCCTCTGGACAATTAATCTCTGATGGATCCAGTTGTATTACATGGTTACACACAAAACTGAATTACAGTTTTTCTCAGTCGCTTTGGTGCTTTTCTCAGATCAGAATGAAAATTCTCATAACCATTAGTTCAACCTCCACAACATTTAGTCATTTGTGCACATCATAGTAACAATTTCTCCTTCCTCTGAACAAATTGCAAATGCTTTTGAACATGTATCAGTTGCTTTGTCATGTCAGTCAAAATTGTAAGGCCCGTCTTTTGCCCAAACTTATGCATTTCTAAAGAATGGCTTTTGCATTCAATTTACATGTGTGGATGCCTGTGTTTGATCTGTATTGTCTTAGCTGGCCATGGCCAAAGATCCCCAACACCCGCTCATGCATAAAGTGACCATTTGCTCCTTGTTCTGGCCCCTCTACTGAGAGATAACTCAGTCCTGGGCCTACTTGATGTCTTGTGGTGAGATAGGCCAACCTCATTATCATACAGTATTGCTCTGTAAATATGTGTTGTGAATAATACATTCATGTTTAGTCTTGAATTAATACTTGTAATGTGGGCAACAGTCTGATTATGGTTTTGGTACAATTGAATGTATCTGTGCATAGTTGTAGATTAAGAATTAAACTGTAGCATAAAGTTATGATATCCACCTGGGCCACACCCATCCACCTCAGACAACAAAGGCTCTGATGAGTCAGGGGTGGCCCAAGTGAATGGTAAAAGTGGAGGCTCTTGTCCTCTTGGGGCTCTTCTGTCTTCTTTCCCATCTTGGGGCTTCTTCTTCGCTTCTTCTCTTCTCTCTTCTTTTCCCTCTCCACTCTCCTCTTGAGCTAGGCCCTTGTGGCTTGGTCTTCTGCCTCTCTCTCCCTCTTCCTCTCCCTCTCTCTCCCCCTCTTCCTCTCTCTCTCTGTCTCCCTTTGTCTTTCTCTCTCTCTCTCTTTCTCTCTCCCCCTTTCTCTATCTCTGAGTTTGTATTGTTTTATCTGGTGTATCTGTTATCTTTAACTTGTCAAGTTTACCTCTGTGAATTGGTTAAGTTTCCTTTGTTACCATTTGCTACTTTGTTACAGTAGACCATGTGAGTTTACTTGTACATTCAACTGAAGTGATATTGGTTACATTTACCTTTAAGACTTAATGCCTATTAAATTGTTAATTTGCCTACCAATCGGATAACTTCAATTCTCATAGTGTGCCATGCCATTCTCCTCCATAGCTGATAAACTAGTTACTTGGTAATTGATTGGTGATACAAATTATTAATCAAATGGAGTCAGATTAACGAGTATGTAATAATATCATTGCCATTTAACTCTTCACCCTATTTGTCCACACAAGCTCTTTCAAGTGAGGATATAGCTCGATGTCTCTATGTTTCCGAGGCTATATATATCATTTATGAGCGTCTTACAAAATGAACTATACTTATGGATGCTGAATAGTTGTTCCCAATAAAACTAATAGTCTTCATTTCATTGCTTGAGTCATTACATACAAAATTGGTGAACTAGTTATCAAATTCTGTCACAATGCTGTAGAATTGCAAAGAGCATACAGTAAAACTGTGAAACGTACATATTCAGTGTCTTGTACTCACTTACTCCCCTACACTATATATAACTACAGCAATTTGTAACTTTACTGTAGTTTTCAAATGGCTGTACAAGTACTGTATAGTGTTGTCTTGAGCATTTTCAGGTAGTGTCACAGAGTTCTGACCTTTTTTTGCATGGGAAAACACTGAGAGCATAAACTGTCGTAATGAAAACATGACAAAGCCATTTTTTTCATAAACGATGGTGTCAAGACTTCTCATTTTGATGACACTGGCAGTTTCATTAATATAAATACTTGCTTTTGAGGAATGGACTATCCATTTGGAGCAAGCAACATGCTTTTGCAGGTTATCCACTAGGTTTTGCAGTTTGCACTAGTTGTTTTGAGAAATGCACTGCTGTGCAAATGTTAATAGTGATGTGAGAAAAGCACCAAAGCGACTGAGAAAAACTGTAAGCAAGGTTACTTTTTTACCCTATAGATTCACAGGTGGAAACACAACATGATGGTATTTGAGTTGTCTGCAAAGTTGGAAAGTCCCCTTTAGGAGGATATTCTAAAGTCACACCACCGTTGTTCTTTTTATTCTTATCAACTTGTTTGTACAGCAACGCATAGGCTACCCTTCGATATTACCTTTATTTACTTAGAAAGGTGTGTGCCTATAGAAGACGGGCATGGCCAGGTTATTTACTATAAACAGGATTGCTTTTAACACATATGGAAATAATACAGGTGTGTCCTCCTGATCAACACACGACCAACTGACATATAGCAAAATGTAAAGCCTACATAGAGCTCATATATTTTGCTTGGAAGTATCCTAGTGTTTGACAATATCACATTAAGGATAACAGTGATGGAGATCCACAGTCTATGTACAGCGCAGTGATGAATTATAATTTAACTTTAGGAAAGTGAAAATATGTCTGCTTGGAGTAGTGGTCTATTCTATGAATATCACGTGACGTATGGTAGGTTTAGTGCCTGGGACGGACTATAAAGCCACCCATTGATACAACATCCAGTGCTACCAACACTGCCAAGACTAGGGGTGGGATTCTTCCAAGAACGTGAACTATTCCTGGAACTCCTGCACCCTGACACCCTGCATATATTTCATAAAACAGTCCCTTTATGTTTAATTACAGTAAATTTAAAATGATGGCATCAGAAACCACTCATCGTTTGACTTTGAAGACATGTCAGATGTCTAAAATGCCATTTTAGAATTTCCAGAGGTTCCAGTCATGACACTGGTTCTCAAAACCCTAATGGTAGGCTATGCTGCTGTATGCTGCTTCCGAGACTTCATTTGCTTGAAATATTCTGTCTTTGAGTCACGTGGCCTTTGAATGAATAATTACAATTACCATGAGCTTCCAGTGTGTACAACAATGAACAAGAGAGCCCACGCCCCTTCAAAAAAATCTCTGCCCATCTCCGCCCACTTACCAATTGATACAGATACCAGAGCATGGGAGAAAACGGAATAGGTTGCAATCAAGTCTTCTGCCATTCGCGGGTGCAAGTAAAAGCTGATTAAAAAAAAAACATGACTGTCACATGTGGGTAGTCAATCGTTTTGTGCATCACATTAGACTAAATCATTCATGTTCATACAGATGTATAGTGTAGCCTATGTGTGGTCATTTGTGAGCACACGACATATTAAACCACAAGGTTAAGGTTAAATGGTAGTTAGACCTATTGATACGTTTACATAACGCGTCTGATCTATTGCATTTTGACCAATTGGCCATTATTGGAATGACAAATTTGGGTGACAAAGATGCCAATGGAATTCAGGCTACATTGAATCGCTGCAAGTACATGAAAGAGAATAAGCTACAGATGAGCAACTCACCAAAGTACAGCCCATATCCCTGTTATGAGGCTGTGAAAGAAAGAGGTGGAGATGTTTCTCCATTTCCACGCGTTTCTACATGCACTCTCTGGCATAGAGAGTTTGCTAATTCCACAGTTTACTAATTTAAAGAAGCAGGCCGAGCCACCCGTCGTCAAGATGACCGAAGTCAACTCCATGTCTTCTTAGCTCCAAGTCAATGTAGCCAAATACGCGGCTGAATCCGAGCTTCAAAAAGACGCGCGCTTCTTAAGATCAGAAAAGAAAATGAGATACCTTTCACCAGAGAATATAATCTGAATCTGTCCGTCTGGTTAGCTTTTGGATATAATTTCATCCAGTGAAATACTTTGACAGAATCTCCTTATTTCAGAAAAGTAACCGTATTTGATGCTTTTGCGTAATGAGATGTAAAGACAAAAACTGTCCAGCCTGACTCGATGGATTATCCAGAATGTCTGAAAAGCTGGTGTGCAACTCAGAAGATCTGACACCTTTGGTAATTCAGAGTCAATCTCAAATGCTTATGTTACAAAATCCTGGGTTGTTCGCTTGTGTAACTTTTCGCTTTTACCATGACCAAACAACTGATTCCCCGCCCTACTATGGAGAGGTGCGGCTAGACAAATACGCGCTCTTTGCGTCATGTTGCTTTTGTCGCTCACATTCATCTGCCCCGCCCCTTTTATATCACAGTGATGGTGACACAGGAAATGTGAGGTTTGATCACTGATCTATAAAGAACACTCTTTCTTTATAGATCAGTGGGTTTGATGGACAAAATAATATATAGCCTGCCGTATTTGTAAATCACACACAAAGCAAATGTTCAGTAAATTAACAATGGGCATATATATACACACACAAAGCAAATGTTCAGTAAATTAACAATGGGCATATATATACATATATGGAAACTTAATGATTTTTAAAATGTTTTAAATGTTTTTTCATAATGAGTGTTTGATATCTTGTAACCTTGGTTACCCAACAACGCTCCCTTATCAAGGCCAAATGTTATGTGACGTTGTAGTCTACGCCATCTCGTGGCTAGTCATGAAATTGTAGCCTGAAAATAATCTTGCCAGAGCCCGACTCCGGTAGGTAGGTAGGTAGGTAGGTAGCCTTTTACAGGTCATCTCAAGCCTTTGGACAAATAATAGTATTGACCACTGCTGTTTTGCATGTTTTAATTGTAAAGTTGATATTAATCCATCCTCTGTATTTTCAGTTTAAACTGAACAGAGCAGAGCCACCCTATGACATTCTACACTGATCAGCCATAACATTATGACCACCTGCCTAATATTCTGTTGGTCCCCTTTTTGCCATTAAAACAGCCCTGACACGTTGAGGCATGGACCACTGAAGGTGTTGCCAGTCCACTGATTTTCTTTCTTTGGACCACTTTTGAGGTACTGACAACTGCAGACTGGGAACACCCTACAAAAGCTGCAGTTTTGGAGATGCTCTGACCCAGTTGTCTAGCCATCACAATTTGTCCCTAGTCAAAGTCGCTCAAATCCTTACGCTTTTGTTCCTACTTCTAACACATCAACATTGAGGACAAAATGTTCACTTTGGGCCTAATATATCCCATTCACTGACAGGTGCCATAATAGTGAGATAATCAGTGTTATTCACTTCACCTGTCAGTGAAGTGTTATGTTATGAAATGTTATGGGTGATCGGTGTATATTGACATTCTATGTTTGAATAGACCCGCTTTACAATCTTTGCTGAATTCTCAGTTTCGCACTGCTGACCCTGTCATGATCTGATCCGCATTGCTTATAAGTCTGGAGACACTAGTGAAATGCACTTGCACAGTCACTGTCCACGAAAAAAGTCCAAATGGAAGCCTTTAAAGCCTTATAAAGTAATATTTTCAGAAAACAGAAATAAGTGGATTTTGTGTGCAACAGACTACTGTCACAAAGCAAGTATTCTGTAGCAATTTTTATTGCATTTAAATCACTCAAATGGTGGTTGATGGTTTTGTATTCTGGTTAGCTGACCACAACATTCAGAGTAGTCATACGTGGTCTTTGGCTAAATTAAGTCATAATGTAGGCCAGTCTACAGATAGTCTAAAGCCATGGCTTTGAAGACGACATCATGCCTTGCATGGCTCCCGCCAAATCCACAATCTGTTCACTGTGACCTGAAACCGTTCCACTAGATTCCAATCAGGCTTTGGGTTTAACCTAGTAACATAGTGGGGAGATGATCCATGACAGGTTTTCGCCACAAATTTACTAGTGCTATTTCTAACTCCTATGTTCAACATATATACACTGGCCTATGTAACTCTGAAATTCTGAAGTTTTAAAACTTATGAATATTATGAATAAGTAAGTAGGGTTTGAGGTTTATAAAGAGTTGCAAGAGTAGGATGACCATGGGAAGCGTGACTTCAGTTTTCAAGGAGTTACCATGCAGAGGTCATATCATGTGCTATGTGCCACGGTACATCTAGTTTTGAGACCACTGAATACAATTTGTTTCATTTGTCAGACATAAATGACATCTCATAAATTAACCAAGTTAGTAGACAGTAAGAAAGAAGGAGAAAAGATGAGAAAAAAAGAAGGTTAATAAGAGTCATGAACTTGACCGGTGAGTGTGAGAGCAGGATTCCGTCAAGAGCTTACAGTGCCATTTGAAGTCCGCCTGTATAGAGGCCAGATTACAACAAGACCCACTGTAAATGACATTTTAAGAGAGGAAAGAAAAAGTGGCTCATTTATTTATGCCTAGACAGGTCTGATAGGTCATAGGCCTACATTTATTGTCAGGTGAATAACATAATTTCTATTTTATGTCTTAAAGTCCAGTTCTTATTTAATTAAAATCCATGTAGCTTTACAGTTTTCTCTGATAGCTTAAACACATTTTTTGTAACTATGGCTTTTTTTGCAAAACTCTACACACAAATAGGAAAACCTTTCACCCTCTTCACACCTTCGTAAAAATGATGTTTTCGTATCAAACAGTAAACACAAGCCATCACAATAATAAGCACACAATGTGCCAACTACACACTGATGGTCTGAATAAAAAAACACATCTAGCTTTTGCTTTCTCTGTGCACAAGGTAGACTATGTCAGTTTGAGGTCATACTTTTGTCATAGTTCTGTAAACATACAGGGATCCAAACTTCAAGTATTGGTGTTTATTTACACACATCAAAACAAACACAAGTGTGTTTTTCCAAGTCAAAACACAAAATAGAAATTTCACTGAGACAAAACAAATCAGTCTACGGGTCAGGTCGTCTCTCAAAATTCCGTCTATATCACATGCAATGTCCTAGTCCAAGGCACCGGGAAAAATATATTCTGGAATGACGTATCCAGGCCTGACGTGACAATTATCCCCACATGTAGACTGTTTTTTTTGTCTGTAAAAGGGCTATTTCTTTCTCTTCTCACTCTTCCTGTTCCCTCCATTGTACCCATTGTACATTACCTGTGGCTTATTTATAGTGCTTAGGCTGATTGCAAAGTGAACTAATTATCTAAAACAGTTTTCACATGAGAAAGTGTGCCAGAGAGTTGGCAAAATAGTGTAAATAATAGCCATACATGTGTATGATTTGCCAGGAGTGTGTTGATCATTTGGAAATTGAGTGTAAAACAGTGAGTGCTGTGCAGGGAATTGTGCCCATAGTTGTGCAAAGTGTGTGTTACAAAATTGCAAACTGAGTGCAAAGCAGTGTTTGTGCTTTTAGTTTTGCGAACTCAGTGAGTGGTTTTGCTATAAGATAGATAGATAGATAGATAGATACTTTATTGATCCCTAGGGGAAATTCAAGCAAGTATTAAGATACATAGATACTTTATTGATCCCTAGGGGAAATTCAAGCAAGTATTATATATTAATAAGTAAGTATTGATAGTTTTAGAAATTGTGCTAAGAATCACAGTTGTGTTTAAGCATTCAGAAAAAACTGTAATAGCCCATAACGGCAAATCTGACCTATAGGGCCTATATTTAAAACAGTACAATTGGAATATTTTACTTGTTAGCCTACATGCCAGGCCTATAGCTAAAAGTAGCCTACAGGCTGTTTATCGTGGTGAAAAAAACAAACAAACAAAACAATTAACCCTCTTACCCTCAGGTAACAAACCACATTTTTGGTTACACTGGCCTTTCAAATTGCATTTCAATTTTATATACAATGATAAAAGACATGTCTCTGACCAATAAAATGATTGGTAGAAGTGGGTGTGGCCTTTGACCAAAGGCTGGAGCAACCCTTTCAGGAAGCAACACTGCATGGATCAGAGCGCCAACAATAGGTAAGAACAATATCAAGTTTTAACATGTTTAAACTGAAATAAATGTATAAACAAAATATATATATGCGCATAAATATGTAAAGAAGTTTTCATTTATTTACAAAAACAGGTTTTTTTTGTCTGTTGCCTCAGGGCAACAGTATGCAGTTAGACCACTTTTGTTTAAAGCCATTATTCAGAAGCAGTGGTTCTCAATTCTGGTCTCATGGACCCCCTATCCTGCATGTTTCAGATGCCCCCTGCTCCAACACACCTGATACAAATAATCAGCTTATTATCATACAACTGCAGCATTTGATAACCAGTTTTGAGGGCATTGAGTGATGATGGCTATAGTTGAGAAATACAATGCACTAACATGAACTTGCACAAAATGTGTGGCCATTTGTGTGTGTGTGTGTGTGTGTGTGGTGGTTATAGTAAGCTATTTGGCACATTGTAATTGAATACTTTCTATTGTTGTTTAAAGGAGATGGCCCTGACACTGAGCCTGCTGTGGTTGAAGGTGAAGAGGCTGATGACATATATGAGGAGGATGTTCCATACTTACCCTGCTTTAACCCTCTCTGCTACAAATTCTTCAGTAATTCCTCTTCGTTGCTGTGGCCATTTATTCTTTATTCTTTCAAGGATAGCCCCTTGAGATGTACCATCTCATTTTCGAGGGGGTCCTACATTTATGATCCGATCATCAACATACCCAATGCAAGCCCTACTCCAGAAACACACCGGCAAGATTCCAGACATCTCAGAGTCAATTCAGGTTACAACATAACCCCAAGTAGTCTGTGAGTTGGAGAACACCTTACAAAGACTAAAACAAAATTCAGACATAGCCTACAATATAAGTCAAACACACACATTAAAACATGCATGCACATTCACACACAAACACAGTCAGTTGATTGTCGGATTAAATGTTGAGTGTGAAAATGAACTATGTTTTTTCTATAAACTATCAGTAGCCTAAATAAAAAAAATAGAAATTAACTTTTTGCATAACTTGCTTTGTCCCAATTTCCCAATTTCACTACACAACTACATAGAGAAAACCGTGACGTTTTTACCCTTGTGGCGTCAATTTTTTGGGTCATAAAAATAAAATAAAATAAAATAAAATAAAATAAAAAGTCATGCAATAGGGTTAAGTTAGAGACATTGAACATTGTTTGTAACCAGGAACCCCACCCTGCAGCGGGTAGGCCTGTCACGGTTTATGCAAACTCTCCCATTCATTATTAATTCATTATCCCAATAGGCCAACAGAATGCTGAATCATGTTGTATCAGCGTAAGACACAAGCAAGTCCAGCGAGTTAAGTAAGTAGCCTAGCCTATAAGGACCGGAGAATAGCTGGTCTGCTATCGGACCGGCTTCTGTCAGCCAGAAGAAAGGTAGCCGTAGCCTATTACTATTATTTTGTTGTGTTTAAAAATGAGTTGGGGGCTAACCTAGGTCATACAATTGCATAGCCTTTGTGTGCAGGCAGATGTGCCTTCATCAGAACACCGTGCAGTAGCCTAAATGTTCTGGTCGACCCGCCATGCCGCCGTTGTTATTACGAATGATTTTACCGAATCTGTAGGCTATTTTTCCACCATTTATGATAGGCTATGATTGTTCACTGATGCATTGCTACTTGATAACGTCTAACTAAAATGATGGTGCCTCTGACTTCAGCTACTTAGGCTACTAGATGCTTGAACGCAACCCAAATAATCTTGCGTAGCTTTATCCTGTTGGTAGTAGTGGATGCTTCGTGCTTAAGTCGTTGCCAAACGATGGACCCTCGAGCAATAGTTGTCCGATTGATTTGTAAGAGCGCCTTTCAAGTTGCGAACATCAAAGCCTTCGCGGCTGTTCGAGCGTCCAGGTGTAATAGTTACGTTACATCATTTCGAAGCTATAACGTTGCAGCTGGTAGACCTACTTTATATCGGTTAAGTAAACTCTGGTTCACCCGGACATTGGGATCCTATAGTACTCTTCAGCCAGGTATGCAGGTTTGTAGATAGACATGTTTTTTTATGCCGTGTGCTGTTCTGCATTCCTTAAATGTATCTTGTGATGGTTTGCAGATAAAGGAAAAATGGCCAACTCAAATGACTCGACGGAGATCACGGAAGTGGTGTGTCTGGAGTCAGACCTGCAGGATGGACAGTATGTCATGATCCCTCATGGTTGTCTGTGTGTAGTGTACCGGTATGCATGTGAAAGTGAAAGAAAAGTGAAGAATACACATTTGTTCCTCTTTTCTCTCCTCACAGGATGAAAGAAGTCGAAGTGGACAAGCATAAAATTCTGTTGGTCAAGAGCAAGGGCCAGTTCAGTGCAGTTGGCAGCCGTTGCTCTCACTATGGAGCTCCACTTATCATGGGTAGCCATAATTCAAATCCTGCAGTGTTTGTTTTTGACCATACTGTATAGGCTAATACAAATATTTGGAGTATGCTCAGGGCTTGGCAGTGATTAATTATGGTGAATGGGTTACAGGTCAGCACCAAAAGATTGGGCTTTATAGTGTTTGCTCTAACAGTGTGACCACATAGGAGGCTTATGATTTGATAAAGCTCATCTCGCAGTCTAACCATATAGTTTAGACTAGTTTATACTATTGTTCATCTCACCTTATGTCTGGATAAACAATTACAGGGCAAATGTCAGGTTAAAAAAAATCATTAATATTAATTAATGTGTGCAGAAATAAATGAAGATATACATATTTTCAAAAGTATTAGACCTACTCTAAATGCACTACGACAACATTTACAGCCAACAGTTCAAAACACAAATGAGGGATGATGTCATAAGTGGGAGTCATGCCAAGAAAGTACTTAAATATTAAATGTAAATATATATAATTATATGCAAATATGGAGGGTTTTGAGGCAGACAAGGTCAAAAAAATATTTTGTAATAGTAAACAAATTTGACCTGACAATCATTCTTTATATTACATTCTTCCCTTTTATGATGTCATCACTCAGTTGTAAATCTTGACAGAAATAATTTTGTGCATCTCCTCTGATTTATCTGCACATTAGTTAACATTAATGAAAACATGTGTTAACCATGTCCACTGCGTGTCGGGGTGTGTTCTCTCTGTCGGGACTTATTTTCTGATAATTACCGGCGGACAATATATTATCCCTTACATAATGCTCTTTAAGATATCAATGCTTTTGGACATTAATATTGTATAGCCTAAAAGGAATGCTCTTTTTGTTCAATAACAATGCAATACTTTGCACACTGTGGGTTCAAGAGAAAAAAAGAAGGTCTATGAAGGTCTATATTGAGAGGCAGGCTCTGTAAGGGACCCATTGGAGGATATAATTGCACACTCTTTTTGACGTTTGCAGATATTATTTACTTATTTAAGCCTTTTTCTATACCAAGGAGCAATCATATGAGTAAGTGAGCAATCACAGTTGCTACAGTGTTCATTTGTAAAATCTTTGCAGGGACTCTGTTGGGGGACAGAGTGAGATGTCCTATTCATGCAGCTTGCTTCAATGTGAAGACTGGAGATATTGAAGAATATCCTGGCCTTGATTGTCTACCCACTTACAAGGTATACTACCCGAAATCACCAGCGCACAAGCATGGATTACATAGCTCATAGAATGAATGACAAAAAGTGAGAAAAATAATTACTTGATGAATCAATAAATGATGTTCATATCAATTTGTTTATGTTTATATATTCTTCTTTTTTTCAAATAGGTAAAAATTGAGGATGGCAAAATATATGTCACTTTAAACACAAAGGTAAGTTCATGACTAAAACGTATTAGTCTTATCAGAAGTTATAAGGTTAAGAACCACTGGTGTAGAGCAAAAGGGTAAAACTTTGCAAAATGGAACTTCATGGAGTCATTGCTGTATAACTTAATGTGTTTGTGTGTGTGTCCCCACTCCATGTTCTTAGGCAACCAAGCGCGTGAAAGAGATGTCCCACAGAGCACCTGAGGTCTGTCACACAGTGATGTTGATTGGAGGAGGTGAGTGGGTGATATCCTGTATGTATGTGTGTGTCTGTGGGGGGGGGGGGGTCACTGAGACACCTATTCGTTGGATTAGAACAGGGAACGAGTCAGTACGAGGGTGTAGGGTTGTTTGCACTGCAGGACAGTTACATACAAATATTTAGAAGCATCTTAAATTGTGATATTATGCCAATAACAGACTGGTCTCCATCATAGGTCCTGCCTCTCTGGTTTGTGCTGAGACCCTCAGACAGAATAACTACAGTGGGAGAATCATCATTGTCACCAAAGACAACCTGCCGCCCTTTGACAGGCCCAAGCTGAGTAAGGTAAGACCTGTGGCCACATGAAACATGGATTTCCACATATCGTTTCCAAGAGTAAATGAGAAAGAAACTGGTTGGTTTGCCTGGAAGGTATCAATGTCTGTATATTTGTTCTCAGGCTATGAATATCGAAAGAGAAAAAATCCTCCTGCGACCAAAAGAGTTCTTCCAGCAGCATGACATCGAGATGTGGATGGAAAAAGCGGTAAGCCACCAAAGCTCTTATATTCAAGTATTTAGGCTTAGATCTTCAAGTTCTTGGTCAATAAACCACTGTAGGACATGTGGAGTGCATCAGGTGGAGTGCATATCAGGTTTTTTTTCCTGTTTTTTTTTGTAACAGGTGCTTTCTGTGAACACTGAGGCAAAGACAGTGACTATGGATGACAACACAGTGCAGCAATACAACCAGCTGCTGATAGCCACTGGCTGCAGGTCAGTGTTTAAACAGGATCTCACTCGACAATATGCACTGTATTAAGGAGATTCATTACGAAGATAGCTTACCCCTGTGTGTGCTCCTCAGAGCAAGGCGAATGGCATGTCCTGGGGCAGACCTGGAGAATGTGAGACTACTGGAGAGCTTTAATGATGCTCAAGACATACATAACTTGTGTGCTGGCAAGAAGACTGTCGTAGTGGGGACCTCATTCATAGGTAAAAGCAGATGTTACTTAATACTTAATACTTTATACTTAATACTTGACCAATGGCTGTAACCCTGTTACTTCAACCTATTCTTGCACTGATATTGTTTTTTATATTACTTTGTCTACATAATTCTCTTATATGTCCATATTTATTTTATGCTGGTGTCTAGACGTTATTCTTGTACTGTTGCACTTACTTATTTGCACCATCACACTCACTCTCATAGAGCACCTTACCATGCATACAGAATTACAGGCTCAGTCCCTGCCCTGTCACTGCAAGCGCCTCATGCTTGATCATCCTTAAGCACACTATGTGGATATTTGATTTAATTTATTTAGTATACCGTATTTTCCGGACTATAAGTCGCACTTTTTTTCATAGTTTGGCCGGTCCTGCGACTCAGGTGCAACATATATATATTTATATATATGTTTTTTTTCCTCTTCATGAAACATTTTTTGACTGGTGCGACTTATAGTCCGGAAAATTTGGTAGTATTTAGTATTTTAGTATTTTTTTTAATCTTCTACTGTCTCTATTGTGCAGTGGAGTTTTTTTATATTTATATACCGGTACTTATATTACTTTTTCTGCTGTAAGTGCATGTTGTGTGTGATGTCTATATGCCACTGAGACCTTGCATTTCCCATTGGGGATCAATAACTATCTATCTATCTATCCATCTATCTATCTATCTATCTATGTTATTTGTCTAGACAATTACTCTGTATTGGGTTTTGTGCATTTTTATTAGTTTTTTGTAATGCATTTTATTTAATTGTACTACTTGTAGCCATGCTTACGTGTTTGCTTGTTGTGTAGGCATGGAGGTGGCAGCCTATTTGTCGGATAAAGCTGCCAGCGTGTCTGTTATTGGAAGGTCTGAATATCCGTACCAGTTGTCGCTGGGACCAGAGATTGGCAAAATGACCATGCAGGTAAGAAATTCTGTTGTATTCTTGTAGTGTTGGCTTTTAGAATAGATTTGACTGAAAATTGGCATAATGGTTACTATCAGTTCAATGAATTACCTTTTTTTTCCCATGAAAGATGTTGGAGGAGAAAAATGTGAAGTTCTACATGAATGACAATGTTGCTGAGATATTGGGAGAGAATGGAAAGGTAACAGAACGTTGTTGCAAACATTGCTTGCCATAATACAATCAAACATCATACATTTTTAGGCAGACAGTCAGGCAGTAATAATATATTGTGAAATATATTAACAGGTCAAAGAAGTTCTGTTGCAAAATGGAGGACGTCTAGAGGCAGATGCTGTGGTCTTTGGAATAGGTATAGTACAGTCCCTGATTATTTAGAGTATGTGTCTATTTGGAGTATAGTGCCATAAAAATAGGCTATGGTCTTAATGGTCTTCAGCATCACCTTACTGGCATGGTGTATCATATGGTTGTTATTTTTACCTGTCTGTAATAATGTAGTAATGCATTGTAAGCTGTTGTGCATTTTTCTTAGGTGTCTTGCCCAATTCAGATTTTCTAAAAGGAAGCAAGATCAAAACGGACCAAAGAAATAACATCATTGTTGATAAGGTGAGCCTTGATTTAATTCGGAGAAGTGTCTAAAGTGTTGCCTGTGTGTAAGTGGATTTGAGTTTTGAACATTATTATCCTCTCCCAGTGCATGAGGACCAATGTCCCAGATGTGTTCTCTGCCGGAGATGTGGTGTCGTTCCCTCTAGGTGTTCGTGGAGATGAGTTGGTCAACATTGGACACTGGCAGCTGGCACATGCTCATGGTAACGAACAACCACCGACCTCAGCCAGCGTTGATTTATAGTCAGCTAATGGGCTTGGTGGTGATGATCTGTGTTTTTATTACGCATTAATGACAGGCAGGATAGCAGCACTAGCCATGGTCAACAAACCAACTGAAATCAACTCAGTCCCTTTTTTCTGGACTGCGCTCTTGGGAAAGAGCATTCGATGCACAGGTGATCTTCAAAGTAGCTAGTAGCCCTGCAGAGTACAATATCACTATATAATTGTTAGACCAATTCCTTCTGTATGTTTATATTTCTATAGGCTATGGACATGGGTATACTGACATTGTGTTCAAAGGCAAAGTGGAGGAAAGGAAATTTCTAGCCTTCTACATGAAGTAAGACTTCACAACACGTGCACTATCATGAGTAAGGTAACCATCAAGGCTTAACATTTCACTGCTGCAGGTATCTCTCTGAGCCTCAATTGTTTTCGAATCTACAGGGACAATATCATGGTGGCAGCAGCCAGTCTGAACTTTGACCCCGCAGTCGGTCTCTTGTCCGAAATGATGGCAACTGGCAAAGTCATAACCAGAGCTCAGATTGAGTAAGTTTTGAATGAATTGAGTGTGTGAGTGCCCACATCCATACTGTAGGGCTCTGCCATATCCTATTACATAGTGATAACTCTTCCCAATTATATGAATTTCAACTATATCGATGTTTTTGGAGATGTGCAAGGCTAAAAATAGCTCTGCCATTCATCAATTGGGATTAAAAATCTACATTAAATTAATAAAATGAATGAGGTCACTTGCCATTGGCAGGTTGCTGCTACATTTACATTGCAATTTAGCCCTTGTTTGTAAAGTTTATACATTTCACAATGTAGTTAGAGGTAGGCCTAGAACTTTCTATATGGTTAAGTTATATTATCACCCAGAGAGAAGACCATAGTAAACAACAGTTGAGCCTGGAGGCAGAACACAAAAATCCACTACTGACAAATCATAAAACTCCAAAGTAAATATGTAAGGGATAATGGACGACACGGTGGTCTGTTCACAGAAGTTAATGCACGGTCGAGGTTGTAAAACGGCCCCGACGCGAAGCGGAGTGCATTAACTTCTGTGAACAGACCACCATGTCGTCAATTATCCCGCTTCTTATTCTTATTAACTTTAGCTTTGAAACATCGCTATTTTACCTAGCCTGCTGTCATCCATCTAGCTAAAAGCCACCTCCGTCATATGCTACAATGTTACTATATGTTCTGAACGTCTGCAAGCTCGGATGCAACGTGACGGTTCATTTAAACTTCGGCGAATTAATATACAAGTGTGATACAGCCAAAAAAAAGGATCTACTTCATAGGTGTGCAAATAACATACGGTTAATGGTTGTTCTAAATTACGTAGGACAATGGGAAATTCAACCAAGCAGTGGAATAATACACAATATTCAACTTCGCCTTGTGAAATATTGTATGGATCTTAAACAATGTTTTCTTTTGCCGTAGATCTGATGACCTGAGTTGGTTGCAGCTGCCATAGCCTCTTCTGTGCCCACTCCTCTGCTGGAATGGAAGTCGTCTCAGTGTGGACATCATCTCTCTTCTTTTTACTCAAGTGTCACATACAATAAATACTGTAACTTCTGTATTTCATACTTTTGGCCAAAGTTTGTATTTCCTTCTTCAGGCTATTGCAAGTGTAACAAACTTGGTTAATGGGCTTGACATTCTCAGGTAATGTTCCGTGTTTTATAGTGTGTATTTAATGTCTTTGAATGGGATATGAAACACACAAAGCCTGTTTAAATGAATTACCATTGCATTTACTTACTATGGTTTACTGTAGCAGAAAGAAATTAAGTAATTTAATTTCATCAATGCAACAGGTGGCTAAAGCAAAATCCTTTTAGGCAAGTCTCTACACTCGGCGGCCATATTGTAACTCATTTTGGGCACTTATCGGCATCTATTTCGGGCAAAACTGTGCGTGTGTAAGGCTTCACGAATCACGACACACCAACCTCGCTCCAGCTGCGAGATCACAACACACGATTGGCACAATGTATTCACATGTCAACTGTTGGCGGCGGAAAGGGCGGAATATGTATAGACGACTGCCTCGTTTGCCTTACAAACTAACCCCATACATTTCTATGGGAGATAGAAATCCCCTAAATACACATTTAGCCTCATCTCTGGCTAAAGTCAGTAATTGTGCCTTGTATTGTATTGATGCCTTTTTGTGTCTTTATATACAAGTCACTATATGGAGTTCTCTAAATTACATGCTTTGGTTTAAGAACATGTATCTAGACAAACTTGAAATCATCTCAGGAAAGAACATTGGAATAAAGGAGGGGGTTTGCTCAGGTTTTACAAATGACAGATTGGCAAACATTCAGATTACTCCCGAAGGCATGACATGCTTTTGCCAGGAGGGGGTTGTAGCTCTGATGTGACATGCAGTTAAATTTGATTGATGGTGTATGCTAGTGTTCTTCAAACATTCCTTTTTGAACGGTTTAAGTTTCATATTGCAGTGCTTTCTAGTGGCTGTTATAATACCCAATGGCCATTGTCTAGACTCTAAGGGATGGATGACTAGACTGTGGCTTAAAGTATGCTTTAATAACAATGTGATTCACAAGTTGCCTTAAATAATGTTCTCCTATATTGTGGTTCATCCTGCATCCTGTAGGCCTATAGATTCTGTTTTTTTTATATAAACACCAGCAGTGTAGGCCTACAGTAGCCGATTATGTGTGCTGTTAACACAATAATAATTGCTATTTCTAACATTTTGATCAAGATATCACTTTTCCCCCCTGCTGCCAGACTTCCTATGACACTTTTATGTTTTATGACTCTTGTACGTTGTTGATGGGTTTATTTAATCTTATTTAAAATAAATAATATTTCCATCATCCATTAGCCTATCATTGTCTGATTTGTTATTTTTTCAATTTAAACATTTTCCATTATATAAGTTGTCTCATCTTATAAATCTGTCACAACCAAATCTGTATGAGGACTTATACTAAATATCCTTTATTATTCCACCTTAACCCTCTGTAGTGTATAGTACCTACCAGTGTTGCGCGGTCTGCCCGAAATTAAGCGGTCGCCCGCGGATGACCGCGGTCACCCGCGGTTATGAGTCATAAACAAAATATTTTAATGATATTCGGGTCATTTGCGGGCGGGTCAGTTAACATTAATTAAATATATATTTTCTACAAATAGGCCTACTTAAAATATCACGAGAAGGCTAGTATCAATACAGTAAAGTCAACAGTAAAGAAGCTGAAGACGAGTTAAAATAATAAAGACACCCCTTCAGGAAAAGCGATATAGGCTATGGGAAATATTGGGAAAAGTTCTTAAAGAAGATGACAGTAGACCGTACAAGTTATGGTCTATGTAGGCCTACTTCTTGCGATTTCCATTTTAAAGTAGGCTATGACAGCCAAAACAGGCAGCCTGCAGGAATAAATGTTATGGCACAGACTACACAGCCATATCTACCGGTATGTATAGGTTCGCGCAAGCATAAAAGTTACCTTAGTTCGTTGTGTTTGTGACTTTAAACAGTGGATGTGCTAAGCTTTGTGCTTCATTCAGCATTATAAACCAGTTCTTACGTTAACGTTTTGACCATCAATGTATCTGTCTTGCCTACCTTGCCTCACCATTTCTGTTTTCGAAAGAAAGATGTATGTCCATGGCCTTCAAATCTTATCCTAGTGTTCTAATGGTTGCGTGCGTGCTTGCGCTCTTAATCTCATTCTCTCTCCTGCGCAAACATTATGTCCTGCATGCCTACTGCGTGTAGTTCTACTGCATAAAGTTTCGCAAATAAATTAGTTTGTTTTACAGAAATGGCCTACTGTCACACTGCGTGCAGCCTATAACCAAAAGCACACATTTTGTAAATAAGCGGGTCGGATCGCAGGTCGGGTATAATTTTGTCCTAATTAATATTCGCGGTCCGAGTTGCGGTCGGGTTGATTAAAATATCGGGCGACCGCGGGCCGCTTGTGACCAAACCCGCGCAACACTGGTACCTACTGTATGTCAATCCTGTGCAGTTGCGTGACTGTCTTCCAGTATCCCATAAGCCCTTGCATTCAGGAAATGCTACGACGTTGTCAGTGACGCTGGATGTTACGGATGTTACACACTACAGTATCTTTAATGCTACTGCAGTTTAGCTTTGGGTCCTGTTATTATGTCAGTCATGGAAGAAGACGAGGTGGAATTTGCCGAAGATTTGGAGGCAATTCTGCACCTCTCACCAGAAGTGCAACTGGCCATTGAACAGGTAACGTTAATCTTACAATCCCGTTTCGTCGTCCGATATTATTGCTCTCCTGTCAGCTTTGGTTTTGCTGACCATCTGGTAACATTGCCTGGTCTAAGTTGCTCCTGGTATGACTTCGCTAAAGTGTTCGTCATTTACCAATGGAAGTCGCTTTTCATTTGCCCGTTATGTTTATCTATGCTCATAATCGAGCGCTTTGTTGTTTAGTGCTACTGATACCTGCACTGTAGAAAATGCTGATGGCCTTGTGTGCCGTTTTAGCTAGCTTAGCTAGCCAGCAAGGTGTCCACCCTTTCATCGCTTGCCGATGCTTAACTTCTCAGTGTAAATGTGCAAACTCGATATTTATGATAATTTCAAAGATTTTTGTTTTCTGTTATGTTGCCCTTGGTGTCGGGCCTAACGTTAGATGTATTCCTTTGGAGAACTGTCAGATCAGGTGACAGTGGCCCGCCCGCCCCTTTGAAACAGTATGGCTAATGTGATATGGCTAATGTGATGTACAATTAAATTTTTTTAAAGGTTTTCCCAAGTCAAGATCCACTGGACAGACCGGACTTCAATGCTGTAGAATACATCAATACGTTATTTCCCACAGAACAGGTAAGACCGAATAGTGGATCTCAACATGATGGAGTAAACATTTTTTTGAAGTATTTGAAGTAAACAGAACCGGTTGGTCCAAAGGTCTGACTGACGGCTATCAAAAGTTGGTTGTGTTTAATTTTACAAAAGCTACCGCAGTTTCTCAATAAATAAGAAGATGGCATTTCAGATAATGGCACAATATTAATTTGAGCTGTCCCATTGCAGATCTTTGAACTCACTCCCTCATATCAACACGACTATGCTGCTCAGAGAATGTAATAGTTGTGTAGGGGTTGCAGTGATATTTTTCTTTGTCTGTGGAAAGAGGATGGGTGTGAAAAGCATTATCTTTTCTGCTTTTAAGGTTATGTGCAAGTGCGCTCATTTTCCACACAGGAAGTACATTTAAAATGGCTCAAATTAGAACTTTGGCTGCCAAAATCACCAGGCTTTTGAACTAAACATGTAAAAAGAAACTGACTAGACATCTCAGAACATGCACGAGTTAACAAAAAATGTGCCAGTGTTCAAATTGCTCTATAAACATAAGTTCCTGTGCCATCCGCCATAGTTTGACTATTACAATAATAATAATAATAATAATAAAAACTTAGTCAATAGATTTGGACTCTAGTAATTAAATGTAGTTAATAGGTCAATGTAGTACTATATTAACATTTTGCAAGAGATGAGGCAGTTATTAGTATGCACAGCAATGTTAACTTAGCATAACTATATTATAGTTATATTAATGTTCATCAGTACTTGTAGGAAAACTACAGTGTTAATTTTGATACTGGTGATTGGTTAGAGTGCACACAATACTAAATGTTTATTTCCAGTCAGTTTTTAATCTATTTGTAGAAGTTATACTGGTGAGTGTCCACTAGGAAGTGCTGTGCTCCTTGAAAACCCATTGTATTGTTGCTCATGATTGAGTCAAAGTGTTTTAGTCTAATCTGTTTATGTTGTTGTTGTATAAAGTAAATGTAATGCAATGAAATAAATGTAACAATCAATTTTCTTTCTTTTAAAACAAAATGATAGTCACTGGCCAATATAGATGATGTTGTGAACAAGATCCGACTGAAAATAAGGTGAGCAGCATTTTCAGATGTTTATCAGTGATCCCCATAGATATATATATACTGTACTGTCTATACAATACTGTGCTATATCTATGAGTGATCCCAATTTAATTAGACCATGTAACTAATGCAGGGTTTTTATTCTTAATGTGTTTGCCCTCAGGCGACTGGACGATAACATCAGAACCGTTGTGAGAGGACAGACAAACGTAGGCCAGGATGGACGGCAGGTTAGTGGCCAATTACAACCGCACATTCAGTCCTCTGCTACAGCTTCAGAGAAATTATGTGTGGTCTAATTAGTTTGATTAATTTAGTCATGACATTGGCTGAAATTATATTGGCTCTTTTATTTGCTGCATATTTTGTGATTGTTTGAAACTTGGCCTAGATTGATTAATGGAAAATGAAAAAAAGAAACAAAACAAAAACACCATATGTTGGGCTGATGAATAATCAGTCTCTGTGTGAGTCTGTTGTAGTTTGTAATCCAGTCTGAGACCGCTGTTTGTCACTGAGTGTGTGGTGGTCTTGTATCCTACTTTTGAATATCTGCACCTTTGGCATGCAAGTCTGCCAGTGTATCTAGTCTTCCATGTGCCTACTGTAGAATGTAGACTATGACTATGTGTGTGTGTGTGTGTGCACACAATTGAGTGTGTGTGCTTGCGTGCACAATTGAGTGTGTGTGCGTGTGCGTGCACTTGCACAAGTATGTGTGTGTGTGTGTGTGTTTGTACACAATTGTGTGTGTGTGTGTGTGTGTGTGTGTGTGTGTGTGGTTGTGTATGAAACACTGTGACAGGGAGGGCCGGGAGATAGATGAGGGTAGCAGATTACTGCGAGTGGACGGTGCCCTGGCAGATTCCTTTGGCCGGGGGCACCCAGCTGTGAGGGGGAGCAGAGGGGCCGCGTGAGACTGAGGAGGCAGAGGATGCAGTCTGAGGGACGTCTGGGGGCTTGGCCCGCCGCTGATGGATGTGGCACCGGGGCTCTGGGTGGATGAAGGATGGCTCTCTGGCCTTCCTGCTGCCTCACCCTCTGGGGGCAGTGCTTGTCTGGGGTGGAGTAGGAGTTCGGTGTGTGAGTGTGTGTTTGTGACTGAGAGTGTGTCTGTCTGCGTGATAGCGGTTGTATGTACATATAGGTGTCTGTGTGTGTGTGTGTCTGTGTGTGTGTGTGTGTCTGTGTGTTGGTGTGGGAATGTGGGTCTGGGAGTATGTCTGTCTATGTCTCTCTGTCTATTTGTGTGTCTGTATAAGTGTCTCTGCAAGTGTCTGTGAATGTTTGAGGGGTTGGTGGTGGTGGTGGTTACTGCTTTGGGTTTCTCATCTGAAGCGGGTCTGGCCCTCCGTCACGGCACGACACGTTCCCCCTCTGCTGTCTGTCCCTCTCCTCCTCCTCCATGGAAAAGGACAGGATGAGTCAGGAGGACCAGGATGAGATGAGGCTGCGGCGATCCCGAGGTTGGAATTCCTCTCAGCCTCCGTCTGGAAAGCAGGGCAGCGATTATTTCCCTGTTTTTCGCTATAATTCCATTGGCGAACAGTGGTTATTCGCTGTCTCACTGCCTTTTGGAGGAATAAACCGCAAAAAAATTGTAAAGCCTTGATTTAACACAGATCTTGGCCGACTCCATCCGGGCAGGATGGCTAGAGGAAACGCAACACCTGACTGGGAGAAATGAGGGAGGCTGTGGGGAGATGATCCCCGGTCTTGTCTGGCATAGGTACCAGACCACTCAGACATGGAAAGAGCCGAAGAGTCGTACCCCCCCATCCTCCTTTCCTACCGAGACGTTTCCATCAGACGCGGAGGAGAGGAAAGTCCCTCCACAGATGGAAAGGCCTCACGGCGTGTGGGTGGCTGCTGAAGGGAATGCAGATACAGGAACTAGGGTTTGTTTGACGGGATATCGGGGTGGTTTTTATCAGCAGGCAAAGGGTGGAGACATCTGCTCCTGAAAAAGGGTCCCTGAGGTCCTGCTGATGGTATTTGTAACTGTGTGTGTGGGTGGAGGAACAATGCTTGTGTGTGTTTATGTGATTGTGTGATTGTAATATGAAAGTAAATTTAGATGTCTTAACTTGTCTTTTGGAAAAAGTCATGGATGCACATGAATTAATGTGTTTTGAGTCATGGGTGCTCATGAGGGTAATGTGTTTTGAGTCATGGGTGCTTATGAGGGTAATGTGTTTTGCTGGATGTTGCTGTGCAACTCATCCTCCCTGCTTTGATGTGAAGCTGGAGCTAAAGAGCAGCTTGATAAGCAAGGCCTCTGCCAGTCTTTTGTGCAGTGTTCACACCACAGATGTTCTCCCTGTTTAAATGCCATCTCTCTCTCTCTCGCTCTCTCTCTCACACACACACGCACACGTACACGTACACACACACACACACACACACACACACCTCTTCCTCCTTGAGCCCCAGAGCCCTTTTTGTTTTCATCCGACTGCTCAGAGTCTTCACTCCTTGACGGGACGCTGCAGCTGTGCACCTTCACCCAGCTGGAGTGGCATGATTCCTCTATTCTTAGTCAGAGATGTAAAGGCATATTACCCCCAACCCCCGTGGTTCCTTTTGTCCTAACTCATGACAGACTTCGCCTGGGATCATTAATGAACCGCAGAAAAGAAGGCTAAGCTTGTCAGTCACGCTGCCATTTTTTTATTGCAAACTGAAGAAGTCAGTGAAAGGGGGGCTGGGGTCATTTACAGCAAAGGAAAATGATCAGACCTCATTTATGGTATCTGATTGGAGGGGGGGGAGGGTTGATGGGGGATGGAAGCCAACATCAGCCCTAAACATTTGTTGTCAATTATGCCCAGTCATTCAGAGGGGCTGCTTTGCAGATTTTTTCCTTTGTGTAGTTTGGCTATTAACAGTAAATGTATATCCCACCCCCTAAAAGCAGCCCAAAAAGTTCCATATAAAACCGTTAGCTGTGTTGCGTCCCCCCAGATGGACAGCTCACACGAGGGGGTTTTATGGCTGTGTGGGAGCTAGTTAGGATGGGGATGTCTTGTGTAGGTTTTGGCATCAGAACCAGCCCATTAGAAATGCTCCAATAGAGAGGGAGAGAGCCTCCTCGAGAATTTAACATAAATATTTAAGCTAAACACAGGAAAGGCAGTTTACTGCTCGTGTGTGGAGGTTTTTTCTGTCGTTTATGGACTTATCCCCCCCTCTCTCTCTATCCCTCTCTCTCTCTCTCTCTATCTCACTCTGTGTTCTCTCTCTATCCCCCCCAATTTCTTCCACAGTGGCGTTCATACCACAGCGTTTTTTCCACAGAGCAGCGCATGGGCCACGCATTCCTGCTCAAATCCCGTTTGCAACCTCAGGTTGGGCTCCGGGTGCTCCACACGCGAGCGCTGGCCATAGTCTCATCTCCTCTCGTCTCGTCTCCGACAGCTTCTGTTTCTTATTTTAGAGCCTAATAAAGAAGTTTCACATGCCAAGACCACATGTATTTTATCATTTCAGTGAATCATGGAGAAAGATACAGGTGTTTTTCCCCAAACACACGGAGATGTTTGTTTCTCCCATCTGCTCCTCTGTGAGCCAGGAGCTGCGGCCAAACAAGTCGGGCATCCTGTTTCCCAGACAGGCCAGACGCTCCTCTTTAGTGACCAGCCGACTGGACTGGCCGGCTGGGCCCGCGCCGCCGCACCGTAACCGTCTGAAGGAAACATCCTCGAACTGCTGCAAATAGAGTCCACATGTGTGGCAGGACTCACCCTCTGCCAGACCAAAACAACCCCCCCCCCCACACACACACACACACACACACACCCCTCTCCTTCCCACCAGACTCTCCCCTCCCTTCTCTATCCCTTCATCAGGGGGGCAGCCGTGGCAGGAAAGATAACAAGGTGAGGCAGCGGTCAGGCGTGCAGGGTAGGGCAGGGTGCCGCTCCCCCAGCCTGCTCCGGTCATTAAGGGGAGAAATGCCGGAAATGAGTGCTGGACAAGGGCCAGGCAGGCAGCCACGTCTGCTCAAGCTCCTTATGAAGTGAAGGCCACCTCTGCTCACACATTTACACAGACTTACATACACACACACACACACACACACACACACACACACACAAGCTTCTTATGAAGTAAAGGCCACCTCTCCTCACACATTTACACACACACACCACACACACACACCACTTTTCCTTCCTCACATGCACACACACACACACATGCAAACTCACACTCTTATACACACACTCACATACACACATCCCACACTCTCTTTCTCTCTCTCTCTCACACACACATCACACTCTTACTGTCGAACTGACACTTCACACTTAGACGCTTCATGCAGAGCTAAAAACACACAGCGGTCAGAGTTCAGCCAAGCTCACACTACATGACACCAGACTGCTGTGTGTGTGTGTGTGTGCGTGTGTGTCTGTCCCCCTCAAACGGTTCATGTCAAGCGCTGTTATCTGAACAGAATCAGGGAAAAGAGAGGCGATTAATCACTGTGGATTAACTATAGTATGCAGAGCAAGGGCATCTGCTTTTGTCCTTGAACTTGCCTCTGCCTTGCTCCTCTTAAGATGCTCCTTGGGAAACTCCTGTCAGCACGAAATTGTGTGTGTGTGTGTGTGTGTGTGTGTGTGTGTGTGTGTGTGTGTTCTCCTGTGATTTTAGGAGGCTTGTAAAAGTGGTAAATTCCAGGGGCAGCTGTTGCCGGCTGTTAGCATTCCATCCGTCTGTGAAGGGAGCGCACAGAGAGAGAGAGAGAGAGAGAGAGAGAGAGAGGAGGAGAGAGGGAAAGCCTGCCCTCCTTCACTGGCTCACAGGACCAAGACACCCCGTCCAGTGGACTGGCAACCACACAGCTGTTTTCCCTTTAAAGAAATGTTGTGCAGCAATTACACATTTTCATAATCCTCCAAAGCCCCTTTCTTGTGTCTGCCAGACAGACAAACTCGAGACAGACAGACACCCCAATTCCAACAGGCTACCAGCTCTTAAACCCCTTCAGTCTCAAAGGCAGGCAGTTATATAATACAGACTTGCTCCAAGTACCTCATTATGATAACTCCAGAATTTCGATCACTAGTGAGTCTTGTTTTGGTGGGGGGGGGGGCATAGGTCTGGACTGAGGCCTGACCTTGATGAACTACCACAGTGTGCAGCCAGAGCTTAAATTCCCTTTCTGGAATGTTCTGAGCAGATGGAAAAAGGATGTTTTTCTTTCTCACCATGCCGAACCCTTTTTCTGGGGGGCTCTTATCTACCTGCTGTGCTGGGCTACAGTGTGTGTGTGTGCTGCACCTCCAGGTTTCAGTCATCGCTGGAGAGTTCTAGAAAGCCGAGCCCGAAATGCCTGTTTTCAGCTGTTCTGGTTGTCCCAGATTAGCTCCAGCGAGGAGGGACAGGCACCAGTCACGAGGCGCAAGTTAATGATTTGCTGAGGTTTTAGTAGGATGAAGGAGGAACGGGACTCTTTTTCACTTCTATTTTGATAAGACACTGGATATGCTAGCGGCTAGGAACCAGGTCAACAGATGTGTCTTATTTTTGTTGTCGGTTCAAACTGACAGGCTGGAAAAAATCTCCCAAAATGCCACAGAGGCTCCATAGATCAGTCACTGCAAATCAGCACTCTCTCTCTCTCTTTCCTTCTCTCTCTTTCTCTCTCGGTCTATCTCTCTCTCTCTCTCTCTCCTTCTTTTTCTCTCACATACTCTCTGTTGTTTTCCAGGCACTGGAGGAGGCTCAGAAAGCCATCCAGCAGCTTTTTGGCAAAATCAAAGACATCAAGGACAAGGCGGAGAAGTCGGAGCAAATGGTGGGTAAAAAAAAAAAGCCCCTCTTGACACCAGCTGACTGTGCAGAAAACGATAAATAAATAAATAAATAAATGAATTAATTAAATACAGGACAAAAATATTAATAGTCCCCTCTATAAATGTCCTCTCTAATGTAAGCAGGCTGTTGCTTTGGTCCCTGAGGACACTGACCTCCCGTGGTTTCTTGCACGCTGCGGGCCTCGGCAAGCCCAGAGTAATGCACTAGCCATCTGTACGTCAGCACTGCGGGTCAGGGGATGGCCGCAGGGCAAGCAGGCTGGCTGACCGGGGACCCCATTGTGTGGTGGGGGGCAGGAGGAGGCCATAGGGAACCACCCAGGGAGACACAGAAGCGGAGTCGAGTCTAAAAATGTGTTTTGTTGTTGTTTATCTCCCCAGGTCAAAGAGATCACCCGCGATATCAAACAGCTGGACCACGCCAAGCGTCACCTGACCACCTCCATCACCACCCTCAATCACCTGCACATGCTGGCCGGAGGGGTGGACTCACTAGAGTAGGTTCCACACTCCCCGCCACAAGCCTGCCCATCCCACTGGAGACGTCGTTAAGCCTGTCTCCACTCCTAATACACTTATAATAGTGGAGATAATTGGACCTTTGCTAATTGCCACCCCCCCCCCCCCCCCCTTTGAATATCTGCTTTTCCTCAGGCTAATATCAGTGACCATTAGGCATTTACTGTTTAGTCTGCAGATCATTTGGCAGGGCCTTGTCTCTGCTATTTGACAATACTAAGCTGTGGCCTGTTTGCACTCTCATTTTGAAGATTACTTTGGCAGGTCTTCCCCTCCACTGTAATATTTGAGATAATTGGGCAGCTTATTTGTATGCCCTATAAAAGCCAAATAAGTAAATTAGCTTTTTGCTTGCTCCTACTGGTGTACCTGACCGCACATTAACCGCACACACTGAAGCCTTAGTGATGTTGCATTAAAATAAGATGAATCAATGAACAAGGCCTTAAATGGACTGAAACTGAGACACAAGCCTTTCAGGTGAAAACCATCTTCAGTGTTCACAGATTTTGTGTGTGTGTGTCTCAAACTGAACGCTGAAGGTGGGCCCGTTTTTGTGTCAGTTTCATCTTTATTTCACCCAACATTACTTAGTTTCCTTTTCCCCTTTTTTCACCTGTCTTTGGATTCTACACACAAGGTGAAACACCTTTGTAAACACAAACCTGGTACAAAAGCCATTCCCGAACTAGCTTTTCATGAATAAGATGTCAATAAGTCATTACTAGGACATTAATAGGACATTGAATGGTTACATCTTTTGTTCCATCAGGGCCATGACGCGTAAGAGGCAGTACGGAGAGGTGGCTAATCTACTGCAGGGTGTTGTGAATGTGCTGGAGCACTTCCAGAAGTACATGGGCATCCCCCAGATCCGCCAGCTCTCAGAGAGGTAACCAGATCCACAGCAGCTGGCAACACACACACACACACACACACACACATACACACACTCTCACTCTCACCAAACAAAATCCGGATGTGTCTCGGTCCCGCACATTGTAAACACTCACACACCCTCTCGTTCCAAGCGGAAATGCAGACATGAGTTGCAAGCATGTGCTGCTTTTTAATGATGACTCTCCTCAGATTTTTGTAAACTTTTGCGCGTATTGTGTCTGCCAGCTGTTTGCATAATATAAATTTACCCCACCACGGCGCTGTGTTGACACAGCCCACCATGCACTTGTGTCTATCTCCCACTCCGATCTATAGATGTGTGTGTGTGTGTGTGTGTGTGTGTGTGTGTGTGTGTGTGGGTGTGGGTGTCCTTGTCCGCGTGTGTCTATGTGCGCGCGTGTCTGTGTGTGTGTGTGTGTGTGTGCATGTGTGTGTGTGCATGTGTGTGTGTGCGTATGCGTGTGTGTGTGATTTCCTGTTTATGTTTACAGAGGATGAGGAGCAGGAAAGGAAGGAAGCCTGCTCGACAGAGCTGCTTTATGCATGCATGGCTTCTACTTAGAGGCTCTGGGGTCTCGCTCCAGCAGTGAGCAAACCTTTTGTTCCCTGCCGAGTACGGCCTGAGCACACGCTTAGGGGGTTCTGTTTGTGTGTGTGTGTGTGTCTGTGTCTGTGTGTGTGTCTGTGTGTGTGTGTCTGTCTGTGTGTATGTCTATGTGTCTGTGTGTATACGTGTTTGTGTGTGTGTGCGTGTGTGTGTGTGTATTTGTGCGCTGGTGTGGGTCCCTGCTGGCGCGGACACTGAGCCCTTTTGTGAGCTGTGGGAGGGCTGGGGCCGGGGGCCTGGATCCGTCCATGTGTCCCTGTGACTCTGGGCTCAGCCGTGGCCTGTTTGTGTTGGACTCGGCATCAGGGGCCTGGACGGCTGGATTGCAGGCCTTGCCGGCTGTCCTGGCTGGCTGGGTGTCCGCCTCGGGGAGCGGGAGACTGAGAAGAACTAGTTCTCTGACTGTCCCCGTGTTTTTCTGGGGCAACAGGCACAGGAGTGGTCAGTGGGTCATCTACTGGTTAGTCAAACAGCACTTGGCAGCGTTGCAACATGTTTGTGAAGATCAGAGTAAATGTTTGCGGCTTGTATAACTGACTATTAAGAAAATATCTAAACATGCCATTACTGTGCTGACCTGTGTTGAAGGCAAGCAGAGGGTCAGGGAGTGCTTTCAGTGGACAGGAAGGTGGAGGATTGAAAACACAAACATCTTTACCCCCCTCTTCCTCCTTTGGTCTTCTTTTAGACTGCAATACAGTTCCTTTTGTTTCAGGCCCAGAACAAGCACAAAGCTCATTGTGCACATCAGTGGCTTGTTTCCCCTTATCAGATAGTCCCAGTGATACTTTCCCGCTTGGCTTCCCCATATGGAAAAAAAGTGGGCTGTTTTCATTCCAGCCGGCCGACCGGCCCTCCCTGTCCAGATATGCGCTGCTGGAGGGTGTGGCTGGCCTGCAGATGACGGACGGCAGCTGGGTGATTTAAAAAAAAAATTTTTTTGGGTGGAAGTGGGGGGGGGGCGGGTAAAGAAGGCCTGGGTTCTGACAGATCCTGGGCCCCTCTTCAATGGAGCTGTGGAGCTGCTTCTAAACAGTCAGACGATCAGGCCTCGTCAGGGGGGCGGCCGTGCCAAGCCCTGCCCCCTGTATCTCTTTGACTGGCATCGGCATGTGGGCATCGCTGCCCACGTGCGTGTTTATTCTGGACGGGCCATGTTGTTCCAGGGCTGGAATCTGGCTGCCGCCGCCACTGCCACAGCGAGTGCCAAGCGCTGACGAGGCCCTCGGGCGAAGAGGGGCGGCCAACAACAATGAATGCAACCGCAGTTATCCTGATATGGAGCATGAAGAATCCCCCGTCTGGACCCTCGGTCTTTGCCCGCGGCCCATCTGCCACCCCTCTCCACGGACGGCCTTAGTCAGCCGGGGCTGACAGCAGTTGGGGGATTCTTATTCTATTGCACTGAATCATGGCCCACTGGGTTTCATAGCTCGTGGCGGCCTGTCGTAACGGGAAGCGACGCGTTCTTAAGTGTCGCCACTCCCACCCCCCTCAGACAATGCGGCTAAGAGAAAACAGCCTCAACGCATCGCAAAGCCTACTTGGTCAAACTCTGTTTCCATGGCCACTCCTAATATTATGTGCCTTCCTGTAACGGCTATTTTATATGGCAGCCATGTTGGGTGTGCGATGCGAACCACAGATGGGGAAACCATCACCATCGTCCTCGTGGCCTTGGTGTCATGCTCCCTCCACAGTCGTGGAACCCCTAAAGCCTCCAGGGTCAAAGGTCACATCAGCACGTGAGAAGCTGCGATCCTGGCCTGCGTAGGTTAGGGAACAGTGGGAGTGGGATCCCGGCCTTGGGAAAGCCCTTACAGAGCTCCTCTAAACTGGATGGACAGGGGCGTGACGGGGGTTTCCATGCCGAGGGGGTCAGGAGGTCTCTTGTTAACACATCGCCGTGGCAGCCATCCCAACCCATCTGTTCTGCTCTGTTCTCTCCCTCGGCAGAGTCAAGGCCGCGCAGAGCGAGCTCGGCACGCAGATCCTGGCCGACTTTGAGGAGGCCTTTCCCTCTCAGGGCTCGAAGGTACGGCACACGCCACTCAAACGCAACCTGTTGCATTCTTGCCTTGCAAGCTCCAGAGATGGTCATTTTCATGAGATGTTTTTTTTTTCCTCCTCACAGAGACCTGGAGGCCCCAGCATTGTGCTCAGAGACGCCTGTTTGGTGGCCAACGTGCTGGATCCACGCATCAAGCAGGAGATCATCAAGAAGTTCATCAGGCAGCACCTCTCTGAGTACCTGGTGCTCTTTCAGGAAAACCAGGATGTGAGTTACTACCAAACTACCAAAGCACCTCTTCATCTCCTCTCGATATAAGGTATCTGATCACTTTTGGTTAAATGTGTTGTTTCTGTTCACTTTATAGGTGGCTTGGCTTGATAAAATTGACAGGCGTTATGCCTGGATCAAGCGGCAGCTGGTGGACTATGAGGAGAAGTACGGGCGAATGTTTCCAGAGGAGTGGTGCATGACGGAGCGCATCTCTGTGGAGTTCTGCCACATCACCAGGTACTGAAACACTTACAGCAACACATTTGTGGTACAACCAAACCATGCAGTTAAACTAATCTTTCAAAATCCTTGTGTCTCCTTAGTGTTCATTTAGTCAGAATAAATATAGAATTGCCACTGTTGCCTCTGCATATCTTCTGCCAGCACGAGGGATGCATTAATTTTATCCACTGGAAAAAGATTTTACTTTGGGATTGGATGAAAGCTGGATAAAAGAAAAATACTCTGATAAAAATCAGAATTAAATAAACAAGCAGTATTTTAACCTTATTCCCTTAACTATGTTTCCCTTTGGTAGCAAATCAAAGTATTGATTGATTGATTCAGTAACCCCCAGATTCAGTACAGGAAGGGACTTTTAGCCTGTTTGTGTGAGGCCTCTCTCGTCTGAGCATGTCAGGTCTTTGGGTGCACTCCATCTGAACTCAGCGCTTAATGAGGCTTCGGCAGGCAGGAAAGGCGAGGTGTGGATCAGCTCCCGCCAGCGGCCTAATCTCCTCCATCACTTACGTTTTTCCCTCCCTGAACGAGCCAAATGAGCTCTCAGGCTACCGCAGATACCAGGGACACACAGACCGTCCATTCATTACCTTGTTTGGACATAATGACGGTGAATTGTCAGGTGGAAATGGGGTGAAATTGGAAAATGGTCCTGCTTTAGAAGTCGAGGACAAGACGACCGGCCCCCGTGCTCTGAAGGTCCCCTCAGATGTGCGTGCCAGGCTTAATGACCCACATGGGCGCTGACCCGATCTCTGTGGCTTGCCCGCCCGCTTCCTCTCACAGGCTACCTGGCCTGGTTGCGTTTGGATGACCGCTTGTTTCCTGATTGTGATTTTGCTCTGTCAGGACGGAGCTGGCCAAGCTGATGCGAGCTCGGGCCAGGGAGATCGAGGTCAAGCTGCTGCTCTTCGCCATCCAGAGGACCACGAACTTCGAGGGGCTGCTGGCAAAGAGGTTCTCTGGCTGCACCCTGAGCGACGTTCCTGGGGTACGAGGCCATATAGAGGGTCACCTTAAATCTATTCTCCTGTAATCCTTGGCAGAGGCAGGGGGTATTCCAAGAGCATGCTTTGTTGACAAACCTGGGGAAGTTAACTTTTAACAAATGGTAAGCTGTCTAAAAGAAGAGCACTCTGGCTCTATTTCTCTTGGAGAATTAAGCCTTGGGCCTTGTCTATTAGGAGATTTACCACTTATTCTGACCCAGGTTTGTCACTAAACCATATTCTTGAAATACACTCCTGGACCAGAATAAACCTCATAATGTTTAACATATGTCTGCTAGCCACATGAAATTACACTGTGTCACTTCCCTTATTTTGCAGAAGAAGCCTGACACCCCCTTGGATTCCACAAACCCTTTCCTGGAGGACGAGGCTGGGGAGGACACGGCTTCGGAGAAGGATGAGGATTTGGACAAGGTGATGACAAATCTACTGATCATCCTGCAGATATAAATTATAACCTCCCCAACAGACCCCTACAAACTCTGGATTATAATCCTCAAAAAGTGCCGTCACAGATACTACAAATTGTAATAGTTCAGAATGTACCGGTTGCATTCTTACTCAAACCACCCTTTAGTAATTTGTTCTCACATACCAGACGCTATGGTATTCCTCTCAGTTTTGCAAGAGGTTTCAGCAAATTACTCAAAACAATTTCCTTCCCCCATTCTCTATCACAGCAGATCTCACATTAGGACTGCAGTTTCTAATGAGCGCTTTATGACTAACTCCTTTCCTGTTTGCAGCCAAAGAAACCCAAGGCCCCTGATAACCCGTTCCACGGCATCGTCTCCAAGTGCTTCGAGCCTCATCTTTATGTCTACATCGAATCGCAAGACAAGTAAGAGACAGACAGTCAGTCAGACACGCACACAGACACACACACGCGCGCACACACACACACACACACACACACACACACACACACACACAAACTGCAATGCCCTTTTCACAATGCCTACTATACTTAGGAGAGGCTGGCATGTAGGGAAGCTAAGGAGAGCTGGAGACCTATGGAGAATGTTCTAGTGTAGAAGCAGAGCAACATGAGGTTTTTGTTTTGAGCCTCTATATTTTAAGCCCCCATCCTTGCCCATCCCCGTCCTCACCCCTCTCTCCAGTCTTTCTTTCTCTCATTCCATGCTGATCCCCCACTTTCTCCATTTCTCTCTCCCTCTCCACTCAGACAAAAATGTTTCCCATTAACTGTTCAACCACAGACATTGCTAACGGTTTGGAAAAAAAGTGCTAGAGCAGCAGATCTCTCCCCTCTCCCACCTCGCGCTCTCTTTCTCTTTGTCTTTCTCTCTCTCTCTCTCTCCCCCCTCTTTCTCTGTCTCCCTCTCTGTATCTGTCTCTCATTCTCTGGGGGCCCTGGCACAGTCGCTTCTCTTCAGACCGTGAAGCAGAGGTGACCTTTCCCCAGACAATGGCCTCTATTCAGTGTGGTCTAGACTGACCTGACTGGCAGAGGCTGGCCACATTCATGACTCTGGGGGTTCGTGGAGATCTCCGCAGCTCAATGCCCCTGCAGTGAGAACTAGAACTCCCCATGTGCAACACACTTTCTCTGTGTCACTCTTTCTTTCAATCTCTCTGTCTTTTCATCTTTTTTTTTACCCTCTCTCTCTCCCCCTCACTCGCTTCACTCAGTGTAAAATCCCTTTTTGTTGTCCGAGCTTCAGAGCTGAGTCAGAGCAGGTGACCTCTGGAAGGAGGTCGTGGCAGGTCGTTGAATTGATTTGTATATTTTTTTGCCAAACACGCTCTCTCTCTTCCTCTGTGTCTCGCCTCTTCCCCCACATCAGGAACCTCGGGGAGCTGATTGACCGCTTCGTGGCCGACTTCAAGGCCCAGGGGCCGCCCAAGTCCGGCACGGAGGAAGGTGGCGCGGTGCTGCCCAGCTGCGCTGACCTGTTCGTCTATTACAAGAAGTGCATGGTGCAGTGCTCGCATCTCAGCACGGGTGAGCCCATGATCGCCCTCACCACCATCTTCCAGAAGTACCTGCGCGAGTACGCCTGGAAGATCCTCTCGGGGAACCTGCCCAAGTGAGTCGTCCCCCACCCCCACCCCCCACTCACAGCCTGTCACAGACTCACAGTCTCTGGGGGAATCCCTCCTCCAAAGGGTTTGACAAAAAGAAATGCACTGTTACAAGTCATACTGTATGTTGTGAGGGGTTGTTTATCCTGTGGTGATTCTCGGAGAGTGTGTGTCATCTCTCTGCGGCCTCATTGGTCATTCAATACCACTCTCTGACAGCAGGAAAAAAAACACGCTCTGGTGTGGCTTGACTTTGTGTTGTCTTTGGGAGTTGAAAGGCTGCCCTTTTCTTCTCCCCAATAGCTGTGTTTGTGGTTTCCCTACCATCGCCGTGGTGTTTTTGGCAGGAGCGGAGGGTTGCTTTTAGTAAGGGGGGGGGGGGGGCTGCTTTTAGTAAAAGAGACGTCACCATGGTAACAGTCGGTCTCTTGTCTCTGGTGGAACAGGACGAGCACCAACAGCGGGGGTCTGACCATCAGCAGCCTGCTGAAGGAGAAGGAGGGCTCCGAGGTGGCCAAGTTCACCGTCGAGGAGCTCTGCCTCATCTGCAGCATCCTCAGCACGGCCGAGTACTGCCTAGCCACCACCCAGCAGGTAAACACACACACACACACACACACACACACACACACACACACACACACACACACACACTATGTACATATACATAGTCATACATAAGTAAACACATATACAGTATATATGCACATACACAGATGCAAGTCATGCACATGTGCACACAGCCACGCACTCAGATGCAACACACACACACACACACACACACACTCACTCAAGCACATCCTTGACTCAGATTCCCTGAGCGTTCCCTGCAACTGTGTGTTGGAGGACAACTGGTAAAGATCAAGTATTTGCCCTGGCCCTCCGCGTTGTGTGCTTGAGCGGTGTCTGGTTTCTGTCCCCCTCTCAGCTGGAGGAGAAGCTGAAGGAGAAGGTGGACACCACCCTGGTGGAGCGGATCAACCTGTCCGGCGAGATGGACACCTTCAGCACGTAATTATCACTTTAGCACAACCATAAACGCTTCAAAAGCCCACCATGTTAGATCACAGACCACAGAGACACACACAGGAGATTTGGCAAATAAAAACCTTACGGCTCTCTTTGTCAGTCCGCAAGACTAGTGGTGTGTGTGTGTGTGTGTGTGTGTGTGTGTGTGTGTGTGTGTGTGATTTCAAAGATGGTTTATGAAAACCACGGCTCATTTCCACTTGTGTGTGTGTGTGTGTGTGTGTGTGATGCTTGGCTTGGCAGGGTGATCTCCAACAGCATCCAGCTCTTGGTTCAGGATCTGGACGCTGCCTGTGACCCCGCGCTGACAGCCATGAGTAAAGTGAGTATGACTCAGCCTCCCAGAGTCTCCCTGAACTGAGCTAAACCGTAAGACTTCTCCAAGTGCAGCGAGACTGAAAGGGATGGAGGTTTTGTTTTTTGCCTTTGTTTCTGTCCTTGTTTTGGTCTTTTGAGGACGTAAATCCAAAATTCAATAGCCTTTGTTTCTCAGACGTGTTTACTACCTCCTGCAGTGAGTGATGGCTTTGGTGTGTGTGTGTGTGTGTGTGCGTGTGTGTGTGCGTGTGTGTGTGCGTGTGTGTGTGTGTGTGTGTATCAGATGCCTTGGCAGAGCGTGGAACACGTGGGAGACCAGAGCCCCTACGTGACGTCCGTCATCATGCACATCAAACAGAACGTTCCTATCATCAGGGACAACCTGGCCGCCACACGCAAATACTTTACGCAGTTCTGCATCAAGTTCACAAAGTAAGCAGGACGCAAGAAACATCCTTTTAACTGGGGCAACTTGAAAGTAGACACGCTGATATCTCTAGAATGTTTCATGCCTGTGTATTGTGCTCTGTGTACAAACCTAATGGTTGTTCTTTATTCACAGTTCATTTATTCCCCAAGTTCGTTGAGCATGATTTTTCTAGAATGTTCCATGCCTGTGTTTGTTGCCTGCAACCTAACCGAATGTGTTCTACTTCATAGTTCATTCATCCCCAAGTTCATCAACCACCTCTTCCGATGTAAACCTATCAGCATGGTGGGAGCAGAACAGGTGAGTCTGAGACCAGACAGCAGACATGACTCCACCTGACGTCACCAGCCACAGACGGCCGGACTAACAGCTGTGGGTCGGTTCTGTCTTGTAGCTCCTGCTGGACACACACTCATTGAAAACAGTCCTGCTGGACCTGCCTTCCATCGGGTCACAGGTGGTCCGGAAAGCTCCCGCGAGCTACACCAAGATTGTAGTGAAGGGGATGACCCGAGCAGAGATGATTCTGAAGGTAAGTTGACCACATGAATTACATTTCCAGAACGACCATAGTCTCTGACCACCGTCATCACAAACAAACACATTGCTGACTATTTTACAGTGCTCTACTGTATTCCTATTGGATATGTTATCAGTCCATCACAGGAGAGTGTTTTGTTTATCATATGCCCATAAAGAGGCTAATGGCTCACTGGTTTGCAGGCATTTGCCTCTCTGTGTTAATGAGTCTACGTGGGGGCCAGGAAGTGGCCCTCTCACAGCATGGATGCTGCTAGGGGCCTGTTAGCTGACCAGCTGCTCACAGGATTCCTGTCGAGTTACTGTCTTGTTCTCTAAGCTTTGTGAGCATGCACACACACACACAGACACACACACACACACACACACACACAGATATAAATCTACATTCAGTCACACACACAGACACTACACTCACTCCATTTTACATGCTCTGTCACACACACCTGCATGTGTGCTCGCACACACCCATTCACACAGACAAACACTTAGTCACAAGTCACACACGCACACAGACCACTCGCACAGACTCAGCATTGCTCCCTAATCCGCCGCCAGTGCAGTCTCTGGTTGGCTGGCCGGTCTCCGCTAAGGAAGCCGGATGGAATGCACAGAGGCAATGGCGCGTTTACAATCCCACCCCCATATCCCCCTAACCTCCCCACCCCCCGAGACCCCCCTCGCTGCCTCCTCACTGTCGCCTAGTCGACCCACCGGCCCAGCCCTGCCCATCTCGCCCTGACCCCTGTCTGCACGCTAGCCTTGCAGGTCCCTGGCCACTTGTTAGGCTCCCCGGGGCTTTCCTGTTGCCGTTCTATAACTGCCAGGAATTCAGCCTTGATCTCTCTCTCTAATGTTCAAACAGGGACTGGCCTTAATCACGCGAGATCATGCAAGCATTACATTACACATGCCTTTAGAGGAGTGGGAGAAATAAAAGTGGGATTTGATGCTGATAAGCCTTTAGTTAGTTACAGGACAACATGTCATTATTTGATAAAGAACATATCCATTTGATCCACTCCTCGCCACTCTCCATAGTTATGAATGGTCATTGTTAACCACATCAAAGAGAACTGTTAGTTGAGTCGTCTGTTGTTCTCGGCATTCCCAGACACGCAAAAGCCATTTTCTGCGTATTTTTAAACTGGTATGGTGCTGGGGGTGTTGGGTCTGCTAGTCCCTCTCAGCCTTGGCGTCTTTGTCATCGTGCTGAGTTGTTGACAGTCCAGACAAGTAAAGATGAACACGTGTGAAGCAGAGGCCCACTGAGGTCCCGAGGAGAATGTGCTGCATGTGTTTACACTATACAGCGCTCCTCTCTGTATACCGCCGACTCCTGAAGTGTGTGTGTGTGTGTGTGTGTGTGTGTGGGGGGGGGGGGGGGGGGGGGGGTGTAAGTGTGTGTGTGTGTGTGTGGCGCATTGTGCGGATTGAATCTGGCCTTGGACTGTGAAAAGGCTTACAGTCAGGCCTACAGATTTTTCTTTTCTTTTTTTTTTTGTTGCAAAAATCTGGTTAACATTTTAATGATTGACTTTGTGTTGCCCCAGGTGCCTCCCAGGTAATTGCTTCCATCTTGAGTCTTGCTTTTTTTTTTTGGTTCCCTTTGTGGATCCCTGGGAGCCTCACTACAGATAGTTAGCATACTAGCGGCGGGCTATCAGGCATGGAGGAGTGCGCCACGGCCTCGTATTGGAACGGAGCGCACCGGTCCGCTGCCTGTCCTCACTCGGGAGTTTGCAGCCAGGCCTCCTCTGAGAGCCTGGGCGAGAGCGCCGCGCTAGATAAATGTCTGTTTCAGCGTGTGGGTGGATTGGGCGAGCGCCGGGCGCTTTGGTGTGGAGATTGGACTCTGCCGCCACCGTCCTCGAGGCACGTTTCCCTAGAGGAAGATTGATGACCTCGCAGACGCTAAAGGAAGGCTCCACATCAAGGCACGCACGCTCTCTCTCTCTCTCTCTCTCTCTCTCTCTCTCTCTCTCTCTCTCTCTCTCTCTCTCTCTCTCTCTCTCTCTCTCTCTCTCTCTCTCTCTCTCTCTCTCTCTCTCACACACACGCAGAAGGGCGCTCGCTACAAAGCACAAGTTTTTTGGGCAGATGATCTGTTTACAATCCCCCCCTTTTCTATTCCCTTCAGCCCAACTTGTTCCAAAAAAACCACCCAAACCTCAGAGAGAGAGAGAGAAACTAGAAGAAAGAGAGAGAGGGTGAGAGAGAAACAGAAGGGGAGAGAGACGTGAAACTGTCAGAGAAGCGAAAAGAGGCCGTGCGGGCCAAGTGTGCAAGAGCGAGCGCCTGTGAGACGTGGCTGTTTTCCACAGCCGCAGGCCTGGCCCCCTCACCTCATATTGTGGCTCTTGCAGGGGAATGAATGGAAAGGCAGTCCCAGCTTTGGCCTTTTTCCTCTCTCTCTCTCTCTCTCCCTCTCTCTCTCCCTCTCCTTTTCTCTTTCTCCTTCACGCTCTCTCCTCTTTCTTTCTTTCTTTCTTTCTTTCTTTCTTTCTTTCTACAACAAGGCCCCTCCAAGGCTTTCCTTTGGCCAGCCTCCAGGATGGTTGCCAAGTAAATCACCGTTGTCAAAAAGAAAGGAACCTTTAGAATTCCAGACAATCCTCAGCGTTACAAGTCGCTTTTCCGTCTGTGCCGACAGCCGTCGTGAAGATCCCAGGCCTCCACCCCTCCGAGAGCAGAGAAAAGGAAAAGGGGGGGAGGGGATGTTACACTGTGTGTGTGTGTGTGTGTGTGTGTGTGTGTGTGTGGGAGAGTGAGAGCAACAGAAGGGAAAGCGGGAGCATGTGTGTGTATGTAAAGAGATCTTGGGATAGAAATGCTGGGGGGTGGCGGGTGTTGCTCCAGATATTTTTTTTCACCCCTGTAGTATCTGTCAGCCATGTGTTCTGTTACAAATATGAATAGTCACCATTGCTCTAACCCCTGCCCCCCACCCCCACACACACACACACACAACACACACACACACAACATACTTTACTTACACACTGACTCTCTCTCACACACCACACACACAGTCCCACACATAAACAGCATTTCCAAAGAATGGGCTTGCGCCCCACTTAACCTTTTTACTGATGCTGATTTGCCCAGACTCTCTCATTACACCAAAAATAATTACCGGTGAGGCTAATTCAGGCTCATTCAAGCATGGAGTAATTGCTCTGTAAAAATAAAAGAGGAGTGGGGCCCTAAATATAGCCTTCAAGTGTTGGGCTTTGTTTTGCAAGCCTAGCCATTCGCTAACTGACTTAATACTTGCTACAGATCCTTGTTCTGCAAAGCCCCATGTGGGAGCATTTAGCCACTGAGTCGTCCTGTGATTTTGCGTGGTGGAGGAGGGACCTAAAAAACCATATTGAGCCCCAATGTGCAGACCAAGAAGGGAGTGTGTTTTGCGGCTATCTCCATCCTTGGCACCCCCCCCCCCCCTCGTCCTCCACTGACGTGCTGCTCTGTTCTTCTTCCCAGGTTATCATGGCCCCTCACGAGCCAGCCGTGATCTTCGTCGATAACTACATCAAGCTCCTCGCTGATGGAAACCCGGAGACTTTCCAGAAGATTCTCGACATGAAGGCAAGCTCGGCTAGGGTTTGGCCCCGCTTAATTGCAGGCTGCAATGACACGTACATGTTTAGTAGTGATGCATGTTTCTGGGAGTCCTATGGCTCATTATTCATCAGCTGACCCCTTTTAACACAACTCACACAGTTCGCCACGTTCCACATTGGTGGGTGGTTTGGGTGTCTCATCTCTGGGAATGAGTAGCTCAAACATGATTAGAAACATTTTAATGGTTTCTCTCTCCTCACTCTTGCACATACTTTTCCTGTGTTCTCTGTCATCTTTCTGCTGGAGTCCCTTCCAGTCACTGCTTAAAACGTAACTCTCGCCAAAATGCAACCTGGGGTCTTTTTGTAAATGTACCTACCCGAGTCAAACTTTTGTTTAAAAGCATAATTAGGATGGAAGTGCCACTTTTAAGATTGACCGTAAAAAGAAAGGTTTTGAATTATCTCACTTTAGCAGTTGGTTTTTCAGCTCGCTGCCATCTTGCCAGTCAAGAAGTGAACCTTTCCTTTTAGAAGTGAATCTTTCTTTTCCTGTTCTAACCAAGTTTGACTTGTGTACATTCACAGGCTTTTTGGCGAGAATTCCGCTTTAAAAGTCTCTCTTCTCATAGTCAAGTCTCACGGTCTCTACCCTAACATGCCTGCCTCTTGTTATGTTTATGTAGTGTTAATACATAGGCCTCCTCTTTATATCTGTCTCTGTCTCTCTCTCTCTCTCTCTCTCTCTCTCTGTCTCTCTGTCTCTCTCTCTCTCTCTGCAGGGTCTGAAGCGCAGTGAGCAGAGCAGCATGATCGAGCTCTTCAGGCAGAGGCTACCGACACCCCCCTCGGGCAGTGACGGTGCTCCTTCGCTCTCTTTCAGCGCCCCTACGCCGGAGCAGGAGTCCTCACGCATCCGCAAGCTGGAGAAGCTCATCAAAAAGAGACTGTGAATCGATGAAGTGGACACACCACCACTACGGCCGATGATCTGCAACCCTCCAAATGCCCCCCTGCCATCCCTATTCACCTGCCCACCCTCCCGGCCTTTGCATCCTGCTTTCCCCCCTGACGCCTGGTTCTGTGTGTCACGTTGGCACAGCCTTTCATATTACTGTTACTTTGGACTTTTCCTGGGAGCCCACAGCACTAGCTTTGAAGCACTCATTCTTTTTTCTGCCCTGCTTGAGTCATGTACATTTGATTTGAACTAGTCAAGGGCTTCAGAATCATGTGGCGTGTTCAGTCAAGGAGTGTGTTTGAGAAAGCAGAGATGCAGACTGCTCAGTGCTGTGGATCGCTTCAAGTCGGACTTTAAAACATTGCCATATCACCCCCAGTAGTGGTGGCATCAACAGCAGCTAGCAACAGCATCAATCAAGCCTTAGTGTCATGGACTAGATGCAAATGTAATTACACTGTAGTTGTACTTTAACTAATCACTTGCACATTTGTTGAGATTTTTGGTGGAGGAGCTTTACTGCCGGGAGTGGGCAGGGAGTTGCTGGCAAAGTCATGATTGTGTACATTTCCTTCCTTGCCTTGAAATGAGTTAGGAAACGTCCTGAGTTGCAACACGTGTAACTCTATAAGTGACCTCTGTGTCCTTCTCTGTTCTCTCTGTTCTCTCTAACACTAATACCCTTGCCTTGCAGTCAGTGTACTGTATGCCAGTCATCGCTCCGATTCCTGAAGAATATGTTTGCACTTAAAAACAGAATCGACAGCCATTTACTGGAATCGGCCAGAAAAAGAAGCCTGCTGCTACTTGGCTCCAGTCCTTCCGGCTGTGGAGCCTCTCATCAAAATGATTTAGAGGCAACACTTTTAAACACGTCCCGTCCCCAGCCTCGGCCTCTGCCTCGGCTGGCACCCCCCACCCCCCCACCCACATGCCCCTGCTCTGGTTCTCACAGCCGTGGAACTTGTAATCAGCAATGCTGGGAGATGGCTCTCGCCCACCTCTGTGCCGAGTGGGTCGTGGCCCAAAGTGAACTCCCCCCTGTTTGCCGTGTTTTTTCGCCTACGAGGATCTCCAGGCGCTCTGTGGCAGAGGAACTTGGGATTTCCTGACTCCCAATTAGAGACAAACCAGCCACACACGTTTGGCTTCTCGGGGGGGAGAACCAAACCCCCTGGTTGGTTTCAAAATTGAAACCAGTGTGTCTGTTTTTCCCGCTTTACTCGTCTCTGCTCTGACCCTGTGCCAGGGCCGTAAGACTGATTTAACGCTCTCATTTGTTTAAGTCCCATTTCCCTTCCTAATTCCTAGACCCCATCTCTTTTTATGTAAGAATCTAAAAAGAAGCAAGCTAGCATGCACAGCATACGAGAGCCAGGCAGAGAATGAGGGAAAGAGAGAGAATGACGGCAAGAGGTTGAGCAAGAAAACGGCATTAGAGTTGACGGTGACATTTACCTCCCTGTGAAACAGCAACTACAGTAGCTCTGTTCATCCCTCACGTGGACGGTTATGTCATATTGTCATGTCGAGCATTTAGTTTACGTGACTGCATGATTCAGTCTCTGGGCGAGCCCTGTATGGAAACTGGAGAGAGCTTGAACACTGCGATGGCTCTGTGCAAGCAGCTGAGGCCTCTATTTTTTTTTTCCTGTCTGCATTTCTTTTTCAGCAGTTGTCAGAGATTTGTGGAGCCCTTATAGTACCTTCTTTTCAAATGGCATTAACATATTTCTGCAATGGAATGAAGGCAAACATTTGCTTTGAATAGTTGAGATTATCAGTGAGATTTTAAGTATTGTGCAACTGGGATTTGTGCAACTACACTTGCACTCCTCGTTTGTGCTTTTGTTTAATAATATTAACATTTTGTGTTTGTGCTGTTGCTGTACACATTCCTGCCTTGTGTCAATATTACTATATAACTTTATACTGTCAAATTGCAAGTGTAAGGACAATGATGAAGTGGCATAATAAAATGTCCTAGTCAAAAAAAGACTAGTGTATGTTTGTATATGTATGCCCCGTATAATGAAAGTGCTTAAAAGTGATAAATTACTAGTGTTTTTCTCTTATTCGGCTCGTGTTTATTTTTAGCGCAAGAGCACTGAGAAATTTCCCCAGCTCTTTTTTGTGTTTTCCGAAATCGCTTGCTCCAATCAGCAGTGGGAGGCAGCTTTAAAAGGCGTTCCCTTCTGTACGTTTGCTTGTAAAACAATGAACGCCTTTGAGAAAAGGCAAGTTTGAAGGCAGGCGGGCGAATGGTGCCTTCTCCGGTGACACCAAGCTACAGACACGCAACTTCAAAGCACGTAGGACTTCGAACTTATTTGAGGCTGAATTCGGAGGAGACGGGGTCTGCCCATGGTGCTATTCTTTGAACGACGGAAAGGACAAACAAAAAACCCCTGTAGTAATTTTTCAAACGGACTATACTGCTGACGGCTGTGGGGTATACGACATTTCTAAGCAGCTTAGGTAGTTGCAAGGTAATTAGTGTCACATCGTATGCTAATCGTTTCTTATGTTACCCGGCTAAAAGGTGTTCACTTTGGAAACACCTGGGCAAGGACACAACTAAGTTGGTGCGGTGGGGATATTCAACGCGCCTACGTTTCAGTAAACGCTCCTTGTAAACGGATCTATAAGCCACTCAATTTAAGCGTATCTTAAAAGCGATGGTGGGTAGACTGAATCTACAAAATGTGTCTGACGATGATCCTTTGGATATGAACTTCAAGGCTGAGCGGGCACTTGACAGTCCGGACTCCGGACTGCCTCCAAGTCCCAGTCCAAGTCCCTGGTTGTTGCCTGTCGGCAGCGAGAGAGGGTCCGGGAGTTTGGCTTCAGAAGACGAGGGCAAAGGGTCATCAGCGGTAAGATTTGATCAAACCAGTAAATCGAGTTTATTGGCTGCAAGCAGAAAGCAACTACATAAGAGGTTGTCTGAAAATGTGTCCCAAGTAGGCTACCAGTGAGAAACTAGGTCATGTCCATTTAAAATTGGGTCAGAAAGTGTCTATCTGCCCCCTTCATCAATAAGTGACTATTTCCCACAAATTACTTTCAATTGAACTTGGATCAAATAAGTGTGTTTTTTTTTTTTGTAGACTTGCATTAAAAACTTCAAGTGTAGGCCTATTCCACAACGGTGCCCATTATCCTACGGAGAAGGAATTGAACTTGACCCACTGCCACCAAAAGAAATAAGGTACTCTTGCCAGCTGTGTAGGCTATACGAATGAGTCATGGCTTTAAGTTTGTCATCAGTTTGTTTATGGTGTTATTGATGTTATTGTGGTTGTTCATTTCCAAAGTTGTTCCTTTTTTGAGGTCATATTTCACTCAAAGTTTGTGTATCTGACTGCTTTCTCTGTGCAAAAGATACACATCATCGGTGCGCTACGACTCGGAGCGCCACTTCATCCACGACATCTCCATGCAGCCCTCAGGCCTGGGGCTGGACCAGTGCAGCCAGACTGTCTTCGCACTGCCCAACTGTACCTGGCGGCGCTACAAGACCGAGGTGGAGCTTCAGCCGAGGCAGAGGGTGCAGCGTTACCAGAGCACCACCATAGTGTACCCCAAACACGCCCGCACCATCTACACCACCCAGCTGAACTACGACGGGAGGAGGTTGGCCAAGCGCTTCCTCTCCAGTGTAGAGCTGGAGCCGTCCGACAGTAGGGCTCCTCAATAAGTGAATTTGAGACCGGAGAGAGCTCGGCATGTCTCCAAAGAAAGGGTGTCCCAGATCTCTAGGTAGTCAGTTGCCTGTTTGTCTCCTCCTCGGGATCTTGAGTAGCTTTAAATGAGAAGTCCTGTACCAAGATGACTGAAGCACAGAGCTGCCAACATTTTGAACTTTGCCATTTGGCATTTCAACAATTTTAGCAAAGAGTTTCTCTTAGAAGTTGAGGACTGACTGAAGAGGTCTTGAGTTAAGATGAATGGGGGAAGGGGATGAAATTGATGATGCAGACTTTTCTGCATTTTAAAGACGTGATGTTGCGAAGGTTTCATGTTGTACAGCAATTGAAGACGAACCATGGCTTCTGCACTCATCAGAGGTTGATTTTGCAAGAGCATCGGCTTCATCTCTCTCTCTCTCTCTCTCTCTCTACGTTCAGTCATTTGCCGAAGCTGACTGAAATGCTCATCATTTCACCTGGTCTGTTTTCACCTTATAATATAAACCAGTAGTCGAGTCTCTATTGTCCTGTGTGGCTAATTTGAGGCATCTCCAGTCACAGATGGATAGATTTGAGGTTAAAATGATTACAGGGTATTGTTAGATATTTTTGCACACTCACACTGGTATTGAGAATATTGTTTCTGTGTATGGATAGTAAGTGCTACAGGCAAACCCCACTACAGTCTAGAACAGACTCACTCTGCAGTTGTACTACTGTAACTATTGATTTGGAGGCCACTGCTTTTCCATTTGGACTCATAGGCTGCGTAGTGTAGCAGACTGCCAGTGGTGGTGCAATTGTGAAGTTATCATGCTGAAGTCGTTGCAAAAGAGGTTGTTACAAGTTTTAAGCAAGATTTTAGATTTTAAGACATTTGCATTGTACTTAACTGTTTTACTAATTTGTAAATCAATCTGTTTGCAGTAGGCCTACATTCATTCTGTGTCCTCCCTAGTGTTGTGCTTTTGTATTTATTTTTGTTGTTCGTCAACACCACTCGTCTTTCAGATACCTATACACTGATGTCTGTTGGTGGAACCCACTGAGTTTAAATTTTCCCACAGGAATTCAGATGTTCAGTTTGTAAGAGGCACAGTTCTATTGTTTTGCCCTTAATGTAAATACATTTCCTTTCAATTGTCTGTTGAAAATAAAGAACAAGTGTTTTTCTTGGTTAACATGATTTTCATTAACACACAGGGAAATGTGTTTAATTCCATCTTGTGCTAGAATGAATTCTCAGTTTCACAGTTTGTAATGTTAATTTCAAGGGGAAATGAAGGTTATCAACTTTGACAAAAGACGTTGTAAATGTCTGGTCTGGTCTGTGTGACAATAATGCCCCCTGCAGGATAAAATCAGTTCTTACGGATTGCTAAAAAGAAAGTAGTTTAGCCTTGTTAGAGAGTATTCAGTATTATCAATAGGCTATTTTCTATTTTCTGTGCTTAAAATGTCTTGTTTTCTTTAAAGTGTGCTTGTAATATAGATGAAGAAAATATAAGTTTGTGATTCGGGCCTCTTTTTTCCAGAAGAAATACACGCCCCAAGAGAAGAAATGTGATATAATTATGGATGTTTGTGGCTTGTGTACAAGAATCTGTTCTACATTCCTTTGTGAAGGGGAAATTATGCGGATAAAAAGACTTAGAGCTGGGTAGAAAAAAATGCACTGAGTAGGCCTAGAAACTCACAACTTTCCTGTTTTTTTCCAGACTCTTCCAGTTATGCATTGTATTTCTAATTCTGCAAAGAACACATTTGGTGGGGCTATAGAATAAATTGTTCAATTGAATTACCTTTCTCTTCTGTTTGGTAATATCACGGAGCAATAGGCTCGTTCGACTTTGTGAGAGACTGCGCAGATCTGACCGAACGTGACGCATGCTGGACTTTAGTCGGGGCCCGGCTGCTTTACCACCTTGAACGTGCCAGATCTGCGCACCACTGTACGAGCTTGAATATGCTCAACTCAATGCGTAGGAAGGAGGGGCGTGGACTAGGAACAAGTTCGGGCAAAGCACCCAAACAAACAGAGAAGCATGTGAGCTGCGTATGACAGGGCGATACAACCGGGAAGTTGATCGCTGTTGCTGTTATGTCACAGAAGAAACCTCGCACTTTAAACATCACATCAATCATGGAAGAAAAATCAGAGACACGGAATTACATGAAACATGTAGAACTTTTAGGAATACATTTTGAAAATGGTAAGTGTATTCTTCTCTAACTGTTAATTATAAATTGCTTATTGTAAAATGACCAGTTAATTTCTCAATGATCTGCTCTATTGTGAAAGCAGAGCTCGTACAGACTCCCATAAAAAATCATGAGAAAGAAGGGAACCATGAGGACAACATAGGCCTAGGTCTACTCTATGATAGGTAAGCCTAAGCAAAGTGTATGCAATTGTATTGGCAGTTGTCTGTCAGAACTTTTGTCAAATTAACAGACTGACTGATGGTGTGATAGGTTTGAGAAGAGTGCCACTGGTTGTGGGTCGGACACCCGTAGTGATCCAGTTGTGGACATCAGATGTCTGAAGAGAAAGCAACAGACAGAAGTGCACCCCAGCCCGATGGAGAGGTTCCGCCGGCGGCATCTAAGTGTTACACTATTGTGTGAGCAGTCTTGGTGTGAGATGAAGGTGTCTTTTGGACTTTTGAGACCACTGGTGAAACTAAAAGAAATGAAGAAACCAGAGGTTAAGGCTGGAACCACCATACATCTGAGAAGACGTAAGATCAAAGTTACAATATGAAGCCTCACTCACTAATCATGTATCTGGTAGCTTTCAAAGAGGTTTATTTGAAGATATTGCAGCTTTTTAAGCAGAATTCATAGGCTCATCTAGGAGAATTCATTTCCTAATAGTCTAATAATTATCATTTTTCTCTAGAGCTGGAAGTTCACAACATTGTTCCAATCCAAGCCCAGTCAAGAGAAGATTCTGAAGCCATCAAACTTCTCAATGTGATGCACATGGTGTCATTATTACAGGAAGGTATGGTATAAAGAGGGCAAAAATATAGGACAAGGGAATGAGTTATCCAATTTAGTTAGATAATATCAATGTATTATTGTTATATTACCAATAATAAGTATTTGTCTTATCAGTACATTTTCATTCACAATCTATTTGGCCAGCACACAATGTGCTATAGCCTACACAAAATTATAATGGATGTAAAAAATTATTTCAGATATGATCTGTTTGGAATTATGAAGTTCGAGAGGTTTCCAACACTCTTGTTGTTAAAGTAGTTAGTTGTTAAAGTTTGGATATCAACATAAGAAAGGTTTTTATGTAATGATAGTCATCAACTTCCAGTGGAACCAGTTGTGGAAGAGAAAAATATGAAGTCCCATAATGAGTGTGAAGTTTGTAGAGTAAAGGATTACATAGGGGTGTGCTAGTTTGGGCCTTCTATAATGTTAGAAAAGGTTAAAAATACAAGTTGAAGATGTAGAAAGCATAAAGTCACTAACCCTATTTAATTATGAATTCCATTCATACACCATAGGGCAGTGTGTACGGGAGTTTCCAGTGTATGGGGTTCTAGAGGGAGTGTTTCTCATGGGCGTCATCGATGAACTGAGCTACAATAAGGAAGGAGAACTTGTTCTTAGCGAGCTCAAAACCCGTAAGGACATGTCTCTCCCTGGCGAGGCTCAAGCCAAAGGCCATCATCTCCAGGTACCCATTTTTACTTCCGCTTTGGTGAAATTGGTTAAATACAGCCTCTACCCAACCTTTTACCAGTTATATGCGTGGGTAGGTAGGATAGGATAATAGGATAACTGTTACCTAGTTTAGGTGAGTTGAACTTTAGCATATGTCTAAGCTATTCATCCTGTGATAAGTCAGATCCATTTGATTTTAGGTGGGACTGTATAAACTTCTGTTTCATGGCATGGTCAATGGGACAGTGAAAAGAAGTGACATAATCAGACACCTCAAACTTGAGCCAAAACAAGTTCTGGGAACTGGGGTCCTGAACTACGCTGGGTCCATGGGCATGGAGGAAGGCATCTTTGGGGGCCTGGTCGACATGGTACTAAAAACGCTAACCTCAGCTAAAGTCGGTGACATCCAACGTTTGAGGCTGGAGTATATCCACCAGGAGTCCGGCATGACCATAGACACGAAAGATGTGGAGTGTGACGAGGCTGTTTTGAGGGGAGAGCTCCGGGATTATTTGGACTACTGGACCGGTCAAAGGGAACCCAGGGGAGTGGACATAGAGGAGGCTTGGAAGTGCAAGCTGTGCCCCTTTGAGAAGAGTTGCCACTGGGGAAAGGACGAAGCTGAAGCCAGTGTCAGTGTTGATCCTGGCAAGAAACCGAAGTGATGTCCACATATGTTGAACATTATGCTCTAATGTAATGTCATCAGACAAACTTTATTTATTTATTTTAATTAGTCAATTATGACTACGCTAAACTAGGTTTGTGTGTTTAATCATGTTGCAATGTAACATTTATAATATTTTTATTCTCTGGAAAGAATATTTATTGGACCAGCTGCTAGTAAAGCAATGGAACATGTGGAATCAATAGTCTACCTGGCCAGTGGCTTTGGGTATAGTGAGTTCACTATTCACAATTCATCTGCACACAGACAAACAGCAAAATACACAGTTTTGTCATTGCTTTACTGTATTGAACCATTGTTGTTGTGTAAGATATTCTAAAAGTTATTAATGATTGTGTATGATAATATCACTAAGTTATTTTAACTTATTTAACTAGTATGTTTGAATCTTTGTAATTTACTAATCAAATGGGTGGTTACACTTCTGTGTAGTATGTGAAAGGAATATGGTGACAGTAACATGGTGATGTTGTTGTGAGTTATGTGATTTATGTACCACTGCACTCTGTTTATTTATCTGAGGTGCCAGCACACATAGAGGGCACTGTAAGTTGCTTTAACTTGTTTTTATAAGAAGACAAGAAACAAATACCACACATTTAAGGTCATGTGAAACCTTTATGGCTTGTCACATTTTTTTCTAACTGGAATAAACAGCAAAAAACTGTAATCTGTTAGAGTATGCAGACTAGTGAAGCCACACACATTCTACTGTCATTCTAACAATAATTATTCTAATTAATATGATACTGATACATTCAGTCTCTCTCTCTGCATCATTTATGCATCCTGGTCTCTGTCAAGTACAAAAGTGCATTATGACAGAAATAGCTGACAGTTCTCACCAAGCCCCACTAGATGGGGCAGTAGTTCTAAAATTCTATTAGGCTACGAACTGTGCCTTTATACTTTCAGTGAACCAACTTTATATGTAGGTTATATGGTTATGTGGTTCTGAGTCTATAAACTGTTACATTTCTAACTACTGATCTGTGAAAAAAAAGCATGTAGATTGAATTGACCTTCAAGATGATCCCTCCTTTCCATGATATGGCATGCCCTTTACCTAGGCTACGACAGAGGGAACACAGTAATGAAGAAAAGGTTAATGAGAGACATTAACAACATCTTTTTTTCATTAGTCTCTAGAAAGGATTCGGAGGAGTGAAATAGCTGTTAGGTCTAATTTGATGGTGTGTGTGTGTCTGGAGTGTGTCCTCATCAATCTGACACAGAGACTTAAGGCATCACGCGTCTGGCATTTAAAACAGTCAAAACAGAGACACCCAGAGGACTGTCTCATGTGGTGCTATCACAGGACAAAAGTCAGGCAAACATCCCAAGGCCAGTGCAAACAAAGTGGCTAAAATGTGATGCTTGGTATGTCACATGTCATGTTTTTTGTAGCAAGGTACTACATACACACACACACACACACACACACACACACACACAAAGGGAGAAAGAGAATTATTCACAAATATGGTTAAACAAATCTTACTGTGCCCTCAGTGAAGGATGTCCCTATATTCTTTAGCATAATCTTAAAATATAAAGCCTACTCTCTTGACGTCTGGGGAGCCTGAGTAGGCTTCCGATAAATCTTAATACCCCCAGAGCTGAAGGCTCTGCCTCGCTAATTTGATCTCCTGCAGTAGCCTACTCCCTGCACTCCGCCTTCATCAGAATACACCACGGGCCTACATCACCTAGCGACAAGACAGACATGACATTGGATTATTATGTGATGGAGTCAGTTCCAATCTATGGGCAAATGGGCTAAGATCCAGACCCCCTTTACACAATGTTTGCTCTGTTGTATATCAAATGGAGCTGTCCCTCTCTCTCTCATCCCCACCTGCTGCTTACCCGGTCTCGTGGGAGGCCGCTGCAGTATACGCCGAGGCTAATGAAGTCGCTCTGTCTCTAATGACCCTCATTCAGAGCTCTTAAGGGCGCTGCCGCCACTCACCGCCCCACCATTCCCATCCGTATAAAGTGCTCTACCCCTCTCACCCACTCCTTGGTAAACACCCGCTCGTCGGGGATAGGCTCAGACACTCACCACTAATGTGCCACATCGCGCTGGAGTGTTTGCGCAGATAGTGCGTTGCCACCGAGCCTGGTTCATGTTAGACCTAATCAAGAGGAAAGGGGAGTAGAGATAACCTGACTCCGCCAGATGGATTTGCTCCGCATATCCATCTGGGAACTTTTCATTGAAGAACTTTTGGGAAGGGGCGGACATACTGGTTAGCTGATTGGATAAACCATCTGTCTATCACCACCTTTGTTGGTTATCGACGGGCCAACTCAACCAATTAGATGAACAAAGTATTCTTCTAATGCCGTTTAACATACAATTAAGTTAGGTAACGTGACAAACGTTAAGATGTTTTAACTTACCATTTATGAACCTAATCAACGACAATTCCCATGAAGTTTTCACGGTAGGCCCTACACTTCTGAAGATAGTATATTCCTCCATTATGAACTGGAATCAGCCGTGGAGGATGTCTGTCGTTCATTCCTCCCAGCTGCATGGCTGAGACTCATAGCTTCACAGTTTACCCAGGAATACTTTCTAATTTGAATAAAACTTGCGCGATAGCTATGCTCTCTGTGGATGCCGTCATGTTGTTCGTTGCGTCACACCTCAACCCGCCTCAAAGCCAACGCTGATTGGACGTTCGTTTGGTGAACTGCTCCAAATTTTCTTTAACGGAAAGTATCCAGACTGATCTGCGAGTGAAACCCTGAAGCTCACGAGATCAGGATGGTCTCACGAGGCTAGAGTAGAGATGCTTAGAAACTGTAAACATCAAGATGTAAACATTCATTGATTCAGCCCTCATTGTCATTACTGATGTATTTTCCAGTCCATAGGCCTACTCAGCGTGAGGGAAAGGAAAATGGAGAAAACCATTCTTAGGGAGAAAAGGCACAGCTCAATTGGGAAAAAACTGAAAGCAGTCAATGAGATAGTATACTTGAGTGTCTATCTGACATCAGAAAAGTACACGCTGTATTAAAAGAGCTTGGGGAGATTTGGGGAACTTGTAGGAAATGTTGGCATCATTCCTGTTCCCCAATGAGATATACCGGTAACTACCGTACAAACATAACAGTACAAGTACGGAAACTGAGGTTTTCCTACGTACCTTAGGCCTACTTACAATACAATGAAATATTTTCCTGCCCTGCAGCTCAACTGTTCTTGTTTCCTTTTACAAGTCTGTCTGTCTCCTAGCCTGGCTAGCGCCACCACTTCTCAATGAGACGTGGTCTGGAAACCAAACATTCATTTTCTCGTATTTGAAAAAAATGCCCAGATCCGTTTATTGGGTGCTACGGATGTCTATCAAATGCGTCTGTGCATAGCTCATCATCGTCTTGCTTCCCCCCTTGTTCTGTGATTGGTCCCCTATCTCAGGCGAAAATTTGCTCCATGGTCTCCAGGCTGCCTTAGCAGCGTGAATCAAATCGCGTGCAAGGCAGCATGGGAACACCCAGGCTATCTGTCTCCAGTCACCATAATGGAAATAGGATGTAAAACATCTCTATTTTCCCCAGGCATGGCTCTGACTGACATATGACTACAAGACTTATAAATACCAGTGTCCTCTGTCTGAAATACACTTGATGCAATTCTATCCATGCTCAGTTTTTTAGGAAATCAGTCAGTGTACTGTAGTGTCCACTGCTTTTGAGGAGATCAGCAGGGAACCTATTGATGCCACCCACTGCAGGGAAATTGGGAACATCTTCAAAACAGATCGGATTGCGAGTTAGGGGGGATGATAATGTGACGTTACCGTGGAGACCAGGTGGATACAAACAGTCGTTGATTTGGTCCCACAGCAGGGACCGACAGCGAAGGGCCGGGTTCCTTCCTGTTCGGCTTGGAGGTCTCCGCAGTGTTACTCAAACAGGCCTGCCTGCGAGCGAGTGACTCAACCCCCGAGAGTAATGCAGTCCAAACCAGCTGAATAAAAATTCTCTGGCCCACGACCAGCGCCACCAGTTCAGCCACAATCACAGTATGTCTGTTCGCATCACCAGTCATATAGCACAAACATGTTTATGTACTAGTTCAGTCCCCTGTCCTCTCTGTTTCCCCTCTGTGTCTCCCTCTCCACACTCAAGCAGTCACATAAGTATTTTCTCTCTCTTTGTCTCTCGCTCTTTCTCCTTTTGAAAGCTTTAAATGTTTTATCTCTCCCACAGACAACTCTAAACCTACAGACAAAGCCCAGCACTAAACATCCAAAAACAGCGCAAAAAAACTCAAATTACTGCATTGCAGTGGGATGCCTCCGCACAGGCGAGAATTTTTGGTTGACAAACATTTATGTGGTGAGGCATGTAATATCTACATTATAGAGTTGAAAGGAATGGAGTAAAAAACTTGACGTTTGTTGTAGGTGCATTGTGAGGAGTCAACACATGTGTTTCCATAGTTTGCAGTCAGGAACATGTTGTATTCAATTAAGAGTATTTTTAACTGAGCAATATAGGGAATGGTTAATGTGATGGTATATGGGGCATAGTTTTAAGGTATGCTAGTGGGGAATCAAATGGCACTGATCATTTACACATTGATCATTTACATACGTTTAACAGACGCTGCTATCCAAAGCGACTTACATATGTCAATTACATTACAAGGGCTTATGTCCCCGGAAAAACTCAGAGTTAAGTGCCTTGCTCAGAGGCACAATGGTGGAAGCTGGGAATTGAACCCACAACTTCTCAGGCCACTACATGCAACCCCAACTCCTTTACCACTATGCTACCACCACCCCCCATTTGTTCAGATTACAGTTTATAAGGTGATGAAATGTTGATGTTTTTGGGATATGTAAATAAAATTGATTTGATTCAACTTTGTGACACCTGACCTATAACATCTAACCAGTTGATCTTTAAGTTCAAGTGAACATTCATACCAAATTTGAAGAATATGCCTCAAGGCATTCTGGAGATATCACGTTCACAAGAATGGGACATACATGTTCTCACAGCAACTTTGACCTTTGACCTCCCAAATCAAATCAGTTCGTCTTAGAGTCTAAGTAACTAACGTTACGTGTGGATACAAAATGTCACGGAAGAGAAAATTGGCGTTGGCTATTGCTTTTGGGATGTTATGGTAAAGTTGGCATTGTCATGTCAAACTATGCGCTACTGACAGTATGCTCAGACACTACTGTAAAACAACGAGTCTCTCAACCGGTGTTCTGTCATCTTCTCCATTTTTTACTTGTTGTCATGGGAAACCACAGGTATCCATCCAGTCCTCGGTAATCCGCTTGTGATTGGTCAGCTGTAAAAAACAACAGCGTGACGGATGACGTTTCTCCGCTAGAAGTTGAATATTTCTCAACTTTAAAAACAGATCTGAGCTGCAGAAAAAGATGGCTGTGTTTTAAAAGAAGCTGGGGACTTTTTTGAAAACATGGTCTTCTCCATAGGATTATAATGTAAAACAGACACCGGCAGCTGCAAAAAAGATGCTTAGTCTGAAGGTACTTTTAGAGTCCAAGTAAACATTTGGGCTAAATTTGAAGCATGTGCCTCAAGGCATTCTTCCCACCTCTTGTAACTTTCACCTCAGGTGGCTTTAAACACCATGTCCTATTCTCTACACCTGACTAACATATGCATTTGTCATGTATACAGACCTTACTGTCCTGTATCTGACCCTAGGCAGATGGGTCAGGCCCGAGGTTTCTTCCTATATGTATCTTCAATTCTATGGAGTTTTTCCTCGCCCCTGTTACCCATGAGACTTCTTTTCTTTTCTTTTCTTTTCTTTTCTTTTCTTTTCTCTGATTGTCTAACAGTCTGTAAAGCGCCATGAGACATGTGTAATGTTTTGGCGCTCTATAAGTACAATTAAATTGAAATTTAATTGAAATTCTTGAGATATCACATTCACAAGAATAGTACTTTCATGGTCACAGTGACCTTGAACTTCAACCTTTGACCTCCAAAATGTATTCAGTTTATCTTTGTGTCAATTCAACATTTATACCAAATGTATAGCTCCTGTCTTGTAGCATTTTTGACAAGATCAGAATGGACGGATGGACGAACGCCTCTGACCCCGGCTATCACCAGCATGGAAACATAACAACCTCATCATAATCTCATTATCCCACACACGCCCTGCAAAGTGTTGCAGTATGATAGCAATAATTTTACGGTTAAAATTAATAATAATTTAATTTCTAGACTAGTTTCCGTTATCCATGTGGCCCTTCTTGGTTTAAAACAAAGACACCCTCCCCTCCCCCAATGAAATGCTAAGGTGGTGGTTCAAGGCCTATCAGATACACAGGACAAAGGATGTTACCTTGATATAATGTATCCAGTGTTCGAATTACCATAGGGCCCGTAGTGGCCAGCCCCCTTAGTTCTGGCCAGGGCACTACTAATTCTGCTCGAAATCACTGTCAGAGGGGGCCCACTCATTCATTGTCAAGTTGCCAACCCTTAACTATGATAATCTACATTTTCCCCGTTGGTTGCAATGTGTATTTCCCCCACAGACTGCAGGGGCACTGCTCCGCATAATAGCCCCCTGTCCTGTCCGATCTCACCCTCCTCTGAATCGAGTTGTTATTAATTTTGCTAGAGCGTTGTTAGCGATTGAGCAATTAGCAGCAGTGGAAAAAGTTAAAAGGAGTGTATGTCGAGGAGTATCGGGACTTTAAAATGCAAGGGGCAAGGCAAGGGTCCTGCCTGAAGAAACTCGTCATCGCAGGCAACACGTTTTTACCTAGCCTACTTCGGCAGAATGCGAGAGAGGATTTTCTGCGCTTAATGACATTGATGACAAAGCCAGAAATCGTTTAAGGGAGCGCAGCTTAAATGCGCTTCTTTTTCTGAGCATCAGTGCGCCTCCCCTGGTCCAGTTCAACCCTAGCCATTCGTGAAATCATGGCTCAAGGCTGGGCATCGTCCATCAACTGTGTGGAAAACGGGAAAAAATGACCAGAAAGAGACCAATAGGCCACTTTGGGACTATCTCCAGTAGGCTTAGCCGAGATGTGATAAAGACAGCTGTTTTGTGTTAACTTTCAGTTTTTTCAGTTGTGCGATGTTCAGTTGTGCACGTAAAATATTTGACAATTAGCTCTGCTCATTTTTGGCAATAGCCTTTGTTATTAGGCTGAATTTCATGTCATATATTTCATTTGAATAAACTGGCTACCCTGCTTATTATAATCTATTGGATGTTGAATCGACAGTAGCCTTTGTTATTAGGCTGAATTTCATAATGTCATAGATTTCATCCCCCCCCCCACCCCCCAAGTGGGCCCCCCTGGAAACGACAGGGTAATTCGAACACTGAATGTATCCATGTGTCATGAAATGTAAATGTATTCATGTTCGCTATCATTGTGATAGTCTCAGTACAAGGATTGTAATGATTTGATTGTGAGAATGTTTGGAACATTCTATAAGTGATATTTCTGATATATAAGATATCTCTCCTCATGCTATTCAGATAGGTGTGAAGTGGGTGTGAGTAGGTGTGTCTGATGCCAACTGGAGAACCAATTATGTGGGCTTGTTTTGGCACCATTTTCTTCTTTGTTTAAAGCATTTAAAAGTAACTAAACTGCAATTTTTGTCAGATTTAGATTTAGACTTGGACTTAGACTAAGACTAGGAGGATGTAGAACGGAAGAGAGGAGAAGTTACAGAGAGGAGAGCTACAGGCCAACCTAGGCCTTCCAGGCCTGGGCTAGGCCTACATAGACCATAGACCATTTTTTTTGTACCCTCTCTGCTTGTAACAGAATAAACTTGATTCCTGAGTTTTTCCTGAAGTTTGCCAGTCTAAGATTAATATTAAGTAATTATTCACCACAATTACTTTCAAGTATCAGCTCACCGACAGGCCCTCCGCACCTGGACAGAGTTACCTGGACCCTCTGTCCTGGTGGTGGCTATTTTACAGCACACTCCGTGCGTTGGCTCACATTTACACTGGCTCAGAGTATCCACAAATGGCCAAAGAGAGGAAATGGTGACCTTGTGTGTGTACTACTGTACACGGTTTGATGTGACTTCAGAGAGCTAGACATCTGTCCTGAGGGTGTGAGTTGCAAGCCTGAAATCACTTTGAGAACATCGGTACTGAATTAATCAGAGGTTAAAAAACGGTCTTAATTAAACTGGAAATCAAGACAGCCAAGGGATTCAGTGGCGGGGAGGAGGGGAGGGAAAGCAGATGGCATCTGTGGGTGTTTGTGTGTGTGTGTGTGTGTGTGCGTGTGTGTGTGTGTTTGTGTGTGTGTGTCTGAGTGTCTATTCTGGATTATTTGGAGGCGGCAGTCTGGGGAGAAAGTCTCATTACTGCGCTGATTGATATCACAAGTATTTAATTAAATGGGAGTTGTCAATGAGGATGCAGACAGTCAGGAAGCTGAACAAAGGCCCACCAGTTCCATCAAACGCACAGTAGAGCATCAGGAGGCTATCCACTGACACAGCTATGCTTTTCTGTCAGCTGCTCTTTTGTTCTATTCTAACTTTACAATTCAGAACAATTCCTATTCTACACAGTAACTATAGTGGATAAGTATGCAGATAATAGTGTGGATAAGCACAATGGATACTAAGTACACTTATAATATTTAAAGGCACCCGTAACAGTTTTTTGACCATTGTCTCAGAGGCCTTCTATAGGCGGCTACTGACCTATGAACTTTATGTGTTCGAGTAGGAACACTGACCCCCCACCCACTTCGAAATCGAAAAAGAAAAGATCTACTAGGCTACAGGAATTCAGAGATCTTTTTCTACAGACTACTGTCAGTGCATTCCCTCTATATTATATCTGAGTTATGTTCATACTCTGTTGCAAAAGACGCATATTTAGTTTGTTTATTATTGAGCTTCTCAACTGTAGGGGGACCCCTAGAGAAAATCTTGTTTAGTGCTGCTTTAAAGCAACATTGTGTAATTTCATGGGGTAATTCTTGGGGGAAATTCTCCCATCTAGCAGTGAGATGGTATTACAACAGACTCCAGCCCCCCCCCCCCCCTCACTGCAAGCACGATTTACTAGCTACGGAAGCCGCACCATAAATGTCCTAGCTGACGTTACAAGATGTCATACAATACTTTATTGAGTATTCTAAAACTGATAGTTCCAGTCCTTGATTGTGATTAGCTGAATCGTGTTCGATGCCGTTGTAAAATGCAGCATAAACATACACCTTGACCGCATTTCGTTCTATATTACTGCGCTACCATAACTTGATACAAAAGTTAAAGTAGCTGCATATAGGCATTGCTTGGCAACCATTCAGATAGAGGAAATATATTTCTTGGCGGAAGAGTGATTATCTATGGAAGCCCGTTTGCGCCACATAAAAAAATCTGATCTATGATATCTCATTATTGTGAGATATCTCGTTATTCTGACATAGTATCTCGTTATTGTGAGATACTATCTCGTTATTGTGACATAGTATCTCATTATTGTGAGATAGTATCTCGTTATTGTGAGATAGTATCTCATTATTCTGACATAGTATCTCGTTATTGTGAGATAGTATCTCGTTATTGTGAGATAGTATCTCGTTATTCTGAGATAGTATCTCATTATTCTGAGATAGTATCTCGTTATTGTGAGATAGTATCTCATTATTGTGAGATTCTATCTCGTTATTGTGAATTCTTAATGTAAGTTATTTACTCAGAACCACTGTATTGAGAGTGTTGTCAGAACCCTGATGTTTACCAACACGTAATGTTCAGAAACTAATGGCATTTAGTGATGTTTATCAGCATTTTTCGTTGGTTTCCTTAATCAGTAGTTCAGGCGCCTCGAACAAACTTCAGAGCTAATGTTAGCCTGCTCCTGCTGCATGGGGTAGGCTAGTGTAGGTTTGCTAACGCGCATAATGTGTAGACTTGACGGAAACTGTATATACATTTCATATAGTCACAATGGGGTAATGATGTTAAAAACCCCTGTACTGTTCCTGCGATGTCACGAAATCATTCAAATGTAGGCTAGGTTGACGTTGTGTTGCCTTCAGCCTATGAGGTGATGTTAGCAGTATCATGGCATGGACAATAAAGGTCAGAAATCGGTGGACAACACTCTCAATACAGTGGTTCTGAGTAAATAACTTACATTAAAGGAGAATTCCGGTGTGATATTGACCTAAAGTGTATTGAAACATGATACCGAGTGTGAACGTATGTCTCATAGCCCATCTCGGCTTGTCCCCTGCACTCCAAAATCTGGCGCTAGTTAGCCGATGCTACCAACAGCTTTTTCAATAGTGGTGCTTCGGCATCGGGCTAGCCATGCAAATAAATCACTGTTTTACACCCATTTACGAGGCTCAATGTATCTCCACACTTCATTGGTAGACTTCCGAGGGCCCTGACATTTAAAACGAGACATTGAGAACTTTGAAAAAGCACTGGTAGTTTACTTACAAGACGATTTATACAGACAGTATCTTCATGAAGTTTAGCGTTTGCAGCCATCTTGAATTTAGTCACGATAAGTCGAGCGACGAGTAAGAATGAACAGGTATGATAAGGGATCAGATTCCAAAAATAATTCAGTGGAAAGGCATGGATTCCAGTTTCTTCCAGTAGCAGCAACTGGAATCCATGCATTTCCACTGAATTATTTTTGGAATCTGATCTCACAATAACGAGATACTATGTCAGAATAATGAGATACTATCTCACAATAACGAGATACTATCTCACAATAACGAGATACTATGTCAGAATAATGAGATACTATCTCACAATAACGAGATACTATCTCACAATAATGAGATACTATGTCAGAATAACGAGATAGTATCTCACAATAATGAGATATCATAGATCAGATTTTTTTTTTATGTGGCGCAAACGGGCTTCCATAATTATCTATGAGTAATTTGGTTCCACTTCTAGTTGCTGTGCCTTTACTTTATGAAACTTTGCCAGGTATTTATAGTAACAGTTTTAGAAAAGCAATAAGCCACTCAAGTCCATAAGTTACACTGATTCTACAACAGCTAAGGGGGGTTAGCGTGTAGTGCCTAACAATGGCCCTTAGCTGTTGTAGAATCAGTGTAACCTACAGCCTCTCAGGGCTTATTGCTTCCTTCTCGTAATGAGGTTATTTTAGAAAAATATTCGTAAATTGCATTTAGTAATTTAGTCTGTGAAACTATAGATCATATACATGCAAGATGAATAATGTCCTTATGTATTTGTTATTTTGGCTTATATTCAGCGAGCAAATTATCAGTGCTAATGTTATTCGACAATACTTTACAAGATGTGTAGTTCAAGATAACGCTATGTGGTCTTCTATCTCCGTACGTAGAGTCAGAGATCATCAGGTGATTCAACGTTAGGGGTTTCCTGGCAGCCACAAGCACAACTCTGTCGTTCGGCAACTGACCGACAAATGCGAAAGACAGAGCTAGAATTTCAGGTATGTCCCTCCTTGGCTAATGTATTCTAAAGATGGAGGCCAAAACATGGCTGCCGCCATACAGGCGACGCTTACGAGAATACTTTGATTTGTTGGTATATTTTAAAAAGAAAAAATGTTTTTTTTTTTTGCTAAGAATCGACCCAAAAATTACACAATGTAGCTTTAATCAGAATTTCAAGTCTTTTAGAGTATGGTTTCATGTCATGTGTCATTAAGCTGGTAATTATTCTCAGTTGTCGAAAAAAGGATGAGTGTGTCATCCCCAGAAAGGCCATCTCTTTATCTCTCTAAACTCTTTGGAGGGATGAGGAATTAATTCAGTTGCTATTTTTGGCATTGAGATGTACTGTGGCTGCCTCTTTGTAAGAGAACTTGGAGAGCATATATAGCAATTGCTGAATCAAGATGGATTTGGAGTGAATTTAAAGTAGTAGTAGAGGGCCTACTCTAATAAACAAAGATGGTTGAAGTTCTGTCCGTTTTTGGCCAAGTGTCTTCTTCAACAATTACTGAAGCAGAAACAAGAAGTATTGACTGCCACAGCTGGGCCTCAAATGTCGTCCAGAAGAGGCCTTAAGCATCCAAATCAGCCGACTCCAAATCCAGTTCATGTCTAAATTAACACCGGGTCAGAGTTGTCTACAGATGACATGCTCATTTGAAATTAATTGGATCCTGATTAAATCCAACAAATATACAGCCTGGCCAGTTCTTTGAGGGTAAACATACATTTTCAGTAAAACATAAGTTGATGTGATTTTGCTCCCTGTGCCATCATACTGTTAGTATTCATAACATATGAATGACGCCATGACGCCTGAGTCCATCCTGTGAATATAAACAACAGCCTGCAGGGAGAATCACTACAGTCCAGTCTAGTGTCTAGTGTCCTGGCACATTATTTGCACTCCACGGCTCCAAATAAGGCTAATTCTTCTCGGCATGGATCAGAGAGCTTTATGGACACTGAAATGGACAAGGTGTTCCTCCATATCCATTAGAGGGGCCTAGCGAAAGTGAGATTGGTGCACTTCCACAATTATGGCATTGAGAATGAGCACTCTGTTTCCCCTTTCCTCCTCTCCCTCCACCCTGTCACCTAGTGCTTTTATGGGTGGATGGATGGGTCTGGTTCTGTGGGCAGAGCAGAGCCAGGGAACCTCATCTCTCCCCAAACAACATGGCTGGCACAAATTACATGGCACTGATTATACACAATGTTCCTTGATAAAGCTGTAATTAAACCTTAAATGTGCCTGCCACCGTTTCGGTTGTTGCCCCCCCCCCCCCTTGTTCGTGCTGATAATCGCCATGTCCATGCTGTTGGGGCGGCTTTTGTGTTTCCAGCTTTAGAGTGACCAAGCTTGGGGGGTTTAAATTTACAGGTGGAAAAAACAGCGGCTGGAGAGGGGCATGGAAGCTGGCACACACCCACGACAGATGCCCTGAGATGCCCTCTGAGTGTTCAGGTGCATGGTCTCCCCTGGGCTGGGTGCTGCAGGTAGGATGGTGTGAGTGCAGTGGGCACAGAGGCGATATCTTTATTGGATTCGTCATGCATATTGCACAACTGAATTTGATCACTGTATTTTTTTGCCCACTTACTCATTTGTATTCAACAAGCTATGAGCCGGAATGGAAGGCAAGCCTGTGGAATTGGGTTTACCCATAATTCAATAGCTCACCCACCGGCTGCTTGGATCCTTCAGGATCCCAATTGTGGAGTATTTTTAGAACCCTCCTCTCACTGTCAGACGATAGTGAATCTCTGCGATGACGTTGGTTCTTCAACTGAAAGGCCAAGGTTGGGTGGGTAGGAAGTGTGTGTGTGTGTGTGTGGGGGGGGGTTGTTGGGGGGAAAACTATTGGATGACCTGCAGAAGGCCCTCTGGCCTTTAGACGAAGTTCAGTGGCCCCTGTGCAACAACACTGCGGCTCTCGGGGGAGTTAACTGGTCACTCTGGGAGGCTGAAAACTTGTTAATCGCCACCAGCTGAGATGGACGGAGATGGCGTGCGATCTGGTGTCTGTATCCAACGCAATTCATTTCCAAGTATGAAACGAACCCTCCGCTCCAGAGGGCTAATACAACCAGATGCCTAAATCATCCAGTAAATTATTTAAATCCCATCAAAATGTGTTAAACAGGTCTTTTCTCCTGGGTATAGACCTCCAACTGTGTGTCACAAGCTGTTTTGATTCTAGAATCTAGACAAAAAACATCAGGACACTGTATATGTCTGAAGAGTCTGGAACAGTATAACTCCCTGATACAAAATGATTCTATCCATTTAAGTGCAACAATCTAATACCATATTTAAATCAGTAGCCTATATTTAGATTAATGTAATACAGACGCTATTCAGAGGTTCCCAAGAAATGCAACTACTTTCATTTTCATTTGCGTCGCCAGTGTCACAGTCCAAATTAATTTCCCCATTTTTAAATTTGATTGAGCAAGAGGTGTCGCCCTTTCTGTATAAAAGTGAAGTTCTTTGGCACAGTTGTGGTCATGATGTGCCGAAAGCCAGCCATAAGGAAGACCACTTAGGGGAATGAAGCGGCAAGAGTGAGAGCTTCTAAGGCCCTTGGGTCAGAAAGGAACATTTTGAATTGAGTTCATATCGGGTGAAATATCTAGAATGGACTAGTTGCACGAAAGGCTCTCGGTAAGCTCGTTTGTTTCCTGTGGAGGCAGGTGTGTGTGAACCTGCCGCTATTCTGAATGTAATTAGTGTTCCTTGCATAGATAGATAGATAGATAGATAAATAGATAGATAGATACATAGATACATAGATACATAGATAGATAAATACTTTATAGATCCCCAAGGGGAAATTCAAGGTCTCAGTAGCATACAGACATCACACACAACATGCACTTACAGCAGAAAATATAAGTATATACATATAACAAAACTCCACTGTACAATACAGACAGTAGAAGATAAGAAAAACTAAAAAACTGTATACTAAATATACTATATAAATTAAATGAAAAAAAATCCACAGTGTGCTTAAGGATGATCAAGCATGAGGCACTGCAGTGACAGGGCCGGGAGTGGGTCTGTAATACTGTGTGCATGGTAAGTTGCTCAAGAGAGTGAGTGTCATGGTGAAGTAGTCCAACAGTAGTCCAACAGTGTAACAGTGCAAGAATAAGGTCTAGAGACCAAGCATAAATAAATATGGACAAATAAGAGAGTAATGTATAATGTAGACAAGGAGACAAGGAACATGACAGTAATAGTAACTGAAGAAAACCTTGAAGCACCTTTGAGCAAATTACCTCAATTAACTGTAACCTGTAACACTAAATGTTACTTTATTCAATATTAAATTGTCCACATAGTATATTGACTACATAATATGGCAAGGACCAGGAAACTGGAGAAAATAAATTAATAAACAATTTTCCATTGTGCAGGTAGACATGTTGTATTTTTGAAAGAGAAACATGTCTATCAAATAGTAAATTCTTGACCAGCTTCTTCAAAACGAAGTGAAATCACACACACACACACACACACACACACACACACACACACACACACACACACACACACACACACACACACACACACACACACACACACACACAGATAGAGAGAGAGATAGAGAGAAACAGCACTTAATCCATCCATGCTGTTAGAACTGCTTTTGCAATCTTGAATACATTTTAGTGTTCCCATAACTGCACTTCGTATGAATAGAGTGCACCCACTTCTAACATATTCATCCTCTTTCCAAAACATTGGTTGTATCTCTCCAAGCATCAGTAGGGAGCAGATGAGAATAGAAGCCAATAAGGGCTGTCAGGCAATGTGTGGGTCCCAGGCTCTGCTCTGCACTGCACACAGACACAGAACCATGCAAACCCTCTGAGTTACTTCCTTTGTTCATTGTGAAGGTTGATTTAGCTTTAAAAGGGCTGTCAAAACTGAAAAAAAAAAACATTGTGCATGCAATCTCAGCTTTGATGTCAGAAACCAGAGAGGAAAGGGTTGAAAAGTCAGAATTTACATGGACTGAATACAATATAGATCCTCCTTTATTCACTCCTTTGCTCACAGATGACATAAACAACCCGGATGATGATAGATTTCAGAAGCTCCTGTGCTTTTACACTGTTTCAACTCTGACACAAATACACTAAATGGACAAAAGTAATTGGACACCTGGCCATTACACTTACAGGAACTTTTATGCCATCTCATTCTAAATCTGTAGGCATAGGATCCCTATATCAGCTTCCACTCTTCTGGGAAGGCTTTCTGCAAGATTTTGGAGTGTGGGATTTTTTCACCCATTCATCTAGAAGAGCATTTGTGAGGTTAGGCACTGATGTTTGGAGAATTTTGTAATTAAATGCTCACAGTCTCGGTTAGTTCATCCCATAGGTGTTCGATGGGGTTGAGGTCAGTGCTCTATGCGGGCCAGTCAAGTTCTTCCTCACCAAACTCACCAAACTCCCTTTCTCCGTTCTTATTCTTTTGTCCCTATAGTGAATATGGAACTCATGAGCTGTCACAGTCTGCTTAGAAAATGTCACATTTCAGCAAGTCTCATTGTGCTACGCTGGGGACACAAAAATATGAGACAAACATTATTATTTATTGATCATCGGGGTATGTTACAAGAAGCTTGTAGTTTATAGGGTTCTACATTAAATTTACGGGATGCCAGCGCTAATCTGAATAAAGAGTCCTTGCATGGACCTTAAGAGTTACTCGTGTTTGCTGATGTCTTTGAGCCTTGCTTTTATCTCTTATGGATATAGAGAACTGAATAATGGACCACAGAAATAAATGATCTGAAATACAACACTCAATTTAGTCTTCGGTGAAAGCACTTTATATCTCTGTGTGTAGTTATGCAAATGAGACATGGGGAACACATTTAGTTATACATGAGGATTTTAAGAATTGCTTCCAATTTAACACAAACATGGCCAATCAGTGATGATTAAACTGGTTGTAAACATACACATGGTTTTGGTGAAGCCACTGTTTGAATAATGTAATGTGAAAGGTCAACAGCCGCCTTGAACACGCAGAGATAAGAAGGCCTTTGAAGATACTGTTCAGACTGGAACAAAAGTCTACATTTTCTGTATGATATCCCACTGGCTCAGTGGAATGCCTTCCTCATTAGCTTCTGTGGTTATCTGAAAAGATAAAGGTCAAATCCGCCAACCATCATCCTTTGATCCCCAAAATATCAAAATGACATTGACAGGCTAAAGTATACATTTTGGTTATTGATGGGGAGCAACTAACATGCCCTCAGCTACTGGTCATGTAAATGTTTAACAATGTTCTAAATGTTCCACTCTTCTGTTTGACAAACGTGGCTAGTAGCCACACACAGCCTTGTTACTTTGCCCTTGTTACTTATAGGCACTCCGGTTTGTATCACCAGGTCTAAAGATTAGTGGATTTACATGGCTATAGCCTACACAGAGCAGAGCACACATTTGTGGAGCTTTGCAACATCCTGAGTACACAATCGTTAGACGTCAACATGCAAAGTACACACATGGGTTTTGGGTAAACAGGATCCATATCCTTACCCAACCACATTCAAACTTAGTGCAAGCTTTAATTCACTCCCAGGGAGAAGCCAGGCTGGGAAAACTTAGTGGGTCAGCCATTCTTTCTCCCTTATCTATTATGAGCAGGGAGAAGAAGGACAACAAAGTATCTGACTAAATGCCAGTGTGTTCCAGTATATCAAGGCATCATTTCTTAATAGCCAGAGAGTTTAAGTCCATTTCAGGGTGGCTCATTCAGGAAAGGGGTATTACTTTGACAGATTTAAGAGTAGTGTAAAAATTCATCTTGGAACCTGCCAGCCTTTATGCCAAAGCAAAGTGGTCCGAACAATTTGGCAGTGTGCAAACTGGAGCAGTTTCAATTACTGCCAACTATAAATTTGACTCAGAGGCTCCATGAGAGAAAGCATAAAAATCCCTGTGATTACTACTCAAAAGCAAGACTAACATTTTGATGCCGAATTGAAGGTTCACCCTTGGGGGGACGTCCTCTTGGGTTGGGCTACTCTGACGGGCCACAAATATGCTGAACGAGCCCAACAGAAGGAGCGTACATCTACACGCCCTCTAGAACACAGCCCTCTAGAACACAGCCTTTAAAGGAACGTACATCTACACGCCCTCTAGAACACAGCCCTCTAGAACACAGCCCTCTAGAATACAGCCTCAAAAGGAAGGGGCAGGCTAGGCCCAGAGAGCGCAGACATCAAGCAGTGCCTTTGCACTTTGCTCTCTGAATTTGGGGAAAGTGTGTTACATTGTAAACATTGTACATACCTGGTGTTCATTTTCCAGGAATTTTAATAATCATACAGTTGATTTCTTTGTGACATTGATCTATGTACAAATGGATACACATCACTAAAGTATTGCCTGGAGCTGAAATTTGTACTTAGCTTATGAATTCTGTCCTTGCAGCAACCTCGGGGCAGCCGTGGCCTACTGGTTAGCACTTCGGACCTGTAACCGGAGGGTTGCCGGTTTGAACCCCGACCAGTAGGCATGGCTGAAGTGCCCTTGAGCAAGGCACTGAGCGCCGCTGTTGATGCAGGCAGCTCATTGCGCTGGGATTAGTGTGTGCTTCACCTCACTGTGTGTACACTGTGTGCAGTGTGTTTCACTAATTCACTGATTGGGATAAATGCAGAGACCAAATTTCCCTCACGGGATCAAAAGAGTATATATACTTATACTTATACAACCCTCACTAAAGAGCTTCTTTCCCCAGTCTTCTACATTAGAGCCTGTTATTGACTGTGACATGCATGGCCATGTGGGCTAAGGACCGCAGCATTACTCGGAGAAAGCTGGACTGCATGACAGTTTAAAATACTTATGGTGCAGAGGCACTCCAATCAGTCCACAGTAAAGTACTGCTCTCATATGAGGGGCTTTTGTTAGACTCGACAGCGGGGCAGTTGCGACAGTTACACTCCATCTTGTTGGCCTTTTCTGGGAAAACCAGAGGCCATCGTAGCTTGGGAATGTAGGGGTCAGGGCATTGGCAGCCATGGAGCTGTTCATTCCATGGTAAACTCTTCCCATGAACCTGAGGTGCCCTGCCTCATCATTCTCTCCTTCGCTCTCCCACCAGCCTGGTTACCACTGCATCCTAGTCTTGCTGCACAAGCATCACATTAGACCCCCCCCCCTCCACTAAACTACACCCACTGCTCCACACAAAGACCCCCCCCACCGACCCCCCCATGATGGCCCCATCAATCCAGCTCTTCTGACTCATGAGTGGTTGATTCCTTTCGGACAATTCCTCTACTGTGCTATGGGTCATTAGGTCACGTGTTTGTTTACCATGGACGAGGCATGACCACAGGCCAGCTCCTGCGTTGGAACACATGTACACATAAACAAGCCTGCTGCGTGCTCTCTTGATGCCGTCACGCTCAGCCTCAGTCTCTCTCTGAAACAAGCCGACCGAGCAGAAACAATTACGCCGGCAAACGCATCGCATCCCTGCACTATGGCCTCGGCTTTCAAACTAACCAGACTTTCTTTCATCGCTCTGTAAACAAAGCAGACCCTGGAAACAGCTGACAGCCATTAGGCAGTGAGGCCGATCCGCTGCTGAGGGAGGGTGTGGGTAATGAGATGATGCGAGGGGAGGTCCGCACCAGTGCCATTCAGACACATCCTTTACCCTCCATGGTGCGTCCCCCTTCCTTCCAGGGCCACAGAGACACACAGATGCCATAAAAACACACATCCATGGCACACGTAACAAAGACGCAAGAGTGGACATTGTGCATGTGGTGTCATAGTTGAATAAGAAAACATACTTTCATGTAGATGACACACATCTTCAGCAATTGAGCTCTCGCACTCATGTACATAAAATAACATGCACTTGCACACACACAGAGACAGACAGACAGACAGACACACACACACACACACACACACACACACACACACACACACACACACATTCTGGTAGGCTACATAAATGCACTTGGTCTAGGTTACCCCCTGCTCACCCACTACCCATATATTCTGAAACTTCCTTTTCTTTTTTTTTTCTAGAAAAGAGCCAGGGAGGATAGTTTGACCCACTTTCTGTGCACTTTCCCAATTTTTAAACCAAAAAAACACATCAGTCATAATCATTCAAAATCCATTTTTTTGCTCATCTCATTTCATGCATGGCTGTACACCACTCACTGATGGTTTAGTAATGCGACCTGATGGCAGAATGACCCACATTAACGGGTAAAAGTTGTAACAATAATTAAGTGCGGAGAGGCCAGAGGGGAATTTGGCAAATCTGATAATGAGTTCATTAGCTCACTTTTACAGTAAAGTTTGAATTTGGGTCAGAAACGTGTAAAGAGCTGTCCAAGTCCATTAAGAATGTCTGGCGCCTTTCCTTACTGAACGAGTGCAGTTATTCTTATTCTCTCTCTCTCTCTCTCTCTTGCTGGCTTGTTCGTCTTTCAGCATGCCTTCAGTCTCCATGGAAACGGGCACCAGTAACAGCACCATGTCTTTTTTTTTGCGCTGTGGTACTGCTGAAGAAGACAGCAGTGCTGGAAGTGAGGGGAGTCAGAGAGACTGCACCCTTGAGACCCGTCCCCCCACCCCACCCGCACTCCAGGGCTCATGTGCCCCAACCCAACCCCAACCCGAGCCCCCTTCCATGGAAACCTTAGAAACCTTGGTCCCCAAACTTTTTCTTCCGAGGGCCAGCTCACTATGCCTGGCTCTAAGAGAGGGCTAGAAACTCGGAGTATATTAGTAACCATAAATAGCTTAGTGCTGTGGACAACAGCAGTCTATCTTAGTTGAATATTCCATTACATTTAATCATAGGCTACTGCAATTTAATACCATTGTTAGCTGTGTTTATATTGCAATCATGCCATATCAGTGTAAAATGTAGCTCAAATGAAATAATACTAATAAAAAAATAGCATTACCAAACGTATTAGCAGGGAGTCCCAAAAGTGTATTTTATTCAAAATGTGTAAACTCTGAACTCTGTGTCTTTCCATACACAGCTCAAGTTGTGAACAAGCAATATCCTACAAATAATTTGAAGTTCTCAAACTATGAGAGTTTTATGAAGTGCTGGCAAAAACATCTGAAATTACCACTTTCACTCACCTGATGAGAACTTTGTGAATTTGTATGAACATTTGAATGAGTGAATACAAAATAGAAATAATTATCTCAGAAAGTCCCAGAAATATGACTTGAATAGAAGTTAGTTAGTTATTAACAATTAATTGATAAACTTTGAGCACTGATGCAGTCAGCATAGGCCTCTTACATTGTTTGCAGGTACAGTAGGTAGGCCTACATTTCATTCCGTTTTCGATGGCAAACCCCCCTCACTGTACCTCACTTGTGAGGTATATCATCACCAGTCATCAACCATCCGTGTGTTGGCCCTCCTCTCACCCATCTCACCTGAAGTCCCATCCTCGATTGCCCTATTACTGCCCCCTATCTGGACTCCTGGCCCGTACAGCCTAGCGACCGACCACCAGCCTATGGCAACTCTGCCCGGATTACTGGCCCGTCTGCCAACCCACCACATGCCCCTCGACAACTCCCTTCCCCTGGACAATTCCAAAGCTGGACTATTGAACTTTCTGTCACTAAATCAGGAATAATAAATTACCATAACGGATACGTAATCATCCCACCTCTTGTAACTTTCAGCTCAAGTGCTTTTAACACCATGTCTTATTCTCTACACCCGACTATCATATGCATTTGTCATACAGACCTTACTGTCATGTACTGACCCTAGGCAGATGGGTCAGGCCCTTGAGTCGTGGATCTGCTCGAGGTTTCTTCCTATATATATCTCCAATTCTAGGGAGTTTTTCCTCGCCCCTGTTACCCATGGGCCTCTCTCTTGCTTTTCTTTTCTTCTTTTCTTCCCTTCTTTCTCTGATTGCCTACATTCTGTAAAGCGCCATGATACATGTGTTATGTTTTGGCGCTCTATAAGCACAATAAATTGAAATTGAAATTGAAACGAGAAACAGCGCCAAAACAACCACCAGTGGACAAAGAGTATTACATGTGTACTGCTAAGACTCGCCATAGAGAATGAATGGGGGAAATTACGGAGGTTATAGTTTGACGATGTCGTACTGGCATGCTGTCCAGATGCTATATACCACGGACATGTTTTGGGGGGCCACCCAAAATGAGGTGGCGGGCCGTAGTTTGGGGACCACTGCCTTAGAAGAATCCTGAATCTCCCAATTCTATCTAATCCTCTCGTGTGATAGCCTAGGCTACCTGCCACACCACCTCATAAATCACAATTTAAAAATGGCATGTTACGGATTACAGGAGAGGCAGGACACACTTAGTGTGTTTCATATTCCTTTGTGCCAACATTAATGTCGTCATGTGTTCGGTGCCGCTCAGGCTGTGGAGTCACTCCCACCCATAGCCCTGGCTGGCTGATTCCCTGCAGACCTGCCAGTAGCCTGGCGTAGCCTACAGCGCAGCTGTGAGGAAACTGCTGCATTGTTTACACTTGTGGCGCTGCCGCATCAGGTGGAGCTAATGAGTGCAGCCAGTAGTGGCCGAGTTAGAAGACTGCATGAATGGAAACAGCCTGAGTGAGGGGCTTCGCTTTCTCTGCTGTCAGTAAGCATTTCTCCATCTAACCATTTGCAAAAAAAAAGCACTCAGGTAAATGCCAGTGTAGTAAAAAAAGATTGCTCTCCACTCATGACCTGTTTGAACCCTGAGAGATGTGCAAGTCTCAGCAGGATCTGTATCGGCATTCAGAGCTGCAAGTGAAGAAAAGATTAAAGCTGTTACTTTATCTGGATGCTTGTTAATAAATAGCTCCATTTGACGGTAAAATAAATAACACTATCATTATTATTATTAACAACTACAGTTGGGGCCGTTGAGTATATCAAGGTGTAAAGTCAACGTTTGCCTCAGTTACAGAAATAGCTCAGCAGGCCACAGACGAAAAGGCTATACTCTGCAGAGGTATAGCCAGGTCTCTGGTTGCAGTTGTTTCCTCTGGCAGAGTCTGTTGCACTGTAGCAGTGCTGGTGCTGCCTCACAGCAGGAAGAGAAAGAAGGTCAGGCTGTTAACCACAAAGGAAGTAGCCACATAGGTTACTGCTTCATATACCACCATTAGCTGTAGTAGCACGTCAGCACAGCACCACAGTCACAGTACCAAGTCAGCACTATACAGACCATCTGCAGAAAGCCTCAGACCAATGCTGCAGACATGCTGCAGTGTGATAGCTGGAGGTTGGTATGTTGTGCATGCGTCACATACCCCAAGGATTCACTGAGATATTGCAGGTCTCAATAGAAACATGCAGAGACAGCTCAATTGCAACAAATGAAAGACTGACAAAGTGACAGACAAAAGCAGCTGTCCCACCCCCCCGCCGAAGCATCTGTTGGCTACACCATCTCCTTCAAGGATGAGATATGGGCCTATTCGAAAAACATTCTGCCAAAGTGGACATTCTCTTCCACTCGTCCTGCATCACAAAGCCTGCGCCATCAGCAAGGTTCACACAGGGGACAGCCTAGGAAACGCAGAGCAAACGGCCTTATAATTTAGCGACACATACTTTACATGGAACACAAGCCAGGGAGTCTTGTGTGAATTACTGCACATTCATGATGTGATAGATTTATCTGCCTTATAGATTAAGAGGTGGTGATGAAGCTCTGCTCTTTGGTAATTGGGCTTTCCCCAAGGGAGGGTGACAGAGATAGGGGAGGTTCCCTGTTTTACATTTAGCTAGCTGTGTGTTTGTGTCTGCACTGCATAAAACACTGTTGCCCACTAAGTGCCTGTAAAGTCAGGGTGGTGTGGCCACAGTGACGTAGGCTGTGGGCTATAGACCCTTTCAAGAGAGTTCCATTATCAGCATCATAGTTGGCCCCACAAGACTTCCTTTTTAACATTCCATATGTTATCTTAATGCAGAGGAAGTAGATTGGGGCCCAAATAGAACGTTCAAGCATTGTTTGTGTTTACCTTGTTGAAAGGGTCCATACAGATGACCAGTGCTTCATGGTGAGACACAGCCACAGATCAGTGGGCTTGGACCAGCTGCCGGATTTCACACATCAACAGGCCAGCGACAACGCCTCGGCTGGCCACAGCGGCTTTTTTTTCTTGTTGCGTGCCGAGAGGCAAAATGTGGGCTGTTCTGTGACAGAGGGTGAACAGAATCTGACACACAACTGCAGCGGGATTGACCTACAAACGTTGCTCGCTGTGTTAAATATGCTCTTCCACACAATAGCGCATTTGATTTTCTCCCTCTGAGAAAAGTCTGCAGTCCCTCATTGGAGGAAATGCATGAAGCACTTTGTATCAATTTGTATCAGTTTAAAGCTGTACCAGATTAAATTTATATGATGTTACTCAACCATCATCATCCGGCCATATTTCTTGAAGACGTTTTATCCATAATGCATACAGGTAGCGAGCGATCTATAATTCAGCAACTATGAAGTCTTTATTAAGCCTTTTTTTCCTCTCTCGGAGTCAGCACTCCAGGGAAGACTGAGGTCCATATTTAGCCAAGCTCTGCATCTCACAGATGAATAATGTAAAAGTGAAGCTTGAACCTGCACAAGGGGCCAAGGGCCAGAAAGCTCAGTGCTCCCTGTCCTCCACGCCCCCCCCTCCTCTCCTCTCCCCTGTCCTCCACCCCCCTCCCAACCCCTCTCTCCTCTCCCCTGTCATTCCAGGCATGGCTGCTGGTCTGCTTGCCAGATGCCCTGCACATCATGAGGCACTCATAGGAGGCAGCGAGTGATGAGACAGGCTGATTGGGAGAGGCTAATGCCTGCGGCACCTTTTAGCTGTTTTTTCCCTCCTCCCCTCCACCCCTACTGGGCAGTTTGGCCACTCATCCCAGATCAGCCCAGCGCAGGAGCCCAAGGTTATAACGTAACCAGGAACCTTTCCCCTCATTAGGCTCATTGTTTTTGTTTATGCACTGAGCCAAGTCACTGACTCTCTGACATCAAGCCCTGCGTGTTGGGTCAAGGACCCTGGGGAGTATGTAAGTGTGTCTCTGCTCCAGGGAAGCTTTCTATTTAAAGAAAAAAATAAAACCTATACTTTATCTGCTTGGAAAAGAAACAAAATGTGAGGCTATGGCCAACACTGAGGACACAATCAGATAACAAATGCAAAATGTACTTTTTTGGTGATGAATTTTCTTACGGTGTCTGTGTGCAACTATCTCAGGGAGAGGGAATGATTGTGGGAGAGAGTGTGTGTGTATGTGTGTGTCTTTGTGTGTGTGTGTGTGTGTGTGTGTGTATGTGTTTGCGTGTGTGTGTGGTGTGGTGGGGTTAGCATTTGTCACTGTTTTGCATACAACACAGAGCTCTTTTGAGTACAGAATAGTCGTGCGCAGAACAGAGCTCCAGAGGTTTTGTTTGTGTTTCTGGATATCCTGTGTGACAGAGCCTTGAAGGCCACATTGTCCCTCAAGCAGCAGGTGAACAAAAGCAGCAGCAGCAACCCTCAGACTCTCTCTTCCTGCTGCATCTCTCCCCTTCTTATCTTGTCATTCTTCTATTTCTCTCTCTCCATCTCTTTCTCTGTGACACACTTTGTTCCTTCCTCCTGGCCACCAAAATGCATTATACTCAGAAAATTCCATAAATAGAACAAGGACCCAGCCCTGATCCTCTCATGTTTACATTTGGATACATACTATAAACAATGGGCAAGCGTTAACTGACCTTATTGTCTGCCAATGAATGCCACCCTGTGTCCCAACCTGATACTAACGTCAGATGACGTAAACCACCAACCCAAACAATAACACGCGAGTAAATGTCTGTCCACCTCACCCACTCGGAAGACATGATGATTTATGTTTGAAAAGGGCTGCAAACAGAGATGGGAGAAGAAACGTGAGGCATTCCAGTATCTGTTCTCTGTGTGTTAATAATACTCACAGAACAATAGTGGCGGCGTTTGCCAGCATTCGTGGGCCGCCTAACACACCCTCCTGGACCCGCGCCACATTTAGGCTACTTTTATGACATTATAAATGCGTAATCCGCCCCAAGGCTGGAAACCGGGTGGGAGATCTGTTTTAAAACTTACCTAATCATTACTGGAGATACAGAACCCACAGAGGAGATACAGAGCCCTCAGGGTAACCTGCCACCAAATCCGTAAGCTCTGATAGTAGTCTGTAGCCATAGTGCTTCACTTCAGCCTGCTTCAATTAAGCCTGTTGTCAGTCAGGGTAGCATATAGTTGTTCTATCCTCTGTGTTTATGTTGCACAGCATGTTCAGAGTGATAGAGAGCCTTCTAAGCAGAAGATCCACTATAGCCAAACAAACAAAATGTTCTCCTGTTCTCCCTGGGGGCTTATTGACCATTTTTTCACCATCTCCTCTGCACTTAAGCCCAACATCATTTTTCACTTGGCAACCTCACATCCTGTGACATCACTCTTTGAGGCTGCAGACAGCAAGCTAACTCTGAGCAGCTGTCTGACAGTCATTAGTACACACGTTTACATTCACGCCGACTGTTAACAATGAAACCCATAAAAAGTACTTGGATGACAGTAAATGCCCTTTTCAAAACAGGCAGGCCTGAAAAATAGTTAACTTTTGAACACATTGAGACACTGTTGTCCTCCAGTTGTAGGGCTCTGTTCGTAACATTAGTCTATTATTTTGAGTGATAATGATTCTTATAGACATCCTGCACTGAACTGCAATACCAATCCGACATCAGTTGTGATATGAGGCAACTCTTTTCCAGGGAATACTCTTCTGACTAGGGAACAAAAACAAGAATGTGTGTTAAATGTCATAAGTAGGTTTTTCACAATTAGATGCCACTTTGAGGTAACATTTGTAAAATTAAGTAAAATGATATCTGGGCTATCCATCTGATTTCTTCAAAACATGTAGTATGTTTTGTACTGTGCAGCCATTTATGTTTATGAAAATATCTGGAGCCAAATGTTATCTCAGGTAGAAAGACACGTTATCCTGGCAATATCACAAGGCAGGCAGATGCACATTAATCTCAACTGTGTCAATTTAAGCTTTCATTTATTTATTCACTTGGCACAGGCAGGCAGCGTGCGCCGCCGTTTCTGGTTCACTCCTCCTGACGTCCCTCTCAGTGGCTTCCCTGCAGCTGGAGATTCTACACGCGCTCTTCCTCCTACCTCTTTTGTTTCGTGCACAGTCAGTCAGACCAGCTTTTGGGAGCCATAGGCCAGTCTGGCTACAGCCTTTTTTCCTAGTGAAAGGGCACAGAGTGGGACGTGTTTTTAAAGGTAATCGTCTGGGACACTGTACGTTACCTTTAAAAAGGCTGTTCGAGAGAGCGCATGGATTGCATAAGTCAGGGAGACGCGCGAAGGAGAACCGTTGGGAGCGCTCTCTTTTAAAAAAATACTTAGGATGTAATTGAGGGGATCTTCTTGCGTGAAATGTCATTTCATCCGTGAAACTGTTCACGCTCCATCCAACAGCAGGTTGTACGATAAACTCAGATAATTGCATAGCATAGGAGGAATCTGAAACTTCAAATATCAGACGCTAATAACTTGGGAGGTTGGAATGGCTCGGCAAGAGGTGAATGCCCATTCATATCTCCGTTACCATGCGTAGTTGCGCATGAGTTGGTCTCCGTGAGGAAAATTAACTCGAGAAGTAATTCGTCCGTATGTTCAGAATCGTTCCCTCGTTTGGTCACGCCAAAGCCAGAAATCCATGGTTTGTAATTTGTCTGCGTTGTAGCCTTGTAAACCGTGCAAATGCTGGAATGGTTTGGTGCTGTGTTTATCCTTCTTATAGTGGCTGCAATCTGGCCAGCCTCAAAATATTTTGGAATATCGAGCCAGCCATCATCGGGGGTCCAAGGACTAGTAAATGCACGCCGAGAATGGAGGGAGAAAGTCTTGGAAAGGTGTATCCCCAGCCGCGATGTCGGAGCAGGTCAAAGTGTGGACGGATCACCAGGTGAAAGCCCTACCGTCGCGCTAATATGCAAGCCGTCCGCTTTGGCCAACTACCTTCTGAAACACTGCGTAACTTTCTGCAAATTACGGCCATGCCCAACATGGAACTGGCGGGCAAGCCCTTTGCTGCAAAGCATTTTCGGCATCTGCTGGCCTTACGATTGCCCTGTTCACTTTGTTCGGGACCATCTTCAGCTGAGCGACGACGGTATAGTAGCATTGGACTGGGCTGTGGCGGCCTCAACCTCCATTCACAAGAGGAGGCGGACATCCAGCAATTCAACTAGCCCCATCCTTCTCATCATACCAAATTCGTTTGGTAAAATTACCAGGAATGTGTTGAAGGTAAGGTGATTATTAAAATCAATTTCTTTTATTCTCTAAAGTCTGGTAGCAAGCAACCTTATTCTTGGTCATTTCTAAATTGTGGGAATAACAATTAGCTGGGAGGGGGCACTTTGGCCTACTGTATTGTGCTTACTCAATGAATGCTTTTAATTTATTACTTTTAGCTGATATTGTTGCATTCTGTAAAAAGAGTTCACTGATTATACGGATTATGATAACTAATGTTTTGGGATGACGTAAGTACTCCAAAGATACAGCCAGTCCAGTATTTCACAGAGGCTTTGTGTTGTTATAAAAACAGACTGTCTGTATGCCTCTCTTTGCTTTGACTTGATGATGAGATACGTGAGGACATTGGCCGAGGCTGTTTGAGATGGTCCTCTATTTAGGGGTTTACATGTCAAAGTATGAACTTTTTTTTCTCCCCTTGTGGTGTTTTGCTGCATCTTCTGAGTTTGTTGCAAGAATGTTGTCTACATTTGGCCATCTCTGGACAGACCTCAGTGTAGACAGACTCAACTCGATGTTCCCTCTCAGGCATTTTTTAATTGGTGGATGTCTGCTTGAAAATTATGTTGGACAAGGGGAGACAGATCCTGAACCAAACATCATCCGTTGTCTTTCTCTTTCATCAGTCACAGCCGTAATATAAATATACATGTGCACAGTGGGAGTATAGCTGTCACACAGGCACTTCAAGGAGTCATCCCAGTTAAAGTGGCTCTACTCAACTAGATGCCTTAACTTTACCTTACTTTACTTTTTAAAACCTCTTGTGTAGTGTCCAGTACAGTGTGCTGTTTTTCTGCCACATCTACCTAATTAATTAGGTAAGATTTATGCCACTGTAAGAACATAAAGTAAAGTGCCATAGTGATGACGAGTGTTTCTTTTGTATCTTGAGGAGCTCATATTTAATTTAATCACTAAGCACTCATAAATGCACACAAAGTGCTGCATTGGCAGGACTGTGCATCCCCATATCACAGGTGTTTGTAAACAAACACAAGTCTGCCGTGTTTGACATTTTCAAACACATGCATGGTTTCCAATGCACAGTGTCATTAATTTTGAATGTAATGTCAGCTTGACTCTTTCAGAAATAATACCACCATTTCTATAGTAGTGGTTGGATGGTGTGACTCTGACACTGCACTTCACACACATTATAGAGAAACAAAGCAGTATTAGTATATAGTGGCATCAAAGAAGAAAGACCTCAGATGATGAGATAAATATGATTTATGAAGCTCTTTATGGCTGTTGTGCAGAACATAGCATCCCCTCTACACATGCAGTAAAGACAGCTGAGCTGAGCTGAGCAGCTTATTGAACTGAGGATATAGGATGTCATATAGGAAGAAGGACTAATGAAGGCAAATCAGGCTTAAATGGAGCTGTTCTCAGTTGCTGCATTCACAGTAAACCTGTCAAAAAGCACCCGGGTTAATACCTGTTTCCACAGGTTTGGTTCTCTTTTTAAAAAACACTAGTTTCATTGCATTCCTCCTCAAAACCTATTGGGCAATACATACAGTACACAGCTGGGTCCCCCGCCCTCAACAGGCCGGCCCTGTGAGTTGGATTCCTTTCAGCCTTGGGCTAAACCCCCCACCCCCACCCCCACCCCCACCTAGCACCCTGCACGCTCCCATTCCCTGACGCACGAGACGCACTTGGAGTCTCATATGTTGCAGAGGCATGTGTATTACCCAGCGATAATGGCGCATAGGGGAGAGGGCGCAACATGGTCACCCACGTCATGAAAGTGTCTCATTGCAACAGTAAATAACAGCTGTGTTCCCCCGACACAGGGCAGGTTGTTGCTATGTGCCACAGGAAGAGGAAAACAAAAAAGTTTGCCAAATTGTCTAACAAAATGCATCTTTTTTTTTTTTTCACAAAAATAGTTAAGTTAAGGGGGAGCAGTAATGGGCTATGTGTCAGGTGTCTTTGTTAGCCCAGCACCTTCAATCTGATGTTATCGCTGTGCAAAGATAAGCTGGCTCCGAGACGGAGACCATGGGCAGGTCTATTACCTCTGCTGTCCTTGAGTGTAGCGTGAAGGAATTTACTGTGGGAAAAAAAGCCATGGAATTGTTTCATTTAAGAAAAGGGTTTATGTTCTCAAACACCTGTTAACCTCATAGTAATGCCAAACGGTAATTGCCCTGTCTGCTGTGATGTGCAGAAGTGCATGGATGTCTGAGTTGGCCCATGGCACGCACAGGTAATTGGTTCTGACGGGCTTGTCGTCGTACTTCTGCTCTTGGCCATGACCCCCTGGAGCGTCTGAACTGGGAGGCTGGTCAGAAATGTGTGCGGGGGTTTAGCGGACGCGTGAGGAATGTGGTGTCCGGGAGCTGGGCTGCTGTTCTCCATGTGTCTCGACCTTCGGTGACAGAATTCCACGGCGGCCCGACGCCAGCGCCGTGCCGAGAGGAAAACTACTGGGGAGGCTGTAGCAGCAGCAGCAAAGACCCAGGGGCCAGAACTCGTGCACTTATTTAGCAAGTTCAGAGTGCTGACCAGGCATTGCCACTGTGGAAGTATTTGACATGTTGTTGTGTAGAACATGGCTGGCACATGTCAGCAAGTGACGAGCATTTTTATTATGGCAGCAGCTCTCAGCCTCAGCCTGGCAAGGAGAGACATCGTTTCTGTAGCTTGTACAGCTTTGTGCATTTATATGTTGTAGAGTTTTGTTTGTGTGTGTGTGTGTGTGTGTGTGTGTGTGTGTGTGTGTGTGTGTGTGTCTGTCTGTGTGTAAGAATGCCAATGTCATGCTACTGCTTTCTGTCCCTCTCCTCCTCACACACTCCCTCCCCCTCTCTCTGTGTGTCCGCAGCTCTGTGAGGGGGCCCTGACGCACGGCTACCTGCCCGTGGTGTTCAACCGACGCGGCCAGAACGGCACGCCGCTCAGCACCGTCAAGCTGCAGCAGTTCGGCGACCCGTCAGACCTGCGCGAGGCCGTACGCTACATTCGGTACCGGCAGCCGGCAGGCAGGCTGTACGCGGTGAGCGAGAGCACCGGCTCGGGCCTGCTCCTCTCCTACTTGGGCGAGTGTGGCTCGTCCAGCTACGTGACGGCGGCCGCCTGCCTCTCGCCCGTCTTCCGCTGCCAGAGCTGGTTTGAGAGCGGCCCCGCCTGGCCCTTCCACTGGGCCCTGCTGCTCTACCAGAAGATGTGGCTCAGCAGGTGGGTACTCTGCAGGACTCTGAGAGAACCAGATCTGAACCTGCATTAGGACTTGGTGGTCATTTCACAGTGAATGTGAAGACAGACTCCCATTCTCTGTTTTTGTCCATCTCTGTTTCTGTCACATTGGTTTCTCCAGTGATTACATTGTCAATTCAATGCATGATACATTTGTTCTTCACCTCGCCCCCTCGGTGGGACTGAGATGTCAGCTGGGCAAAACATCAGGTGGGGGATGGAGGTGAAGTGGAATTAACATCAATCCTTATCTTATCCGTACCTGAACATGTATCATATTCTGTAGATAAATATAGGATTGGTACAGAAATACAGTATCTGTAGGTATTGAGCATTGAAACTGTTCATTGTCAATTTCATTAGTTATATTATTATTCCCATCTGTCCCAACTTAGCATCTGACCCAATGGGTGGGTGGAATATGCAGCATTAGTCTTTATTGTGTCTCCTCTCTGGGACTAGGATTTGGCTTGAGGCTTTTGAGGGTTAATTCACATGTATGCTCTCCATCTGGAAATGTATCTGATTAGTCAGTGTGGTGTTGGCAGAGACGTCTGCAGGCAAGCGAGGGTAATTCAGCAGCTGTTCTTGGGAGTTAATGTGCCAGGGGTATGATGACACTTCTCATGGCTTACCTGCAAGGGAAATTAACCCTTGTAAGGTGTTCATATTTTTGTTACTCAGCCAATATTCCCAGGTCTGGTGGACCCACCACATTATTAGGCTTTTAAATCAATGCAGCTTAGATGTTTACTTTACTGTAGCTCAATTGCCAATGATATAGACATCATTTATGGTTAATTTACTTGCCATTTACCTCTGTAAGATCACATTTATGAATTTTGTTTTTTGTGAGAACAGGTGCAAGTGCCAATGAGTCTGAATTTGAAGAAATGATAAATAGCATAATTTTTCTTTTAGCAAACATTGAAAATGGGTCCCACAGACCCGAACACCTTACAAGAGTTGTAATGCAGTCCTGTCTCCATGGAGACTGCGGATTGTTCAATGTTGTTGACAATTTCAGGGAAGCAGTGTGATCTCACTGATTTTGGTTTTCAAACCAGCAAGAGCACACTGCCCTACCTGCCACTTTTTGTAACAAGTCTTGTGTTGTTTGTGTGTGGGCACGTGTGCGTGTGTGTGTGTGTGTGTGTGTGTGTGTGTGTGTGTGTGTGTGTGTGTGCACGCGTGTGGGTGTGTGTGTGTGTGTGTGTGTTCTGTTCACCTCACCCTAATGTAGGTACCGGACGGTGCTGGGGGACACGGTGCAGACAGATGCCCTCTTCTCCAGCTCCTCCCTCAGGACCATGGAGGAGGTTCTATTCTGCCGGCCCGGCCCAAAGGCCTCTCCGCTGGACACCGGCGGCGGCTGGGACGCCTACTGGGAGCGCAACGACCCTCTGCGTGACGTGGACGAGGTGGCCATCCCGGTGCTATGCGTGTGCAGCCAGGACGACCCGGTGCGCGGTGAGCCCGAGTCATCCCTCCCCCTGGAGCTGTTCGAGAGCAACCCGCACTTCTTCCTGCTTCTGACCGCCCAGGGTGGCCACTGCGGCTTCTCCTCCGCACCCGTAGAGGGCGTTGTGGACGCCAACGTCTGGAGCCACCAGGCGCTGCTGGACTTCCTGCGGGCCACCAGTGACTTCTTCGCGGCCGAGGAGCGGGCAAAGCACGCGGCCCGCCGCCGGGGGCTCAGCGGCAGCGGCAAGGCGTTGCGCCACCGGACGGTCAGCACCTGCAAGAAGGTGCCCATCTGTTCGCACAACATCCATGCCATCTACAGCTGGCAGAGGTCCTACACCAGATGATGGCGGAGCGAACCACGACTCAGTGGGGCACACTGCCTTGGACTAATACAGGAGTGGGAGGACGCGGGGTCATGTGACTGAAGGCTTAGAAGTGGTACCAGTGTAGATTCACGGTGCGATGAGTCAGGGTTTGTTTGTCTGTTCAGTTTTGGCTGGTGGATGTGTTCAGACAGCTTTGTTATACCAACAGTCATGATGATCTTTCACTGCTGAGCTTTCAAATTACAACTACAAAACAAACATGTGGGAACAATTACAGCTACTGTTTAGATGTTGTTTCATGAACTGTGTCCTCATCTCCAAACCACTTTATCAGGAAGTATTTTCACAAGGTGCACTTATTATTGGTCTTGTTAAATGGCATTTTTCATGAGGTTGCCAAATTGTAGCAGTGTTTTCATGTCATATTTATCCAAGTGTTTCTGAATTCCAGCCTGTTAAACGCTTACTCATCATAAGAAGTATCCATTTACTGATGGATCAGATTAAGGACACACAGACTGGATTGCAAGGTGCTTTTATATTGGGATGTATTGAAGATTTTTTGTCCAGCTCGACAAAATTGGGTTTGCACATTGGTGAACATTAGAAGTCTGTTCTGTATCCCCACTGGAAAACGGAGCATGAAGATCACATAGACAAGGTGTCTGAACATCTGGCATTTCTGTGGGATGGCAGAGGACTCTCTGGAAAAATCGACATGACGTGATGGTCTTTTGGAGAGCAGGGCGGAACCAGTTAGTGGGTTTTCAAGATCTTGTAATTCAAGCCCTGGTTTGTTTATAACAGAGATCACAAGCTCCTCTGGACTTTGTTGCTACCCCTTTTTGTGTGTTTTCTAATGTTGTATGTCAGTATAAATTGTCAGTAAATTATCTTGGAGTTCAGTGGGGGGAAAATTAATAAAATATATGGTCAGTTAATTAGTGTCTTTTATATTTATTATATGAGTGCCCGAAGAGATGGAACATACAAATATATTCCACCTCTCTCTCTCTTTCTCTCTCTTTCTTTCCTTTCTGTACATCTTATGACTCAACTCAGTCATGTTTATGACTCGTGTGTTTATTTGTACAAAAGAGCAAATTTTTTTTAAGCTCAAATGAGATGTTATCAGTGAATGTAAACATAACATGCACAACATCTCTTGGGCAGACAGACTGTCTTCTTGAGCTATGACTGCGTCAGAGGGGAGTTGATCATATGCATGAGAAGTTTCCACCTCGGTCGCTCCTAAAGATAGCCTGGGCCCCGGGTGCTGCTGTCACCGGGAGTGTGGAGCTCTGATTCAGACAGACACTGAAGCCCCAGTCAGAGTCGCGGCGCAGCCATGGAGGCGTGGGTGCCACCGCTCAGAGAGAGTGGGTGAGAGGGGTGCAAGAGAGAGGATGAGAAGGGGAGAGGGAGACAGGGCGAAAAAGAGAACAGAAGGGAGAGAGAGATTGAAAGAGACACGGAGAGAGAACAAAAGAGAGAGCGCTACTGCACCCCCTTCTTTCTGCTCTTTGTGGACATGTCCCTCTTTATCCTAAAGTGAGAGAATCATTTTTCTGTAGAATGAATACAGTCTATGTATTATGACTTCACTAATGTGCTGACACGTTGAATTTACTGGTGGGGTGAGTTATTGGAGAGAGGGCCCTTATTGGTCGATGGGCTGGCTGAGCTGAAAGAGGGCTTTTTCATTTTGTGGTTAATCTCTTTGCTCGTGGCATGGAAAGGGGTCGAGACCGAGACGACAAATGGCGACCTGACAAATCAATACCACAGTTAAATGGTTAGAATTGGATTGTCCTTTAGTTTACATAATGCTGTCAGCCCAAATCATCAGTGAGTCTCATTTAATTAGAGCGACATGATTCACTTTATTTGCAGCAAGGGATGATGCCTTTTTCTCTTAATACTGTATCACACTGCCTAGAGATGGTCATAAAGATTACAGAGCACAACTGTCGAAAATGATTGTTTCATGTCAGTGGTTTATTTATGAGTTCTTAGCTTAAGATAGGCTGCCTGTGTTTTCATGCATTTTAAAAAACATTTAAGTCAGACTATGTATTGAAATCATGCATCGCTCCTTATCATTTTAATTGTATCCTGCATGTATGTTCAATAAATGTACAATCTACATTTGTTGCCAGTTGTAATCTAATTTTACTGGGGCCAAGTAACTTAAATATAAATTCAGCAAAGAAGACCAATGAATTTGGTAAGCCAATGAGGTTTGAATTGTCATAGAGCTCCCTCTAGTGGAGTACAGGAGGCGAACACTTCTGAAAAGGCTTTAGAGGTGAATAATATATGGATCAATATATACTAATACAATTATCATATATCTTCTATTTCTACACATATCTCTAGATCTCATGTTTTTGAAAATTCACAGGAATAAATGTTTGGAATTTCACAGGAATGTTTCTCTGTTGAAAACTAGGATCGGCTTTTGATCTATGATCTATGATCGGAACAAGATCCATTTGAATAGTTTGAGTACGTCTGTTGACATTACAAGAGACTGTTTGAGAGGTTATTCTATGCAGTAGGTGGCAGCATAAACAGTGCACACTGCGACCTGATATGGCAACTATTCCTTACAGAAGTGACTGACAGAGTGACGCAGTTATCTCTCCTTTTGGCTTGGAAACTAGGATTATATTTAGCTCCTATTTTCCTTGTAAATCACAACACCACACACAAGGTCTTTTTAGCTCTTTGGCTGCATCATAATGTCACACAATCAGTGGGGCACAGAGGCTCCCTGTGCCTCCCAGGAACAGTGAAAGCTACTGTATATCATTCACACACACACACACACACACACACACACACACACACACACACACACACACACATACACACCACACTGTACCAGCTGTGCCCAAGTACCAAGTACGCTTAAAAAAAACAGATTTCAGCACTCATCAACAACTTGTTGGTTTTTTAAATGCACTGAATATTTAAAGATGATTACACATTTCTGACTGCTGATATGATATAAAAATGGCATTTAACTGAGGAATGGTTATCTGTATGATAAAGGTAATATGCATGTGGCAACTCATAATCTGTGGGAAGCGTAATAGCTGGAAAGACAAACTGATCCTCTTCTTCTCTCCAATAAGACATTGGACATGTACAATATAGACAACCAGCAGTAGAATTAGGTTAAATGAAAAGAAAAGAAAAAATCTACATCATGTTGTTTTAAAGGGGTCCAATCACACCACCTACCAGGTGTGACCATCTTTTTCTCTCAACCGCAAATATTTGCAGAACCATTCAGGGAAATCTTAGGTATGCGAGTGACGTAAGTACAATAGGTAGGGTGATAGCAGCTAGCGTCAGTTTGGCCTCTGCAGCACATTCTCTCTCTCTCTCTCTCTCTCTCTTTCTTTCTTTCTCTCTCTCTGTCTGTCTGTCTGTCTGTCTGTGCTTGAGCTAAATAAGAATGAGAGCTGGTTAACTCCTTCCCCCTAAGCAAATGTATACACAACAGATCACACATACACACACACACACACAGAGAGAGAGAGAGACAGACACACAAACACACACACAGGAGATGTAATTCAGAATGACAGGCTGCCTGTCTTGGCCCTGGCGCATTTTATCAGTAGAGAAACGGATGCCAGCAGGCTGAACTCCACTGCGGGCTTTGGTACTGCTATAGTGAGAGAAAAATTCTGTGTATGGCCGTATATATCTGTGTGTGTGCGTGTGTGTGTGTGTGTGTGTGTGTGTGTGTGTGTGTGCGTGCGTGTGCGTACGTGTGTGTGTGTGTGTGTGCGCGCGCGCGTGTAAGCGGATGTAGCTGTTATTACCAGGAATATTGGATTTCACACTTCCCTGAGCTCTTCTCTAAAATGGTCGCTGTTGTCAGCTCATTGCATCATCACTCTCGTCTTGGAGACCTTTCACATTGAATAATATATATATATATATATATATATACATATATATAATTATTTTCTTCTTTCTCTTTCTCTCTCTCCTTTCTTTCTCTCTTTGCCATTGTGCAACTCCTGTGCCATGCGTCACGGCCTACGACCGCACACTTGCACTTTGTGAACAGATGAGCTGTAATTAAACTATGGCCGCATAGTGTTCCATTGCACTGATGTATCTGCACAGTCCTCATCCAAACGTTCCCTTTGCAGGGCAGGCTGTGTAGAGTGTGAATGTGGACTCACCCCAAGCCCCACCCTAGGACACTAGGGACCCAGACAATGCTCTGTATGAGGAGCGGATGAACTCCGGCCATGACGGACTTGATAATAGCACCTTACACAATGTTACACAGGTTATATCAGTGTGGCACCACCGGCTCCGTCTGTCTAAACAAGGAAAGCGTAGCCCTGCTGAGGTCGGTGTCAAAGGTGCCTCTCTAGTTTTGGCTGCCAAGAGCACCTTGAGCCCAGAAGGTAATGTGCTTCCGTTATCTGTATGGGCCCAACGCCTCTAATCTACATCCTCCCGCGACCTCCAAAACCACCCCAAACACAGACACACACACACACACTCGCCCATGGACAGACAGACATACGCACACATAGGCACATTTGGAGTCAGGGTGAAAGAGGGCAAGATACATAGCAGGCAAAGCCCAGCACCCCTGGAAAAGTACCGCACTCCTTTCCAGGCCTCAGAAATGTTGTGTCTCATTACCTCCCAATGAGATGACCTTGCTGGGGTAGCTCCCTGTCCTGTGCCCCCCCCCCCCACCCCACCAATCCAGCCCCCCTCGCCTCTGTCTCTCTCATTCTCTCTCATTCTTCATGCTCCACTCTCCCAGGTCTGGCTAGCTGGAGGCATCAAAGGCTTCCTCAGAGAACTAACAGAGATCTGAGAAACTATTTGTGGGGGGTTGGGGGGAGGGTGAGTACCGTGGTGCTGTTCCAGTGAACGTTATTGCCCCGTCTGGATAACAGGCCCTGGTGCATGAGATGCCTGCTGCCCACAAAAGAGATGAAAATGTTCTACACTCGGTGACAAGAGAGTGAGGGGAGCGGATGATTCATGCCTGAGGTTAGCCTCACTATCTGGCAGCAGGCTCCAGCGGAGACGCCTACAGATTGTGGACTGGAGAGGAGCACAATCACTCGGCTATCTGAAACGATTGGAGGGACGAGAACTCATACTCACTTGTGCCTTGTGAACATGACTGTCTCATTCCAGAGAACATTCTAGTCTCTTTTTTTCTGGTGAAAAACATTATATAAATCGGTCAGCTGGGTGCAGCAGAGCCGTACGAGCCGTCAATGAGCTGTCAGAGAGGAAGTGCCTGCTCGTGGTGACCCCCCCCCCCTTCCCCCTCCCAGCAGATCCCACCTGGGGGGGATGAGGGGTGAAATCCATGCCACACTGCATTCACTTCTAAAGCGTGACACTCGGAGCGCTAGACAAGGCTTTCCCGCAAAGGCACACACAGCACAGGCGTAGCCAATGTTAGAACATTTGTTCCAGTTTTGTTTCTATCCTACCTCATTCAAAAAGATAAAGCCCCTATCCCCTCCAGCACACACACACACACACACACACACACACACACACACACACACACAAACACACACAAACACACACACACACACACTCACCGTGAATGTGAGCTGATTTTTTACTGTGATCAGTGCGACACACCAGAGTGGATTGGAGGTCCAGTACGGGTCAGCAGGGGAACCATTCTGCTAAGGGTTAGCTGTGATCTGGTGTGTGCCACCCCCATGCCTATGCGAGTTATGTAAATGTGCGCTGCCGAGGAGAGCAGTGTGCTATAGTTGGACCAGAGAGCTCTATTTGTGGAAAATCAGCTGGATGGACTGCTGGAATCTGTGTCACACTTCTGATGGCCGGATTTTGCTGTGTGCAGATTTTAGATGAGTGTGAAAGGTGCAGTGTATGTGTGTGTGTGTGTGTGTGTGTGTGTGTGTGTGTGTGTGTGTGTGTGTGTGTGTGTGTATGTGTGTGTGTGTGTGTGTGTGTGTGTGTCTGTGTGCACGTGTGTGCATGTGTATGTTTGAGTGAGTGAGAGAATGTGAGTTTGAAGCGGATTGGACCAGAATGGCATTCAAAATCCCAACATTATTTAACAGCCCAGTGACCTCATCTGAGCCATGGAGGCACAACAAAGCCATGTTGTCTGTAGAAACACAACTGCTTATGACATCTGTCTGCAAGGTCATTGTATTTTCTGTGGCTCAGACACACACACACACACACACACACTCACACACACACTACCACGCACACACACACACACACACACACACACACACACACACACACACACTCTCCACACACACATTCTCTTGTACTATCTTTCTCAGTGTGTCTCTGTCACACACTATATGTGTATATATATATATATATATATATATCACACACACTCACACACACACACAGACACACACACCCTCACGGGTTTAACACTTAGAAGAACCAGTGGCTGAATGGACATGTGACTGGAATGTGGACTGCCTAAGGAGGCGTGGGCCAGCGCTTGGCTGCCTCGCTACATAATGATTCAGACCTGAAAAAAAAAGAAAGTAAAAAACCATTGCAGTTTCTCAAACCTGACACAGGGCAACGGGCTGTGACCCAGTCGGCAGTGCTCACTCAGGGGTGGGGGAGAGGGGGGTGAATGTGGGTCACCCATACCCAAAGTGTTGTCACATGTCCCGCCGACTCGTATCACACTTCCAGTCACCCTGCGCATTATGTAACGTGTTATTGATTCCTAAGTGCTCTGAGAAAGCACAACTGCAGTTCGCCTATTACCAGAACGCTGGTGTTGCAATGACTCAGGGTTCACATTATAAAATGCAACGGCTTGGTCTAAAAAGACCCCTGTGCCATGCTTTTCCCTCACCCAGCTGAGATAAGCAGGTCACTAGAGAATACATTTAGAGAATAGTTTCCACCAGCTTGCCACGCATGGTGGGTTGATCAATACTCTTCCACAGGATGGAATTGGACTGTATGCTAATTTGTGGTATGCTTTGCTACAGGGGTAACCAGGATGATCAGGATGATTTAAAAACTATCTGTCTGATTGGATTATATGCTGAGCCATGTAGTCATTCAGAAACGTCATTTAGGCATTTGAATCCTACAGGGGGACGCGGTGACGTTGTTTTTCAACCCGTCGTGTCAAAAAAAAAAGAAAAAAAGAAAAAAAAAAAATTCCACAGGGGGCACATAAGATTACGAGCTATTGCAGTATTCAAATGAGGTCTGTTTTGAAATCCTGAAAGATCAGTTTGTCCAAGGAGAGCGTGTTCCATTGCATGAACAAGGCTAATCATATCTGCAAAGTAGGCCTTGGCCTTGCGTGTGGAAACAGGGAGATAAATGCTTCTCAAACTTTCATCCCTGGTGCCTGCGGGGCAGGTCTGCGGGGGTCAGAGTCCTCTGCACATGGAGGCTGTGGCACCAGGACTGCGGAGAGGAAGAGGCCAGTTATGTGCAGAGTCTTGACAAGTCCAAAGGGGAGAGAGGGATTTTTTTGAGGGGGGGGGGGGTGTAAGGGTGGGATCAGAGATCATGTACAGTTTCCATTCACACCCCTATCTCCCTCACGCACATGACTTGGGTCTCTGCATACAATACGGTGGAAACTGTTGCTACTCCGGTAGTGTCTGGTTACTCCTCATACTCCCCAGAGAAAAAAACAAGCTCCAGCCAGACAACAAGCACTATTATGAAAATGTAATCAACTGTGCCACTGCTCATATTTTTAATACTCCGTGGTCACAGGTGTTTGCATTGATATGTTAAATAAATGCATTGTTGTATACTATATCTATAAAATGTTGCACTTACAAGTAACCATTATAAGATTTTAAATGTCACATAAGCTTGTGACCACAAAGAATGTGCATATTGAAATATGTGTTACAGTGATATGATGCTTTCTTTCCTGGTGGTTTGAAATTATAACCTTTAAAATAGCTTGTTAGCCATCAATTACCCTCTCGAATATATGGTTAAGTGAGGGGTAAACCATGAGATTATCACCTTGTGAGCTGTCAGCCTGTTGGCCTTGGGAGTTGGCTGCCTCCGGGGCCAGACAAAGAGGTAATTCTTGACTCTCCTCCCCTAAGCCCAGGCCAGCGGGAACGCGGAGGAACGCGGCACATGATGTAAATAGAACCGGTGCCTTGTCACTTAGGTGTTGCCTTCGCCGACTGTGGCTGCACTGCTGCTGGAAACAATGTCCGCCGCTCAGCGCACGCCCCAGCAAATTTCCAGAACCCTCACCAACACCCTCAACAACCACCACCCCCACACACACCACCACCACCACTACACACCACTACCACCACACACCACTACCTCACCCTTCAGACTGCTTTCTCTTCATTAACAAGTGCAGCTGTTGAGGCCTTTGTGGAAATGAAAGCAAAGTGGTGTGTTCATGTGATATCAGAAAATATCTAAAATGGCCTGCGGGGTGCGATCAAAACTAGGCTTTTTTTTCTCTTTTTTTCTCTCTCTCTCTCTTTTCTCTCTCTATCTCTATCTCTCTCTCCCACCCTGGCCATTTACACTGTGTCACAAGAACAGTGTGTTCTTCCCTGCTGGAGCCAGGAGAGTGTCAGTGAATCAGTGCATCTGAAAACCAGCCGAGCGATGCGGCTCACTCGTGCTTGCTGCTGAGTCATGGGTCGTCTGCCATGGACTGGAAGGGTGTGTCCCCTCCCTCTATGGAGCAAAAAAAAGAGGAACTTCCCAGTGTACTTTGAGTTTCCTCGAGTCACTTTGAGCTGAAGCTACATTCGCAGCATGGGGGTCTGAAAGGAAGGCAGGGGGGTTGTGGGACCAGCTGTTGAATTTTTTTTTTGGAAGCATACCACCTCTGCCTACCGTTACATATTGAGAGCTGGCTCTTTAAATTGCTGTTAAGTGTCATCTCGCACGCACTTGCCTTTGCTGAGTCACTGGGTTCAGGCTGGTTTTGTAACCTCCGCCCAGCGGGCCCTCTCATTGGCTTGAGTACTCATGCGGCCGTATGAGTGGTTGGCTGCCAGCACCACTAATCAGCTCCGTTTTTTCTCCAAAAGGCAGCTCTTAAAGTTGCAGCAGCGTCTTTTGCTGCATTCCATTGTCTCTAAACTGCAGAGGTGATTGGGTGGGGTCAGCCAGTCAGGAGATATTCTGAAATGTCACCAGAAGGAGAGGGGGGGGGAAAAGCAGGGCGAGAATGTAAGGGGATGCAAGACACGGTGCTGATCACATCAGCAGATTACGCAGTAAAAAAAAACCCCAATGGAATCAGGTCAAATGATGCAAAAAAGCAGTGAATGCATAACAAATCTCTAGAAAGTATGTGAATGAATCAAAATGAATATCAGATTCATTCATTATTTCATATGAATTCTATTTTGGGTACAAAATGCACAGTGCAAGGTACCAGTGCACCAGTCTTCCATCATGCTGCACCTGCATCTTGGCTCCAAACCCCAATCTACTAAAGCTGAACCAAGGGAAATCTTGAGTTTGCATTGCATAATGCATACTGGTTGGTACCCAGTAAAGTAAAGTAATGCACACAGCACAGGGTGGCCTAGACTCCCACATAAGCCTCAAAACAAGTTTCCCCATCTCCATAAAGACCGGTTAAAATCTCCCTATAGTCCTTAGCTACCGTGTGGAAGTCATCTGGAAGATTGTTAGGTGTATGTATGTATGTATGGGGCTGTCATGTCATTATTACCTGTGCAGACCTTCATCGGGGCAGCGTCTTGCTTGGCAAAAGCTGTGATTGATTCCTGGAATCCATTTAAAGAGTGGGATTAATGTGCCCTCAGACACCGGCGCTCTCTGCAGACTGGATGTTCGCTACTATATTTGAGCTGCGTAGCAAAAGGGCTGCCACAACACCTGAGCCTGAGCCACTCTTTAAGTGCTTGCAGAGGACAGTGTGGGAAAGCATGCTGGAAAAGCTCAATTAATATGAAGAGTGGCACTTCATAGAGTATGCTTGTATAAGAGGGAGTATTACACAATTGGACTGACTAAAAGAGATGAAAGAGGCATGTGTGTGATCTGAAAAAAATATAATGTGATTAGATTTACCACATCATACCACATGGATATGTGTGGACTGTATTATGTTACAAGAAAGATAGCTAAAGATAGCTAAAGAGGTGATCATGCTCTCCCTGAACAGTGGGGTACTTCATAAAAAAAAAAATTTAAAAAAAAATATGAACAGTATGAGGATGAGGAATGTGTTTGTAGACAGTCATATTCATAACACCAAAACTTAGGGATGACTCCTGTGCATTCTAAAACATTTCAAGATGAGGTTTACAGTCTTTTTTTTCAACTGGACTTGGCTTCAGTGCAGGCCCCAACAGACAAACTGCTAGGAATTACAGCCTCCTGTCTTCAATTAAGCTCCCACATAGCAGCAAATATTTAGCATGCCTGAAGTAATAGCCACAGTGTTTCGCTACACGGAGGCCGGAGTCGCATATTTTCACCTGATTGTGAATCGAGGGGCTATGCAGCCGCCGAGGTGGTGGTTAATGTCCAAGGGTATTCCTAGACTGCTGTGCAGTGGGACCTCTCCTTGCTCTGCCGCAGAGATATGGGTGTGGGAATGTGAGATGCAGTGGAATGAAATAGGACACTTGGCCGTGCCAGTGGTAACCAGGCAGAAGTATGCCTCTGTCTTTGCCCAGGCTGAGCACGGAAGACACACTCACACGCTAAAGGCTGCTTCGGGGCTGTGGCCGGCCGGGCCGAGTGAGCTATTTCCTGGCTACTTAGCTGCAGAGCACAAATAAATAAATAAATAAAACAATGAAATGGCTGTGAAGAAGAAACATGAATGGCAAAATAAAGCAGCGGAGTGCTACATATACTTTTACACATGCTGATAGATTATTCTTGAATGAAAGTTTTAACATTCTGGAACATTCACTCAAAAACACTATAGCAGTTTCTACACTTCAACTCCTCTTACATCCTATTCCTAGTTAGATTGTTGGATTCATTGCTTTAGGGCCTACTCTCCTTTACATGGTTTGGGGTACCAGTTAAACTCATCACTTTTCTGTGAAAGGCATTTCCTTCTGACAAGTGCTCACATATTACGGTATATTTCACTGAATTTTAGATTAGGTCTATAACAAATAATAGGTGCCATAATTTGTGTGGTATGGGGTACCTATTAAACTTGTGACTCTTCTAAGATAGGCATGTGATAAGTGTTATGGCATGATAAATCAAATGCTTGCAGATTATATAGATTATACAAATCATGAATGTTCATTTGTGTGGTAGTCTATTTTACTGTGGCATTAGTAACTGTTGTGCATGTTAGAAACGTTATGTGCTAACATGTCACGTCAACAATTGCCATCACCCTCATTATCATTCACTCTCCTAGGTTGCTATTTGAGTCGTGAAATATGTCGACAGACAAATGCCCAAGATTTTTATTAGGGTGAAAGCCTGCAGTTTAGAACGGAGCACTCTCTGAGAATGGCAAGAATTTTCAGATTAACAAAGAAATCTGTACTTTCAGCAAGACCCCAATTAAGGTTTCCATTTACAAAACAGCGCTTGTTAAAAAATGATAGCACACGTTTATAGGCTAAAAACACATCAGAAACCACAAAAGCACTTATTGCGCTCTGTTACAACCAAGCAAATGCACAGCTCTTAATATGCATATTTATGAAACTGTTTTAAGGATGAATTACTGAAGGCCTATTTTGCAGACAGGACAGTAACATTGCTTTTGTGTTCCAAATAAGCAATGTTAACGAGATATCGCACCCTACACAGGTAGTTTAGGACTATTTATTGCCCTGTGATGCATAGATGGTTGTTATTTTCCGTCACTGGTTTTCAATAAATAAAAACTGGCATCTGATAAACAATAAAATAATTTCTTAACACTGAAGTATTTGTTTGGGATATTAACCTGTCATTGCTACCAAACACGGTAGTTCTCGTGCCGTGAACTCAACTCTCAGATGGTGGAGTCTTTTCATTTTATGCAATACTATAGGTCAATGGCGAAACGCCTGTCGACTGCAGGTCATTTGATTGGCTGTTCCTACTTTATCCCCGCCTGCCAGCGAGAACAGCATTGGTGAAACGGCCTGACATTTCAGATCAATAAGTGGTGGGCGTCATAGCTGTTCTTTGACGTTAGAGTTTGATTGGTCAGCTGTTGCATTTGGCGTCATTGCACTGCCAGCTGATCGAAAAGAGAAGCCGGTATGAGGAGGGGAGTTGAAGTGAAGATCCGAGAGTCGTCGACAAGCTGGAAAGAGTGGTGTAGATGTGGTATCTGGGTAGCATCTCGTTCTATCGATTTTGTTGCACTAAATTGTAGTAGATAAGGGAATAATTCTGTGTTACTAGTGGATATTATTTGGGTTGGTGGGTTTTGGCTAAGATGGGTGTTTGGTGGGCTATTTGGAATGTCAGAATTGATTTAGGGTTAAGGTGTGGCTCTCTGTAGAAGAGAATATAAGTAAAGACGGAAATCTTTGATTAGAATATGTCCAGATTACATTTGATAAATAAATGGGGTTGTAGGCTATTCGAGGTTTAGACATTTGACTTGGTTTTATGTGAACTGTCGGTATCGAGTAGGCTAACCTTTTTAAAGGAGGAGAGGAAGCATTGGATTACACAGCATTAATCGCTGGATCGTTTTTATGAAGTTAACGTTTCTATGAATGTTGTAAGTAACCATTTTCTGAAATTGCTCATTTAAGCGTTGTTAAATGGTATTCGGATGGGCTATTGCTTAAAGACTGCAAGTTAACATGCAAACCACTGACGGACTGAATAATTGAGAGTTGACGGAACGATATAGGGCGTGTGCGAGCAGTGTAGTCCAGTCGGACGATCTTCAGCTCAGAATTTGAGGATGTCTTTTAGTTGTTTGCACGATGGAAAACCACATGAACTGAAAGCTTTTTATCAAGTTTCTTTTCGCGAAAAACGGCAAGTCATTGGAGGATGTCACAGCAAATGGTGAGTAGCCTATCCTACTTTCCCTAAGCATAGTTCAGTAAAACTTTTCACTGACCGTAGTTTAAAGCAACAGTATTACACATAAAATGCAACACAATGTTATCCAAAACAACTTCACTGCCAATAGATCAATGTTGCGTAGCCTACTATTCCAGTTTCTTAACAGCGGCCAGACGATCTGGTCCAGGCCAAGGCTTTTAAAATGCGTGCAACAGGAAAAGCCGTAATAGCATTAATTTGATCGATATTAAAAAGTGGGCGGCGCTTCATTTGATATATTAATTTAATACTTTTTTAATTAGGCCTAAGACAGATAATTACATAGCCTACTAAATGTTTTTTTCTATGTAGGCCTATTAGGCGGACAAAAATGAAACGCGCTTTATTAGGTGTAGGCAACTCTTCTTTTTGCCTGTGGAAATTCATGGAGTAGCCTAGATCATCCCTAGGCCATAGGCTATCCTACTGTTGCTTTTGGGGTAATGAGATAACGTAGGATAGCCTATAGCCTAATGCCAGTTTTCTGTTCTCTTTAAACTTACTCAATACAGCTCATTATTCGACGAAGACGTCATATTGACAAAATAGGACAATCAACAAACTTATAGCCTACAGTAAGCCTATCCTATATGAATAAATAATTATTGGATTTAGTCCAGTCCTCTCCGCGAAATGAATGCATGGCAAATTCCACCAGGCCCCACCCTGTACATTGCGATATAGATGAGCACGTTCTGCTTTCCCATTTTTCCTTTTCTCTAGACGCTTCTCATTTCTACTGTCAATCGTCCACTGGGACTCTCATTTTGTTTTCTCCCATATACAGTTCTCGTGGGAAAACGTCAGTATTTTCTGGCTGGTTTGCAAGATAGAATCAGGCATCAGGAGCAAGCGAGTCACGGTAGTCCTCTCTGCCAAAGGTAAGAAGACACCTTATCAATTTTGTCTATGATTTACTGTTTTTGTTTTTCTCCCTCTCGATTTCCAGAGTGTTCTGTATATTTAACAGAGCACTCATTCATGTATAATTACTGAAATGAATGGCTACCTTTTGATTAGCAAGGTAGACTATTGGAAGTTGCTCCCAAAATGGTCCCAATATTGTTGGACCATTGGTGAGAGCATGTTCTTTTCTTTTTAGTGTCTTGAAATTGAGGCAGAAATTATGTAATTTAGCAAGTGTTTACAAGCTCCCCAACTCATGCTTATGCAACCATAGTTTGAGGATTTCAACACTCAAAAATGTAGTTTTGAGTTGCCGCATACGTGAAACCCTAAAGAGAATTTGGTTTTAGTTTACCAAATCAAATCCTGCTGAAACAGAAGTTTCTCAACTTTGGAGTTTGTGTCATATGTGGGGGCGCGGTGCCCCAATAGCCCCCCCCCCCACACACACACACACACACACACACACAACACTTTGACTTCACCTGACTGTATTGCAACATGGGGTGGGGTGTGTGAAACTAATGCAGTTCACCCAGAAGCGGTTGTGAATTGCCGTCAAGACCTCCAGGATTATGGTGAATCCTGGCAGCCGGTTGCTGTGGAATGCCACCCTGTTCGTTATACACAGGGGCCCAATTCTATGCCCCAACGACTTGTCTCTTCTGCGACATTAGCGCTTCATCCGTATTCATGGTTGTGATGGGGCCAAAGTTTGCTTCCTGGCCTGCTGTGTGCGGCAGGCAGCTTGGATGAGTTGCAGGACCCTTTTGGGTTGGTTCCCACCCTCTCAAACATTTGAGTTGGTGCTGTGGAGAGATTGTTGGCACTGCACCACCCCAACACCCAGCCCTGCCGCCCCCATTCTACCCTGCCACCACCCCTCCCCCTCCCCCCTTCCTGTGCCACAGCTCGTCGCCCTTTGATGAGAAGGCAATACAGTTATTGAAAATCAATTGTGCCCCCTGTCACGGGCCTCTTTGAATTGCAATGACTTAATACAGCATCCGCTGCACCGGCCAAGAATGAGAAAAATGTGAAGGGCAAATTACATATTTTCAAGTGGAAATATGGCCACTTAGACAGATGAAAAAATACAATATACGTACACGACATGTATAGCTATTTTTCCACACCAGTCAAGAGCACAGTTTTAAATGGCTGCAGTTAACAGGCCATATCAAACTTTTTTCCGTCTCTTAATTCTTTTCAGATTTAGGCCTCAATCACACTTGACATACTTATGACACTCAAAAAATGAATAGGCCTGCCTCGCCCTGTTGCACGTCATATATTTTCATTCAGAGTTAGGAAAACAAATGGCCTGTCCTTTTTGCTAGATGCTTAAAGGACAGTGTGGAGCCGCCAGCCTTCAGTCTTATCCTCTGTTAATGTTTGCTGTGTGCTCCCACAGTCTGGCCATGTGTCTTGTATCGCCAGCGGCACTCGATTAGTTTAGTCTCACCTGCTGCATATACCGTATAGATTAATGCAGACATCCAAGGCTATATGTCTAGAGTGTAGTCGCCCAGTCTGCCTCTTCAGGCGGTATGCATTTGTGTGCGTGTGTATATGTCAGTGTCACAAGGAGAAATCGCTGCAGTGGCTTGCGTGAGCGAGTGCAGTTCAAGGCCTGTGCCGTCGCCCTGTTTTTCCCTCTCGTCCAGCTGCAGATATCTCCCAGAGTTGTTTGGTTTGGTGTGGGGCAGAACTCCCGCAGGCCCCGGGCTTTGTCAGTGCAAAAACACTCAGAATCCGCCGTGAGACTACAAACTGGTTCAGTCGAATACTTTGATTCCCTCTCGGCTTGTTGAAAATGCCTTTGACAAAGAGGCCTTTCCGGGCATAGGTTAGTGAAATTCTTGTGGATTGTAGCCACATTTTGAATTCCTTCTGAGGTGATCCATTCCTTTGCCGTGCTGGGATCAATAGATGCGTGTTGGCCTTAAATGAAATGCTATAACGCTCAGACCAGCTGGTTGGCATCTGCATACATTTTTTATGAGCGTACTGCCTCACAGGTCATTGGTCGTTGTTTTTTAAGAAATCCTCAAAAGCATTGATTCTGGGCATTTTTTTTTACAACTGTATGTAAATGACGACGCTACAAAAACCCTTTCTGAAAGGAAATTCTGGCTTCCATTTGTCACGCAGTGTGTGGAGAACAGACAGTGTGTGGGCTGCGGGGGTGTAGCTCTCTCCCGGCCTCTCTCTCTCTATCGCTCTCTCTCTCTCTATCACTCTCTCTCTCTCTCTCTCTCTCTCTCTCTCTCTCTCTCTCTCTCTCTGTGAAAGCAGTTTGCCTGCTCTGGCAGGGGGCCGCAGCGGCTGCCGTTCTCCTCTGATGGTGGGAGAGGTGCAGTGTTCTGACACCCTGTGTGCCTTTCGCCCACACCATCCCCACCAGTAACACCCCCCCCCCCCCCATCTACACACACACACACACACTGCTTGGTCCTGGGGGGCCTGGGTGTCAGACAGACATCCAGATCCAGACCAGGGCTGAGCAGGCCGATCTGTCCCAGAACAGAGCCACCCCCGCTGGGCCCCCTGTCCTTGTCCAGGCTGGGGATGGAGGGGCCCGGACTGGATCCAGCAGCACCAGCTGGCCTAGATCAAACCTCCACGTCTGGCCAACGCTACATGCCACCACCACTAGCCAGCATAATGTAATGTAATGTCATTCAGTGTATGGGCATGACTGCACTTTCTTCTCTGCCCACCTGTAGAATAAACTGTTGATATTTGGTGTGTGTGTGTGTGTGTATGTGTGTGTGTGTGTGTGTGGTGGGGATTGTCAAACAGCCGAGTCGCATACCTCGGCCTTGCCAGGCTTGGAGACTTGTAGCTCGAGCAGAGCGAGTGTGTTTCCTCAGAGTGCCTGTCCTCAGGGAGCTGTGTAATCTCCCTTGATTAAATGGAGTGCAGGCTTTGTGTTTCACACTGCCTTGTAAGTGACCCAGTTTAAGTTTTTTCGGGCTATTGTTCCTCATGGAATTTTAACCCACCCCTAAACACACACACAGAAACCAACAATGTAGATCTCCTGCCTGCCACGCAGTTGGAGACTCTTGCTGGCTCAGGCAAGGGTTGATTTCTCGCTCCCATTTCTCTCTCTCTCTCTCTCTCTCTCTCTCTCTCTCTCTCTCTCTCTCTCTCTCTCTCTCTTTTTCTCTCTCTCTCTCTCTCTCTCTTTCAGTCTTTCATTTTCACCCATCATTTCATTCCGCTTGCATTCCCTCACTGTGCTCTGTGTGTCTCCTTCCTCTCTCCCTTTCATTTGTGTATCACCCACTCTCTCATATCTCTCTCTCTCCTCGCTCTCTTTTCATCTGCTTTTTGTCTATCTATTCATCTACCTATCTGCATCTCTCCTTCCTGTATTTCTCCCTGTCTCTCCCTGTCTCTCTCAGCCAGTGCACTGCTGGTGTGAATCAGCACAGAGCACAGCAGAGAGAGGGAGAGAGAAATACAGGGAGAGACAGCGGTCAGTCTAGCAGAAAGTAGCTTCTCTCCTCTTCCTCTTCTCTCCTCTCCATTGCTCTCCCCTGCTCTGCTCTCCTATCCTCTCCTCTCTTCTCTTCTCTTCTCTTCTCTTCTCTTCTCTTCTCTTCTCTCCGTTGCTCTCCCCTGCTCTGCTCTCCTATCCTCTCCTCTCTTCTCTTCTCTTCTCTCCATTGCTCTCCCCTGCTCTCCTCTCCTCTCTTCTCTTCTCTCCATTGCTCTCCCCTGCTCTCCTCTCTTCTCCTCTCCCTCCTCTCACCACTCTGCCTCGCTCTGCTCAGACGGTATGAAGGGCCGCAGCAGGCGGAATGGAATTTTTACCATATGTACCAGGCATCTACGGAATGTGTGGCGCAGGGACCTGACCAGAGGAAAGGCCTTGAGGAAGGGGAATGGATCGGGGGGGGGGGGGGGGGGAGGTGTGACAGAGAAGGAACAGCAGAGAGAGAGAGGGAGGGAGAGGTAGAGAGAAAGGGAGACAGTGGGATGGCTAGGCTGCAGGAACAAACCTGTTGAGCATACTTCCATGTAGGAGCAAATGGCTGTAGGGTAAGTGATGGCGCTGAGTGCTGATTTCTGTCAAACCTTGTAGTCAAAAAGCTGCTTGCAAAAAAGGTTTGGGTTAGTGCTTGGTGTTTCCTGCTGTTGTAATGTCAAGTCCCAGTACAAATCAGAAATGAGGCATTAATGTCTTGCTATTGTGAGCAGATGCTCTTAATCACACCACTTAATCGATAATTGCTCTCGGCCGTGGATCTTTGTCTTGAAAACTGAAGCGTTCGCTGCACCTGCCATTCAAGCCAGGCTTCAGAAGACAGCAGAATTTCCCATGTTTGATTTTTTTTTTTTTCTTCATTTTCCGCTACACTTATTTATTTTTTTGTCTTTGAACTGAATCCTCCACTGTAGTCTAGTAGTAGGTGTACCGCAGAGTTTGACCGCAGCTGGACGGAGCGAGTGGAGGCAGCGGCTTGAGATAAGGGAAATCAAGATGGAGATCTTACAGAATGTCTCGTCTAGGTCATCCTAATGCGCTCGTGATCTGAGCGTGTCATTTCTACCCGTAGGTCGGGCTGCGCAAGTGGTGAGCCTGCGTGAGTGTCTGTCTGTCTGTCTGTCTGTCTGTCTGTCTGTCCGTCTGCCTGCATGGCAAAGCTTCCAGAATGTACTTCTGTGGAATGCAGGCTTTGGCCCGGTGTTATAACCACTTCAGGACCAACAGGAATGCAAGGGGAGGGGGAGGGAGGGACTGGAAGCCACTGAAATCATAGCCTGACTGAGTCACGCCAGAAGACCTTCCAGACGAATGCACACGCAGGTGACCTGTGAACACACACACACACACACACACACACACATTTAGAAGCAAACTCTTGGGAGGGGCACACAGAAGAACACCTCGGCAGACTGACACACTTAGACACACACACTCCCTCAGATAGAGGCATTGAGTCAGCGGTCATGGTGCAGTGGCAAACCCTACATCCCCATAGTCTCCCACAGCACAGAAGGTGTGTCTGGAAAACTTGATCAGCTGCTAGGAAACCACCGAATGTACAGAAAACCCATTGTGAGCGTACCACCAGCATTCGGTTTCCTACTGGAACATGAAGCTCTGCTGAAAGACACACCATAGCTAAACACTGGACAGATGTGTACATACGCGACTGTTGGGGAGTTCGTCACTCCGAGGTGGTGACGTCGACTTAAGTATTTTGTTTGTTTTGAGTCACTGGCAGTTTCCTCGACTCTGTCTTGGTGTGTCCTTCCATTTCTGGTCCCCGCGGGAGCGGAGTTTGGAGGGTGACTTTGACAAAGTCAGCTGCATAACTTACAGCCGATGAGAGGAGGAGTACATGGAAGTAGACGACGGAGAGGAAGAAAAAGGGGAACGCGGTGCCTTTTGTTAAATCTGGGCCAGATGCGCTCTGCGTCTCAGCATTGGCATGTGAAATTCCAAAGAGCAGCCCAGGAAAGCATAATTACCTGTGGGTGTTGAACACTACTCACCCATTCCATACACACACAAACACACATAGACATGCGCACACACACACACACTTCATTTGCCGAAAGCGGTCATCATTAGATCTTTACACACCAGCGAGAGCGGATAAACAATCGCAGCTGGCCTGTGGAGGGGACACCATTTTGGTCTGTTTGCTGTGGAGTTGTGCTAAGCACGGAACCTGAGAACAGTCTCATCTCGTCTCGTTTGCATGCAGATATACGCTGCTATGGCACACACAGCCCGTGTGTGTGTGTGTGTGTGTGTGTCGCATTTTGCCCTTTTTAGGGTTTTTCCAGACACATGCCTCTTGTCTGAGTGCATTGCAGTATATTTGATCAGGCTCGTGTGTGTGATTTACTGGATTAACCCTTCCCACAAATGCACATTTTAAATGAGGGAGTGTCAGGAACATTATCATGTCAACTGACAACCCACCATCCCAATAAAAAAAAAAACTCTACCCCCCCCCGCACTAACCCACCCACCATGGCTGCACACAGACCTGCGGTCCATGTTTTGGGAGAGATTTATGGAAAGTCTACTCTCCTCTCCCGGCTCCCGGGACTGATATTAGCGGAAGATTATGGGAATTCCTGGAGTGGCTCTGCTACTGCTGTGTTTGCCCCACAGTCCTTTCCATTGTATAAGCGGCGTGGAATTTCCTCTTTTGCATCTAAACTATTTTGTTTGCTTGCTTGCTCGCTCGCCCGTGTTTGCCGAGTGAGGCCTCAAGGAATGAGTGCTGCAGCATGAAGGTCAAGGTTCAAAGTTTAACTCTCACAGCTACTCTGAAGGTGGGCCCTACAGACCCATCAGTGGACAAGCATTTCAACTTCCACTCACACCAGATGCTCATTCATTTTTTAAGTGGGAATGTGGCAAGCAGGGAGGGCTTATAAGTTTATTTTAAAGTTACAAATGAATTATAAACATGCTATGCAAGGGACAGTTTCCTTTTTTCGCAGGAGAACTAAGAGGGACTGCGTTGGTGTGGATGGGGGTAGTGGCGGTGTTCTGCAGGCTAGGTCCTGTCGGAGGCAGTGGCGTGGGGTGTGCTCTCAGTGTGTCCCCTGCTGAAGGAGACAGTGCTGAGGGCTCAGCAGCATTCGAGCAGATCAGCCATTTATGATGTGTGTCTCTGTCTGTGTCTATGCAGGGCATGGGGGTGAGGAGCATCCAGCCAGGGTTGAGGGCGTTTAGAGATAGGCATCTCTCTCTCTCTCTCTTTCTCTTTATCTCTCTCTTTCACACACACACACACACTCACACTCGCTCTTGTGCTCACTACGTCAAGTCGTTAAAGGCAGGATGAGAACCCAGCATCATTACCACGTCTGGGAGCCTGTGGGCTTGGGGCTTCGTGGAATCCAGCTGGCAGGATGTGTCTGTGACGTCTGCGGCCCGGATGACACACAGCCTTCACTTCCTGTTTACTGCCACTCCCACCCCCCTCCAATCCCACCTCACTTTTCCCAGTACCCAACACCAGTGGGTCTCATGATACATCTGAGGAACCATTTATAGCTCATTCTAAACAAGTCACACTGCTCCACGCTACTTTACATGTAAATGAGTAAGATGCCGTTCTGAATGTCATAGGAGTTCGGAATGGCGTCTCTGTCAAGTGGATGTGATTCATTGGACTTGATGCATTGCATTGAGGCCTGGTAAGCAGGCGGTCCTGTTGGATAGTTTAGTGCTGTTGTTAGTGATTATGGGTAGCTAAAAGGGCAACCAATGTAAATGTATCAGGAATTATAAGTAGATGCTGTAGGTAAGTGGATGAGGTGGTGATAAATTATTTACAGTGGCCACAAATCTAAAGGGTGCACTCTCAAATCAGCCGGACAGGCAGATGCTGCTCTTCTTCTTTTTTCAAGGCGTGTGGTGGACCACTGTAAGTAAACGATAGATGTGGATAGTAACTGTTTGGTAAGGAATTTGAAGTAAAGGTGTGTATGTGTGTGTGTGTATGTACGTGAGTATGCATACTGGGTAAAATGTAGTGGGATACACTTCCGGTTGAAAAGAATCTGTGCATTTTCCGTTTCAAGTGGCACTTCATAACTAAAATGGATTCTCTGTTTTCCCAGAAGGCTCTAGCGGTTTCCATCCAGAGATTCTTGCTGCATTCTGGAGGGAATGCCAATTTATGGCTCCAACCTCAAATTATTCAGAGCAGCAGAGAGGACAAGAGTGCTTCCAGCATTTCCACCACTGGGTGTGTCTCTTTCTTTCTTTCTTTCTTTCTTTCTTTCTTTCTTTCTTTCTTTCTTTCTTTCTTTCTTTCTTTCTTTCTTTCTTTCTTCCTTTCTCTCCTTTCTCTCTCTTTCTCTCTCTCCCTCTTTCTTGCTTGTTCTTGTTGTTTCCCTTTTTCTCTGTTTTTGTACACTTCTTTCTTTCTTTCTTTCTCACTCTCATTTTTCTCTCCCCCTTTCTCACCCAGTCATACACACGCACACACACACATATATATACGCACTCTCTCACTCTCTGTCTCTCTCTCTGTCCGTCTGTCTCTCTGTTCTTTTTGGGCTTTTGCTTGAGGAGACAAGTATGACAGGAATTTCACATCTCCAGCCACGGCCTCTGTGAATGGCGTGGAGCTGCAGTTCCGTAGAACACGCTGTTCCTACTACATAATTGTTATTGCTGTTTAGCTCGGGTTTTATTTTGGAACGCTGGCTTCCTGTGCAGAGGAAAGGCAAAAAATCAGGATTTTACATTAATTAAATGGCTCTCCCTCCACCCCCACCACCCCCACCCTGCACCACCCACCCCTTGCTCTCCTCCCGGCCCCCCCTCCCCTCCCCTCCCCCCTTTCCTCCGGCCGCCCGGCTTCCTCTTGGTTATTCATCCGGGTGCTGAAGAGAAGCCTGACGCATTGATCCGGGTGTCACGTTGATAGATTTATATGGCCCGTTATTTACTGCTTTATGGCGGACAGGGAGCCGCTGGGATTGACTGCGGAAGACTGACCAGTCTCGCTCGCTCGTTTGCCTGCACTCTTTCTTTCTCACTTGCTTTCTCTCACTCTCTTCCTTCCTCCGTCTCTCTTTCTCTCTATCTCTCTCTCTCAGCCTGTCCAGATTCTCCTCTTAGTTTAGTGGTCAGATGAGAAGCAGTTGCAGGATTGTGGTTTATATGCTGTGTGTGTGTGTGTGTGTGTGTGTGTGTGTGTGTGTGTGTGTGTGTGTGTGTGTGTTAAGGGTTAGTGAGTGCACCACCTGGAGAGGTTCCCATGACTGACTCCGTGCAACGAGGTGTGTGTCGGCTCTCTTTAGATGTGCACGGCACCAAATTTGGGCCCATTCACCCGTCGCCACCAACCTTTTAACTGCCACGTCGAGGGCGGCGGCGGAGTACGGCCATTTGCGGAAGGGCAGTGACACGGCTCCCCACGTCACCCCGGCAACTGCCGTCCTGGCGGAGGGAAGCTGGTGAGAAGCAGGCAGGAGAGGAGAGGTCTGAAGCACATTTTTTCCCCCTCTCCACGTCGCCACCGGTCTTTGATTAATGGCTTCATTTGAGGAGCGGGGCGCCCGGCTCCTGTGACTTTAGGGGGGATGGGAGGGATGGTGGGGTGGGGTGGGGTGGGGCTGCATGGTGGGGGTGCTATTTAGGCCACAGGGAGTAGCATGTGGCTGAGCAGAATGGGAAAGGGGGGTGGTGGTGGTGTGTGTGTGTGTGTGTGTGTGTGTGTGTGTGTGTGTGTGTGTGTTAGGAGGGGTAGCAGAGGATAAGTCACCACACCAGGCAGCCTCATCTTCAGTCTGGTGTGCCGGCTGACTGTAATTGTTCTGGGAAATGTCCACATTGGACAATAAATCACTCACTGGGAACAGAGTGTTCCATGGCGACGACGAGCGAGGTTGTGTGCAACTGTGTGTGTGTGTGTGTGAGTGTGTGTGTGTGTGAGAGAGAGACAGGAAGAGTGTAGTATGCTTGAACACTCTCGTTTGTCCCTCGGTGGGACCAGTCCAGTATCCACCCAGCCCACCCCACCCGCCCCCCTCCAGCGGGGTCAGGATGAGGTTGGCATTGTGTGCTCTTGCTGGGTGGGTACTGGCTGCCCGGGTACAGCGGAGAGCACAACAGTGGTTTGGGGCAAAGCTGTTGTTTTGGTCATTTTGGAGGTCCAGGGTAGTTGGTTTCACAGTGTATTTTTAGAGCGTTGGACAAGTGCATCGGCCTGCTTGTTGCCCATTGTCTTGGATGATGGCATTGCCATGCCATGCTCGGTAAAGTATAATGTTCCAACTGGTCGTCAAATGTATAGTGCAGTGTTTGTGTGCGTTTGCGTAAATATTAGTGTGTGCGTTTGTGTGTTCGAGACAGATGAAGGTCTGCAAACTAAAGAACATTGAAGTGCAATGAGGTGTATCTGTGCGGGCGTGCACATAAGATAAAGTGTGTGTGTGTGTGTGTGTGTGTCTGTGTGAGTGTATGTATGTATGTGTATGCATGTGTGGGTGTGTTTGACTCCTGAAACTATACTCCTCAGTTGTCCCTGCTTGTAGCCTCCTGGACACAGAAGGAATTTTATCTCCAAACTAGAACAAAGAACAATTCAGGCATTTAGGTGTCTGATATCCACACGCCGAAGACACGGCAGAAAACACAACGGAAAACAGGGTGGGGGTGGATAGGGGTTCACCTAACCCAGTACGATCGGATTGTCACAGGCAAACCACATTTGTAAATTTCTTTTTCCGGCACACACACACACACACACACACACACACACCTTTTACCCTAGTCTGGTTTCATCTATCTGGCAGTCAGTTGAGGAGTTAAACGAGTGAGGCCAGATGAAACAGGGCTTTGCTGTTTGGCAGAACCAGCCATTTCCGTGTCACAGTGTGTTTTGAGAGAGCAAGTGTGTGTGTATGTGAGAGAAAGGCTGTGTGTGTGAATGTGAGAGAGAGAGAGAGAGAGAGAGAGAGAGTGTGTGTGTGTGTGTGTGTGTGTGTGTGTGTGTGTGTGTGTGTGTGTGTGTGTATGGTGCCTCTGGCTAGTGCTTTGCGCTCTGGCTCTTTCCAGCGTGGCGATGGCGGCGGTGGTGTGGTGTAGCTCCGCTCAGCTCCGCTCAGCTCAGCACAGGCAGGGGTCGATGGGTTCGTGCCGCTGCCTGCCTGCTTGCCTGCCTCCCTGCTCACCCAGGGCTCGTCCTTGAACCGCTTCAGAAATGCACGGCCACAAAGCAACCTTTAACACACTGGCTGGCCCAATCAATGTCTCTTTGAGGTGCTGTGTGCAACCCCCCCCACAACCTCCCCACCTCTAAAAAAAAAAAAGAAAGAAACACTCAAGTCTTTAAGCATTACTGCACGCATTGGTGTTGAGGAAGTGACTGCATACTGAATCTGCTGGTTTTATTTTTAGAATGAACTAGACATCAATTTTTAGCTTTTTCTGATAGTCGGATGTACAGTAGTTCAAATATAGCCTACTTTACTTTTTTTTTTTAAAAACACATCTTTGTAGGAGATTAGCTTTTCTCCTGTAATTCAGTAGGATAAAAGTACCCAGTTGCCTACATGTGCACAAGAGTATTCCTGTTTAAGTCGGACAGCAGGAAAGCGATCCTGATGCTTTGACGATGAGGTTTACAACACGAGTCATGAAATCTGGAGTGTTTGAGCGCTGAGGAACTCCAGAGCTGAGCTGCCGCACGCGCCCACACGAGTCCAGAACGCCTCTTAAACACACGGCCTGTGTTCCCTGGCGGCCACGCCGCTCCCGAGCTCCCGTTAAAAAAAAAAAAACTCGAATAGAAACAAAAGTTCTTCCCTGCTGATCAAACAGAGCTCCTTCTCTGTCCCCGGCTTGTCCGCAGGGCCAACCGTCTGTCTGTATTCAATTAGGAGCAGGGGCCGAGGAGGATGGGGGAGAACAGGGAAGTGGGGGATGAATGTGCCACTCAAATCGCCTCCCCTCGTGTGTGTGTGTGTGTGTGTGTGTGTGGGTATGTGAAGATATTAAGGCCCAACCAGTAGGGCCTGTGGTGTCTGTCACAGACAGTTCTCATATAAAGTTCCAGGGTTCAATCACACACACACACACACACACACACACACACACACACACACTCAAAGTCAATCTAAGCTTTGTCTGGCTAATGCCACAGTAAAGCGCCATAAACCCCGACAGGCCTGTGGCTCTGGGTGAGGGATGAGTGCACACTGTGGCCTGTGCGCTCTGAGGGCTGGGGCATTTTTACAGTGGCCGGCCCGCGGCTATCATTTAGCACTGGGGAGAGGCCCAGGAGATGGGGTGGGGCGCCAAACGGATACTTCTCAGCTCCACTGGGTGTTTTTTAGTGGAAGGATTGAATGTTCACTGGCTGAATGGCTGGAGTGAGGGGAGTTTTTTTTTTTTTTAAATGTGTGCTAAAAATAGGTTTGTAAATGGGATCAAAAGAAGAATTGAGAAAAGAGAGAGAGAAAAAAACAGAATGCAGAATATTCCTTGTCTATAGCTCTCACAACTACACACCCACTGTCTTAACACTTGTTTCGCTTTCTCCTTCCCTCTCCTCCTCCCTCCCTTCCCCTTGTCCACCTGCAGGGTAAGTCTGTCCAGCAGTGTTCTCGTGGCCGGGAGTGAGCAGTGAGTGGACCGCCATGATGGACTCACCTGAGGGAGACCGTGCTCACTGGCTGACCCGCAGCAGTTCTTCACTGGCAAGCTTTATGTTCTTGTGTACCAGCTAAAGCTGCCAGCTGAAGAACTGTTGTGGTTGGCTCTTGCCCTGCACACACTCTCCTCTCATGGCCTCCTTCCCCACCCCCCTAGCACCAGAACCTCTGATGCCCCACAGAGAGGAGGAGGAGGAGAGGATCTCTTGGGCTTGAGGGAGGTAGAGCTGCAGCTGAAGAGTAGCTCTCTCTGCTTGCTCACTGAGCCTCGATCAGACCAGACATCAGACACAACACATCTATCTCTACTACCCACCCACCGCACCTCTCGCTTTCTCCCCCTACCTCTCTCTACCTCCGTCTATTCCTCCCCTCCCTCTCTCTCTCTGTCTTCTTCCATCCCTCCTCCCCTCTGGCCAGCCTGCCTCCCCTCCTCTCCTCACTCTCGCCTGGCCATCTCTAACTGGCTGAGCATTTTTGCTCAGGCATAAACAAAGGCAACTGGGCAGGGCCCGTGCTGACTCAGCCACATTCCACACCCTGGTCACGTCCCCCCACCCTGTCCTTATTTGGGTGCGGAGTAGGGCAGGGGGCTGCATGATGCATTTACAATGCAAACAGGAACTAATAGCCTCCATACATCTGCCTCCATCCCTCTCTCTCTCTCACTCCCTCCCCCCCCTCTCTCTCTCTCACTCCCCCCCCCCCCCCTCTCTCTCTCTCTCTCTCTCTCTCTCTCTCTCTCTCTCTCTCTCACCCCTGCTATCATTACTCTCCTTTGTGGCTGATGGCAGAAGAGTAGATGATGAGGCCTCTCCCTCTCCCCATCTCTCCTCACTGTCCCTGCGTCTCTGACTGGGACATGTGTTTCTGTTTATTAGTAAAGTCACAGCGTTCTGCCAGAGAGTTGATGCTGAAAACACTGGCTGGTCATGGCTGATTTTTTTTATTTTATTTTATTTTATTTATTTTTTATTTTTTTGTAATTTTCATTGTTTTGTGTTTTGTTTTGTTCCCTTGCCCCATGGTCTGAATGCCCTTGCTGATTTTGTTGTTGTTGTAGGTTTTTGTTCGGGCTGAATGTAACCATAGACACGCACCACACACACACACACACACACACACACACACACACACACACACACACTTTCGTGCCACAGAGGCCAGCCGGACCTCGATGCGTCGTAAATCGTACTTCAAGGGCGAAAGCCGCCGCTGAAAACAGGATATGAAAAAATGGCCTGCTGGAAAGTGCCAAGCCAGATGAACACAAAGGTAGGGAATGTTCTCTAGATACCAGATGCCCACGAGGAGTCCAGTCAAAGAAAGAGACAGACTTTATTCATTTAAAGTCCATTCAGTTTCTGTCAGCATCACATGGCATAGTGTAGCAGTACGGTGTAGTCAAAGAATTGTTTTTCAAAATAGAAGATGCATAAAATATTCAGGGAAATATAATTTCTCTTCTCACTCTTTCACTTTTTCTTCTTTCTTCTTACTCCCTCTCTTGTCTCGCCCTCTACACTCATACTATACCTGCCTAGACTCGTGGACACACACACACACACACACACACACACACACCCTGTCTACAGAATTGCACACCTCTTAGATCTTCACCCTGTAAGACATCCTACTTTGCTCATGTAACAGAGCCGCCACACTCTGACCCCTGTGCAGGGTTTTCCCCGGTCATGGGCCAAGGTGCCTTACCTGATCCTCTAGGCTGCAGCCAATCTGGCCCCAAGTACATTAAAAGATTGCAGAGGGTCCTCTCGGCTCCGGATTTTAAGCGACACACCTAAGAAGCCTGTCTTTGTCAGAGGTTCACATGGTGTCCGTGGGGCTTAGACCCCAGGTTGCATTATTATTATTATTCTTTTCTAGATTAAATATAATTTCTGCTGTTTGTGTGCAGAGTAAAATATGTATATTTGTATGTATAGTGAAGATTAGCATGTGTGAGTGTGTCCTTGGGTGCTCTCATGGACTGTACCTGCTTACCTGGTGCAGTCTGCCAAGAGGATCAAGAGGTCAGACAGATCGGCTTCTCAGAGATCACATCCCTTTGTCACACACACACACACACACACTCACTTGCTCTGTAATTTGGAAACTGGGTGAAGGGTCACAAGCAGGAAGTCCTTGCTTTGTCGTATCAATAGCCATGTCAGTGACATATTTTTGAATAATCAATTCAATAAACTCCTAAGCAAATTAATTATGTTGTCTGAGTTTTTTCCCTCTTTATTATTAACCATACACAATGTTTTTCAAAGTACAATACCATTCATTTTACAGACGATTTTATTCAAACCGATTACAACAATTTCTACAATTGAAGAACAACAGTCACGCCTCAGTAAGTTTAGGGATTTTTAGAGAATCAGCACAAAGTATTACGAGTTCAAGTAGATATGCATGGTAAGTTTGAGAATGTGAGGCATGTTAGGATTGTCTGAGGTGTTCAGAATGGAGAGAGATTCTTGAAGATGGAGAGGGACTCCTGCTCTGCTGGTATTTGAGTTTTCATTTCACCGTTAAGGAACTAAGTGACAACAGTGAACCGTGACTGCCTCGTTGCTTGCCAAAGCTAGGAAGTTTAAAAAGAGACATTCAATGAGACAATGGTTGCCCCCATTCAAGAAAAGCTGAGCACTGTGTGATGATTTGAGAATCTGTGTGTGTGTGTGTGTGTCACTGTTCTGACAAGTGTGCTGTAGGCTGTATGCCCCTCAACCTCTCCAATCCTCCTGTTGGATGACTCATCTCTCTTCACATGCTCTGACAGGGATCGGGGAGCAGAGAACACATCGGGCTCCGTACCAGCCCCCACCCCTCACACATGCGCATACACACACACACACACACTACCTCTCTTCCCGTCCCAAACCATGTGAAAGCTGCTTAAAGAGATTATCCCAAGTACCAGGCTACTGGGAGATCATTAGGCCCACACCTGACAAAGACGGTGTTGCAACGCTGCTCCCTCATCCCGCAATCTCAACTTGACCTCTGCATACCAGGGTCAGCGGAGTGGGCAGGCCATGGAGCGCTACATGAGGAGATGGGATGGATGGTCATGTTTTACTCAAATGGGCTGAGATACTTGTTTTGTGTTTTTTATGATTACTAGCAATTAGAATTCTTCTAAGTGAAAGGTATAAAATAACATAAATATAAAAATGTAATGTACTTCCAGATAAAATGAGATGATCTGACAAAGATATAAAGAGTTAATTTTTACTGTTAAACAAATGAGTCTTACTGTGAGAAACTATGCTATGCAGTGGGTTCACATACTGTAACACGCTCAGTTTGACCTAAAAAAGTGCTCTCCAGCGGCCATTTTGTCTGAGTGGAAGCGAGTCACATGTCTCTAGACAGTGACTCAGTGCACTGCTTCCCTGGGTTCTTATGCTCTACTGTGGCTGTGGCCTAGTCTCTCTCTCTCTCTCTCTCTCTCTTTCTCTCTCTCTCTCTCTCATACCCACTCAGTGCACATACTGTCCCTGAGTCTACACCACATCTAAACTGACCCTTGGTAAATATGAATTCCAGCACATGAGTCACTGCACACACACACACAGACAGGATGTGGAGTGAATTCCCCTATATGTGCACTGAGAATTGCCATTGGAGAAGAAAAGAAAATGGCCGACCGCTGATATTTTTCCAAAAAATATCATCTGTAATGCTGAGATGGGGGACGGGGGAGGAATAGCAGAGAGACCCTTTCTCTCTCCATCCTCCACGCCCCCATGCATACCCCAGACCGGAGGGGAGCGTCTGTGCCTCCTGCTACCAGAGGCCAGGCGGTCTGTGGGACTCATTAGGGGCTCCTGTAAAACCCACCCCTGGGTGTCTCATGGCAGCAGATGACTCAGAGTGGATGTACGCACGCTGGCTACGCCTGCTGTCTACGCCCGCCACTGACTAACAAGCCAAACCCCCACAGCCCTGTATACGTTCTACTCAACACACACACACATACACACACACACACACACGCTAAACACACACATACACGCTAAACACACACACACACATGCTAAACACACACACACACATGCTAAACACACACACACACACACACACACATATGCTACACAGCTCGCTTGAAATAGATGCAAGAGATTTGTGTGGATGATGGGAAGAGAGGAAAAAGGTGGAGGAGTTTTGAGCTTGAGGGTGGGAGAGAGAGAGCGCGATAGAGGGAGAGAGAGTGATACAGAGAGGGAGAGAGAGAGAGCGATAGAGGGAGAGAGAGCGATAGAGGGAGAAAGAGCGATACAGAGAGGGAGATAGAGTGATAGAGGGAGAGAGAGAGGGATAAGGATCATTGTGGGCCTGAATGAAGGGAACAGGAAGAGGAGAACAAAAAATGCATTGTGAATCTTTAATCTGCCGCTTCTGTACCTTCACACTTAATCCTGATAGTGACGTCAGGTACAGGAGCTGTCAGACAGACAGACGCTTCTCTCCCCGCTCGGCCGCAGGCCGATTATGTAATCCCATGGAAAGTCTGAGCCGGGGGGACACACACACGCACGAGACAGACAATCTTGTTAAAGGGACATGGTTCCCAGGACATGCTTTCTTCCCTCTCAACATCTGCCATTCGCTGCAGGTTACATACTCCACACCCGGAAGTGGTTTAACCAATAGAGTTAAAGCTCACCCTCCTGCCCGCCAACCTCCCCCGAACTGGCGCTGATCCGGGTGAGATGGTCCATCTGCAGCTGCCCTCTACAGACACCACACCCAAAAGAGGGTCCGCACAAAGAGCAGTGGTGGCGCTGGACTCTAGATTGGACCGGGCTCCAATCGGAAACAGGTCTGGGTCCGAACCGATCCCAGTTCATACAGTGTTTAGGATGTGTGGGAACTATGAACGTACTTATTTATTTTGTAAAAACTGTCCTACTGCTGGTGGTGCTCCCAAGTGAGGAGTCTGGGCAGTAGCAGTCGAGTGGAGCTGCTATGTTTCCTAAAAGGTCAGAGGGCACAACACTTTTGGAACCTACTGGAGGAGGTAACTCAGAGTTTACTATGTTTGAAAATAGCACAGGTAATTAACACCTGCTTAACACACACACACATATACACAGGCATACAGTATGAACACCCAACTTCTCTTTTCCTATCTTTACTCACAAATGTCGTCAGAACACACACACACACACACCTTTTACCCTAGTCTGGTTTCATCTATCTTGCAGCCAGTTGAGGAGTTAAACGAGTGAGGCCAGATGAAACAGGGCTTTGCTGTTTGGCAGAACCAGCCATTTCTGTGTCACAGTGTGTTTTGAGAGAGCAAGTGTATATGTGTGTTTGTGCGTGTGTGTGTGTGTGTGTGTGTGTGTGTCTGTATGTGTGTGTGTTTGTGAGTTTGAGGTGTGTGTGTGTGTGTGAATGAGAGAGCGAGAATGTGAGAGAGTGGGTGGGTGTGTGTGTCTCCTCCTCATGTATATGCTAAGTCACACTATCCGCACACACTCACTGACATGTGTAACCTGATCTTTGTTCCTATGTTCAGTTCTTGTATGAGTTAGCTGTCATGGTCAGTTCCAGTTTCTTCGCTGCTAAGCTAAGCAGAGAACAAGCTGTCCATGTGAACATGGTGACATGGCAACAGACCAATGGGGACAAGCGAGAGAACTAATGCACAGACATTGTTTGGTAAAAGAGGAACGACAGTCTCCACAGTGACTCTTTGTTTCCCTTCCACTTTCTCTCTCTCTCTCTCTCTCTCTCTCTCTCTCTCTCTCTCTCTCTCTCTCTCTCTCTCTCTCTTTCTCTCTCTATGTAACTTACATAGAGACTGTCCTATGGTAAACCCACAGGTTACGTAGCTGAAATCATGGAATTGTGCTGTATATGCATAGTTCTCAGCTGGTTCCCGAGGCAGCAAAGGCTGCTGAGGCCTCTCTCTCTCTCTCTCTCTCTCTCCCTCTCTCTCTTGCTCTCCTCTCTCTCTGTGTCTGTGATCCACATGTAAGGCCACGTGAGAACAGTCTGCCTTTGATTTGCCCAGGCTATGGGGCCCTATTGGGATGTGCGCCGCATGTGCGCTCGCATACTTCAGGAAATTGTCAATAGCTGTTCTCGCGAACGGAGAGCACAAGTTCCTCTTCCTCTCTCTCTCTCTCACTCACTGGGGCCGACGGCACATGGAAGCCGTTACGACAGACATGCGATGGACGGATATGCCAGGCAGACAGACAGACAGACGGATGGATGGATGGATGGATGGATGGATGGATCGTTTTTTCACTGTTTTGCCATCTCAGCCTGTCTGTGTTGTCATTCTCTCTGCCTCTCTCCCCCTCTCTCTCTCCATTCTCCCCTCTCTCTATCCCCCCCCCCCCTCCCTCATGCACCCATGGTTTAATTGACCCAGTTCAGGAATGCCTCAGGAGAGGGATGACTCTGGAGGGTCATAGAGTGCGTCTGGGAGCGGTCAGCGCTGTCAGAGCAGGCCGTCAGACGCCCCGCTGTCTGCTGCCGTTGCCGCTGCTGCAGCGAGCCATCACCTGCGGCGCCACGCTCCGCCACACTCCACACTAGGCATGTGCAGGAGAGCGCAGCTGACACCCCAGAGAGGAGGCGGGGAATACTACCGAGTCACACACACACATGAGCATGCCTGTACACATGCACGTACATATCACACATACATACAAAATGTACCATACAGACAATAACATACACAATAACATACAATAACATACACAATAACATTTTATATTCATTAGGTTAATGACTTGATTTTGATTTATATCTGTGAGTTTATTTTTGTCTGTTTTAATATATAGTATATGTACTATATATGGTATCAGTGAAAACATCGTGATATACGTTCAGTATATTTCCTCTATAAATTTCAATTAGCTCTAATGGAAAATAGCTCATATTGACTCCAGGGGGGGTTGACACAGGGTGCTCTATGCTTAATAATAATAATTCAGCCCAAAAGCCAACCCTCTATTTAGAGTCAGTCTTATATTTAACCCAGACGACCAGACACACATACACACTCTGCAGTGACACCCTTGCCTTCAGCACACATGAAGATACTGGGTGTATTGAGGACACCCACTTACATTTTTCCCCAGAAGTGTTTGCAAATCCTCTGACCTGAGACGAACTCCAGATTACTCAAGAGCACAGATTTCCCCCTAAAGTCAGCTGGAAGTGCCACTCTATACTACCACAGCCTTTTGCATCACATCGAAAGTCCCCCTTCCTGTTAATATAGGATTATATCTGAAGTGACATCATTAAGCTGGAAATTCACCATATGAATTCAGGTCCCACTTGTTAAGATTAAATAGGCTTTAGGAATGTAACACTTACATATTTCATAGCAAAATTTACAAAATAAATGAGTCTCTGAGGTAGGCTCTGTTGGTGTCTACAAAATGGACCCAATTTGTGGAAGAAGATAGATAGATAGATAGATACTTTATTGATCCCCAGGGGAAATTCAAGCAAGCAGTCGAACAAACATTACTGAAACTCCCTACATCTGAAAGGGATTTAGTCCTTCTCTTAATAATTAATTGCAGCATTAGTCGTATGAATGGGATGTCCATTGTCATCAGACTCTGCGTTGTTTTCCTCTGCGTGTTTCTTCCTTAACTGTCCTGCCACCCAGGGCGTTGCAGGGTCCCTGCGTGGGAGTGTTTAACTGACCTCTGACTCCAAGGCTCTCTGTGGGGAAGAATGTGCTAATGCAGCGCAGCTTTGGCTTGGACCCCACGGCTCCCAGCACGGCTCTCTGTCTGCGTCGCCACAGTCCGCAACGTTCCACTCCCCCCTGGGGACCGGTGCTGACCAGTCACGCCAGGCGCATGCCGTACTGTGGAGTGCAAAACCACAGACCAGAGCTCAGCAGAGCATAGCCTAACTTAGCATAGCTCAATACAGCACAGCCTGCTATGCAGAGCTAACATAGCTCTCTGTGTAGAACACAACCACAGGGTACAGCAGCACAACGCAGCAGTGCATAGCTTAACAAAGCATTGCATAAGAGAGCAGCCTACAGCACAGCCATAGCAGCATACCACTGAGCACAACGGCATGATATGACAGAACAGCAACTTGAGCCATGTAGCACATGACAAAGTAGTATTGAATTATATAACATATGCTGTATGTACAGTGCATAGAAGACTGCAGAAGCTAATAACGTGTTATTATATAATGATAAAGTGTTTAGTCTAGTGTCAAGTGTCTACAGGGTGCACAACTTTGAGGAGCACTTCAGCTGATGTCACAGTGGAGTCATGCCATACTACATTCAGCAAAACAGTGGAATGTAGCAGAAATGTAGAATCGTGCAGCACAGAAGAACACATCATAGCACAGTGAACAGCAATGTGGCACAGCCCACTGGACGTGTGCATTGGGCTTGGTATCCTGTGGGACTCAACACAAAAGAGCGCATTTTTACAAGTCCAAATAGACTGTGCAGGATGAATAACAGAACAAGTCCAGTGTTGTCGGGTTAACAAACACACTGTACATTACGAAAGCCTAAACCAGAAGTGGGAGTATGTGTGGTGTTGGTCAGTGTGTGTGTGTGTGTCCTGTAGGAGTGGCCAGGCGTGTGATTAAAAAGTCCCATGCAGCTTCATCGGTGTAGGCTAGAGCACAGACTGAGACGAGACTCCACAGCCTGTCTCCACTGGGCTGAGCAGAGCAGTAGCAGAGCTATACTAGACCACTAGACCGGATGCAGTACTGTGGTGGTGGGGCAATGCACATGGTCCCGCACAACCTCACAATCACAGCATGGTGCCAAGCAGAACAGCATATTATATAAGAGCACAACAGGGCACTGTGCAAGGCCACATATTAGCACACAGCACAGTCAAGCCAGCTTTACTGTTGCAGAGGGCATTATGAATCCTGAATGGCAGCATGGTTGCAAAAAATCAACACAGCTTGGGACAGCACATAGTTTGTGGTAAAAGCAGTCCTATCTTCTGGCTGCATTTTCCAGAATCTACTATCCTATAAGGCATTTGAGACGCCACAGTGATAAAAAGGGGGGAGCTAAAAAATGACTGCCAAAATAGTTGGGGTCCAAGGACATTAAAAGAGATCAGGTTTGTGAAGGGTGCTTTTGAGATGTAATAAGTCACAGGTTACCAGTTATACTGTAAAAAAAATGTTATGAGTACTGTATTCACTTTTTCAATTACTTCATCCAAGTAATGTACCAAATCACATTTGATTTCTACATGGTAAAAAAATGCAAAACAACAGAATGTTATAGTCTACATAGAAGCCTTCAAGTCTACAGAAAAAGTAAATAATCATATTTACTGCCCAACCTGAAAGAAATATAATTTGGTATGTTCACTGAGCAGACCTAATTTCTTACCAAATGGGGATTTCTTCAACAGGACATGAGCAGTCGTAAAAACATAGTTGGAAATGCAGACATGTCTTGTCCAGCAAGCTGCAGATGGGTGCCATGCATGTCCATGGGTGTGCATTAATAGCCTATCAATAATACTGTAGCTCTAAGTATAAATCTTTGAATATTAAAGTATAGATCTTTACAGCAATGAGAAAGCCTGTCAAAATTCTGAATGATATGTAGGCTATAGGCCTATATACCACATTTCAATACTAGTTATTTTAGACCTTTGTGCTGCTTTCAAAGTATTGATCATCCTATTTTACAGACTCTAAATCCTGAACAAATCCTGAATACAGTGCCCAAACCCAGCTTTTGGTTTACCTCTCTGTCTTCCGCTGATCGATGATCATAGTGAACATTCACTCATATAAAAGTAAGTTATGTAGTTCTGCAAGGTTCACTTCTTGTAACCCTGCTCATTTCTTTGTACAGATTTCTTTCTCTGTAAAAAGCAGTGTTATGCTGTTTGATGATACCCAGCTGATGAAACTGCAGCTATTACTATTGAAGACAATGTCAAAGCATGGATGTCTAACAAGTTCATGGTCCTTTTCTGTTAATTTTGCATTTGATTGTGTTGTGTGATTGCATTTGATTTCTATAATGTTCCTCATCGTAAAAATTCAAAGAACTTGGGGATTTCATCATCTATAGTTGATAATATCATTCAAATATTCAGAGAATCCAGAGAAATCTCTGTATGCAAGGACCGGGTTGAAAAACAGTATTGGATGGCCACGATATTCAGGCCTCAGGTGGAACTGCATTAAAAACAGACCTGAATCTGTTATGATGCATGGGCTCAGGAAAATCTCCAATAACCTGTTCACACAGTTCAATGCTGCATCTATAAATGCCAGTTAAAACTCCACCATGCAAAGAGGAAACCGTATAAACATGATCCAGAGACACTGATGTCTTCTCTGGGCCTGAGCTCATTTAAGATAGGCTGAGGCAATGTGGAAAACTGTCCTGTGGTTAGACCAATGAAAATCTGACATTCTTTTTGGATATCATGGATTCCACATACAGCTAAAGAAGAGAGGGACAAACTTTGAATTTAGACGGTTTCTTCATAGCTAATGAGTAGAAAATGCATTGTTTTGTCACGTAAGGACTCTCTGATATATTACAGACATTTTGAGTCTGTTAAGAGGCAAAAAACGTTTAGATGATGCTCCCAGAACTAGCATTGTAGCTGCCTAGGAGTACTGGCCATTAGCCGCAGCTACTCAAGTTCGGTAGCACCGATTTTGGTCGTCATTTTTCTTGTCGACAGTAGGCCTACTCGACGACGTCTAGAGATCAAGAGCCATGTAAAAATCGGCCGGATTTCTCCTTTAATATTTTGGAGCAACATATGCTGTCATCAAGATGTCTTTTTTAGGGTCTTGAATATTTCCATTTGGCATGTATTACACAAGTCAGGCAAGTATAGAACAACATTTCATTCTCAATATTCCAGCAACTGGTCTCCTCAGATCCCAATTAAAGAAAAGGTTATGCAACACAGTGGTCAGCATGCTACTTTTTTGAAACGTGTTGCTGGCATCAAATTCAAATTCAAATTCAAAATGAACATACATTTTCCAAAAAAAAAAAATGTGTTTCAACGATATGTTGACGGCACTATTTTCAGTTAAAAATGGGGTTTATATGATTTCCTAAACATCCCATTCTGTTTTTATTTACAATTTACAAAGCGTCCCACCTTTAAAAAAAAAAAAAAAAAAAAAAATCAGGGTTGATGCCATAGGTAGTGTAGCAAGGTGAAACACAAACTTATGGGAGTGACCGAATCAGTGTATCTTTAGCATGAAGTAACCATCAGCCTTGGTGACACAGTGTGGAGGTGTTTATGGTGTTGGAAATGAATGGCAGGGGAAAGACACCCAGCCAAACCCCATTTAGACTCACTCAATACCTCAGAATGGACCTTCTGTAATGGCATTTAACATGTTCCACACCTGAGACACACAAGGAGGTTATCCCACAGACATCCCAGAATATCCCGGTCAGCTGGTCTCCAAGGGTGACGGAGCTAAGCCAAGCCCACGTGAGAGTGTGAAGGTGGTGGCTACGTCAGCAGGGCCATGTGTCTGTGTGAGATTGTGTTTCTCTCTCTCTCTCTTTGTGTGTGTGTGTGTGTGTTAGTGAGTGCATGTGTGTACTGCACTGGTGTCAGAGTGTGTGTGCGTGTGCCCTTTGTACTGCCTGCTATGTGCGTCGGTATGTAGCTAAAGGTCGAGAGAAGGCACATGGGGCTCAGGAAAGGGAGAACTCCGTGCACTCCGTAGCCATGACACCCAGAGGCCAACAAAGCCTTACTGTAGTTTTCCAACCTACTGTAAAGCAGCTGTATGTTAAGGGCTGTACACCAGAGAACTCTATATGACTTTAAAAAGACTTTTCACATATCAAATGTATGCCTGTTTTTATGTACTTGCTGTGTGTGAGAGAGTGTTGGTTGGTTTTTTGTTCTCAGTCTGAGCAAAGACAATTAACTCACATGAATCCAGCACCACATAAATCGATTGTGAATTAATCAAAACAACACATCAGTCTGTTGGTATTAATGGCTGAATGAATCACAGGTTCAATAAAATGATGAGTCACCCCCTCCGCCCTCTCCACCGGCGATGTAGCATGCCTACCGCGCCAGGCAATGGCTCTGGCAATAGCATCGCTCAGCACTGGAATGAGTTTCTAGAACATTCCCATGGATGCCCCATGGCTGGCGCTGGGACAACTCCTGTCTGTGAGGTGTGTCTGCAGGCCCAGACAGATCCTGATTCTGCTCCTCGTGCTCATGAGTGCTCCGGCGGCTGCTGCTGCTGCTGCTGCTGCACACGCCCAGTGAGCCCAGCCCCAGCCCAGCCTCGCCCCGCTCCTGTCCCCAACCACCTCCTGCTGGAAAGCACAGGTACTGCACTGGCATTTACTGTGCGTGCAATGCACACACACACACACACACACACACACACACACACACACACACACACATAAAGAGAGAGAGAGAGAGAGAGAGACATATGCTCACTGACTGTCTAACCTTCATACACACAACCATGTAAAAACGCACAGACAGATATGTCTCTTTCACATGCACATACTAAAACAAATCAATTCTTTTTTTACGCACACAAACACCTTCAGATATGTACATACATACTCTCACACACATACAGTACATACACTATTTCAATTACATGCACACAGAGATTGACCTCAATAATATGCTTAAATATCACACATACACACACACACACACTCTCTCACACACACACACACACACACACACGTGCAGTGGGGCAGATGTGCCGATATGATCACATGCAGAGACATGTCTCACATGCACAAAAAAAGGTAAACATGATCTTTCGTATACAGACCAACAATCTTAGGGGTGCACATATACATACACAGATGCACATGTACATACATACACTCTCTCTCTCTTGCTCAATACATCATTCTCTCTCTCTCTATCTCTCTCACAGACACACACACACACACACACACACACGCACAGATGAGCTCCCTCTTAGTCTCTCACATGAACACACACGGACACCTTTGCACATTCTGTGAGCTCTCCATCTGTTTTCCAGCTGAGAAGTGCAGCCAGTTAAGCACCACAATGCTTAGCAGTGTGACAAACAAACCATTACGAGACTCTTCTGTCATTAGCATGGAAGGAGTGAGAGGGAGAGAAGTAGAGAGATTTTACCTAAGGGGTGACACAAACACTATTAGATTCCCGTGTGATGGCCCTTCTGCAAGCTTGGGCAAGCCACGTGTGTGTGTGCGTGTGTGTGTGTGTGTGTGTGTGTGTGTGTGTGTGTGTGTGTGTGTGTGTGTGTGTGTGTGTGTGTGTGTGTGTGTGTGTTGTGTGGTGTGTGTGAATGTGTATGTGTGTGATGAGACAAGCTGTTTAATCATGCTGCTAAAAGTGGCAACATACAAGGCTCCGTGACCACATCCCCCCACCCCCTCCCAGTCTTATCTAGGGCGTCTAATGTAGCCCCCCCCCCCCACACACACAGGGATGGGCAAAAATACATCAACATTTATTAAATACACTAAGTGTTCGAAATTGAAATACGAAATATAGTGGCCACGACATGTATCGACATAAAATAAAATACTGTATTTTTCTTTTTTGAAAATTCTAAAAATATTATTTAAAGGGAGCATGAAATCACTTTGCAAACCTTCCATATCTGTCTATTTTATCTCTTCCTTTATCTGTACACTGACTCGGTTGATTAAATAGACGGTGTTTGAGAGACAGAGCTTTTCTCTGCCTACGAGACATGCCGACTATGCTGACCTGCCTGTTCCATTTCACAGCCTAAATACTGTATCAGAGATGCACTCAAAAAGTCATAACTGAACTTAAAAGTGGTATAAAGTGGAGATAAGTCCCTGACATTGTCAGTGCATGCCCAGATTGCTGGATATTGCACTGTGCAACGCTGTTGATCAGGAAGGATCATGACCCTTTTAGTTGTTATTTACCTACCGTGTAAGAGCTAAATGATGTTATATTGCCAAGGGGATAAATGTGAAATTTTCATTGTGTTGCTTTAGGTGATACATGGGGTAACGTTTTGAGCAATATTACAGGGCAACCACAAAACCAGTTCCATGTATTCCAATTGGATAATTCAAGTTCTCAAGAAGCTGATGATTAATGTTCTCAAGAAACTTGAGGTTGGTGTGAGAGGGAGTGTATTATGTGTGTGAGTAACCTACACGTTACTCATCTTGCACTGGATCATCTTCCTGAAACTCAAGAAGTCTGGTCAAATTTACTAAATCATCACCAGTCGAGGCTACATTTATTATTTTGCACTTTTATGATGTCATCACCAAAAGTATTGTTTTTTCCAAAAATATTTGGCAGTATTTGTAAACTACAAAATACACACCTAATAAGTAATACCAAGTCATTTTCTTCAACCCAATAAAATACAAATGACAAAATACACACACACACACACACACACACACACACACACACACACACTGCATCCCACAATCTGGAGCTTGAACCCACCCAGGCTGCCTATTGGTTACTTGGCCCCGCGTGCCACCCTGGCAAGGCTGTGGACTGATGCCAGCTGAGACGGAGTGTCAGTGGAGAGTGGTGGGTTTGCAGAAGTGGAGTCCACAGGGATACCCACTGCCCGACTACCTGCAGCTCTCGGAGGGCTAACACACACACACACACACACACACACACACACACACATACAAGAGCACAGACTGGGACGATACAGTAATTCAATGTGGCATCGCGCCCACGCAGTGACATTTCAGCCAGCCAGTGAGTGACATGGAGTGGATAGAGTTAGAATCTGAGGAGGAGGTTAATATGAGACCAGACTTGCTGGTGATCAAGACGAGGATGTGACAAGCCATAAAGACCAGAATTTACTGCATCCTTTATTTAACATTGCATGACATAATGCACTATTTTAAGAAATGGCTGCATGCTTGTGTGTGTGTGTGTGTGTGTGTGTGTGTGTGTGTGTGTGTGTGTGTGTGTGTGTGTGTGTGTGTGTGTGTGTGTGTGTGTGTGTGTGTAGAGAGAGAGAGTTTACATGCAAACAGCTTATTATTATGTGAATGGAAATGTGGCATTCCATGTACATGTAAATGCTTATATGTGTCTTTGAGTTAGTGTCAGTACATATCCTCATGAATATCATGTGTCTGTGTGTGTGTGTGTGTCTGTGTGTGTGCGTGTGTGTGGCCGGGGGTTTGAGGGGTATAGTGTTCTGATTACAGAGTGCTCTCTTACAGAACCAGCAGGCTCTTGAGGGCTGCGGACACCTACGGACACTTCAAGTAAGAGCTGTTCCTGGATTAACATTCTAATGTTGTTCCTGGAACAACAACCCTTTAACCAATCACTGCCATGTGATGTCATCAATGTGAGCCTTCTGCTGCACCCATTGCCATTTTGAAATTTCTCTCCAGAATGAGGTCACTACATCTTTTATCTCAATACAGTTAAGTCCTTGCATAGTTTTGTGTAAAATAGTAGTAAAATGAAAAGCAATGAGCAATCAGAGATTTATTACCTTAAATGGTGCTGGACCAACTTCCTTATGATGAGTTGATGACCCAGGAACAACTTCCGTATGATGGCCCTGGAACAAACAAGCAGACAAAATTCTTCTTCAGCAGATTGTATAAACTTACCTTATGAAAGCTTTAATGGTAATATCCAGGGGCAGAAATTACATTTTGAAAATGTGCACATCTACTAGCCACTGGCAGATATGTATTACCTATTAGCATGCTAATTAAACAGCTCTCCCTACCTGCAATACATCAACACCCTGACTTCATGGTTCGACAGCAGCTTCCTGGATCTCAACATCGCAAAGACCAAGGAGATGTGGCTGGGCAGCAGGAGAGGAGGTAACAAAGACTCTGTGCCCACCTGCAAGCCAATCAGCATGAAGGGTCAGGAAGTGGAGCTGGTCACTCAATTCAAATATCTCGGAACAATAATAGATCACCAGTTACAATTTCAAAACCATGTGGACTACATATTCAAAAAAGGGAGACAGCGCCTGGCCCTTCTGAGGAAACTCAGGAGCCTCAACACCAGCCAGCGCACAATGACCATGGTCTACAAATCTCTGACCGAGAGTGTGCTGACGTTCAACATCGTGTCATGGTATGGGCACCTTTCGGTCAAACAAAAGAACACACTGGCACAAATAGTCAACCAGGGCGGAAAGATCATTGGACATAAACAACATCAACTCTCACACCTGTATTCACAGATTTTATTTAAAAAGGCATTACAGGTTTATCAAGATCCAACTCCCAGTCCCAATGGCAAGGAAGAATGGTTACAAGCGGTCATTCATTCCATCAGCCGTGACCATCCTTAACAAAGAACTGCCCATAGTCAGATAAATGTACAGTATATGCGGTTAGGCACTTTATGTATTTTACTCATTATTATTTATATCTTTTAACTCTTCTCTGGAGCAAACTGGACTGATTTCATTGTTTTTACCTATACATTATGTTTATCTATTTATTGTGCATAGTGTTGTCTGTGATGTGTGTGTGTGTGCTTCTTGTATGTCTTTCTGCCACTGTCAAAGACAATTTTCCATTTTATGTAAGTTTTATGGACATTAAAGAAGTCTAAGTCTAAGTTCATTAGCCTAAATATATGGTTCCTAGCCTAGCAGCTAACATTGGCACAAATTAGCATAGCACCAAGATTGCTAAATTAACTTCAAAGTTACTTCAACTGCTGGGTCCCCTCAAAATAAATGCATAAAAAACAAAGCATAGCCTATATGGATTGTCTATATTCAATGAATATTAAGAAACTCATTTGTTATCATAATTGTATGGTCCCTAGCCTGGCTGCTAACATTAGCACAGATAAACTTGGAACCAAGTCAGCTAAATCAAAACGGCAAGGTGCATATGTTTAATGAATCTGAGATTTTGCTCTGAAAAATGTTACTACTATTACACAAAACTATGCAAGGACTTGAAATGAATGAGAGCTCCTCCGCTGCTCTGTTTATTACCCTGCTGTCCAGGACAGAGATCTTTGAGTCATCTTCACTAAATGTTGTACAACCAATACTACTCCTACCTTTAAAAATCTGCTATCATTACAAAATGAGGACGGAACTGAAAACTCTTTTAATTTCCTCAAAGCCACACTCTGTTTCCCTTCCTCTCTGTCTGATGAGAGGAAATAGGGAAGCCATTTTGAGACTACATAGGTGGCATTGTCTTGGCTATGTGTGTATGGTTGTCGGGGAGAGCTGGGATGAGGGGTGTGCTTGTATGTGTGCACTTGTCACAAGGAAGAGATCTAACAGACAAGCAGGCAGGGGCAGGGTGTGTGTGAATGACACAGGGGGTGGGGTTCAGACCTCATATCATGCTGTCACATCAGCTGTGGAGAGCAGGCCAGGCATACACACACATGCGCACACACGCACACATGCACACACACCCTGTCTCATGCTCTGTCACATACACATTTTCAAATGCTCTCAGTCAGACAGACAGACACAAACACATTCACATACATACTCTCTTTCTTTCTTTTTTTCTTCCCTGTATCTCTCTCTCGCTCTGTCACGTACACTCATTCAAATACTCTCAGACAGCACACACACACACACACACACACACACACACACACACACACACACACACTGCGGGTGGCAGCAGCCTGGGGTATATCTAATAAAGTACCAGCTTAGTCCGGCTCAGCTGCACGAGCATCCAGTAGTTTCAGTGGGCGGAGGAGAGCGTTTGAAAAGGGCAGAGATGAGCTTCCTGAGGAGGAGCTGCGGTAGCTACACACACACACACACACACACACACACACACACACACACACACACACACACACACACACACACACACGCACACACACACACACATACACACACACACACACACACAGACACACACCCTGTCCCCCCTACTGCTCCCCTCCCGCTGGGGCCTGCTCCTGTCTCCCCTCAGACAGCACTGCTGGGTCAGCGCCACGTGTCATACTCTGACAAGCCCAGGGAGGGCGGGACGCTCGGAGTCCTGCTGTCTCACACACACAGACACACACACACATACACACACACACACTTCTTCTCACACATAAATATACACTCCCTCTCTCCATACACACAGACATGCATTTCTTTCTGTCAGACAAGTGCCATTACATACACATACACACAGGCACACACAAAGGGACAACACACACGGACAACACACACACACACACACACACACACACACAGACACACACACAAAGGTACGCACACACATTTCCCAGTTAAATGCCCAGGGACAATTCATGGTGCGACGTCAGACTCATACTCATCAGGGCACTTTCCCCTGCTTTTGCTCATTACCTTGGTTGGGCTCCAATCACACAGATGCAGTAAGCTGTTAGTCTGCATGTTAAGTGACCACTAATGCAAGTCAGTTGGGTGTCTATTTGTTTGTGAGCCTCTTCTTAATGGCTTTGACAAGACATCCATCTGAGAGCACACAAATGCATAAACATACTCTATGTATGCACGTACACCACAGAAACTCAAGCATGCAGGCATAGACACATGCACAGGCATACACATACACATGGACAGGTGTGTGGAATCGTGATATACTGTACATATGCACACAAGCACACATATTACACACTTATTAATGTTTGGACACACACACATGCATACATATTCACATGCTTCAGTACACACACACACGCACACACACACACACACACACACACACACACACACACACACACACACACACACACATGAACACGCACACAATCTGTGGAATAATGTGTGGGCTGAGTAACGTAATCATGAGTCATCCTGACATCAAATCTACCACTCAGTGTCATGAACATCTGCTCACATGCAAAGCAGGTGGAGAAAGGATTGTTGCACTGGATAAACCATACACACACACACACACACACACACACACACACACACACAGGAATACACACATTACGTAACATATACATAATGTATATATGCAGACATTAAGAAAAATATGCATAAACAAACATTTAGTTGTACTGTACACTGTGTCTGTGGTTTATTCACAACATATAAGTGTGTGTCTCAGCCATAAAGCCATATGGCAAGTTTCACTGGTAGTAGTCCTACCCATGGCAACACACTAAATGCTAGACCTTGGAGTGAATATGTTCTGCACCTACAGTAGAATGATTGAAGAAGTCTTCATAAGTCTGTTTTTATCATAATATGAGGTGTAATTGGTCAGTTCCAGCAACTGATCCACTTAAACCAGCCTTCCATAGGGACCGTCATACCCATAGACTGTCACTGGTCACACCAGTGTGATGATTACAATGTTCTAGTATGGTAGAAGGTAGAATGTTTTTAAAAGTGTCTGAGTTCATCAAAGTGGGATTCTATAGTTAAGCAATATAGCATGAGTGAGAGTGGAATTAGTCATGGATATTCCCACGGGTGTTGTTCGGGCGTAGCCACGAGGCCGGAGGCCGAGTGGCGCAGGCAACAAACCACGATCAAACACATTCTTTTTTTTTATCCGTTCCAAGAATGTTTAAAGCACAAAGTGTAAAGTTCCAAAAGAACTCTTCCAGTTCAGTTCTAAAGTAGAGCACAAGGATGTAGGAGTTCCTCTTCCATTTCACTTCCTCTTTGGGGTCACTGATTTATACACTCATCTACAATACATCTGGCAGCTATTTTCATTCATTATGAAAGCACACATTTTTACAATTTTTATAATTTCTTCCTTTACAGGCCTTGAGGGTTGAACTCTTGACCTTTTGCAGTGTCTCTCTCACCACACGTTATCAGCTGAGCCTTGGAGTGTGAGTGTGTGTGTGTGTGTGTGTATGCTTGCACGTGTGTGTGTGTGTGTGTATGTGTGTGTGTGTGTGTGTGTGTGTGTGTGTGTGTTTACAGGCCTGCCAGCACTCTCTGAGCCCCAGCCTGCTTCCCGTGGGAGGACAGCTTCAGCAGGGCCTGGTGGCTGAGGTTTCACATTCAGCCAACCACCCACACATACACACATACACGCACACACACACACGCACACCCACCCACCCGCACGCACACACACCCACACGCGCACACACACACACACACACACACACACACACACACACACACACACACACACACACATGCTCAAAATCACATAGGCACCCCAACAGCCACAAGAGGGCGATAAACCGTCTCATAAAAAGAACTGCTTGGGCAGGGTCCAAGCACACATACTGAACAGTTGTGCAAGAGTGATGACCACATGATGTAAGGAATGCAAACTAAAGAACAGTTTGTTGCTTTGGACAGTTACATTGGATTCACACTCAAACACATAGCACATGCACAGCTCTGTCCCCCAACACAAATGTCAAGACACCAGCAATCTGTGCACTATGCAGATATATTTGGCAGGGATATCTATAAATAGGCCTTCATTACATCACCAGTACTTAAACACTTACAATAAATTTAGATTTCTCACTATCAGCAGAGGCTGTTAAAGGAACACGCCAACTTTTGGGGAAATGAGCTTATTTGGCAACAACCCTAGTTATGTAAGAGCATACATACCCATCTCCTCTCTGTGTGTGCAATAACCCAGTCTGACACTGTTAGCCTATCTATCTTGACATAATTCACTGAAAGTGGGTTAGACCAGTTATCATATAGGTAGCCTAGCTAACAGGGATCTAGGCTGACTGACTGGTCTAATCCACTTAATGCCAGAGGTGGACGAAGTACACAATTCCTTTACTTAAGTGAAAGTGTAGCTACATCATGTCAAATATTACTCCAAAACAAGTGAATGTTGCTAAGTCAGATTTTTACTTAAGTTGAAGTACAGAAGTACTTGCTTTTAAAAATACTTAAGTATCAGAAGTACAAGTATTTTTCCTTTTTAATGTATTGTAATGTAATGTTTATTTGGACATTAATAGGATATACATCCTTTGGTCGTCATAGGACTTGAAGAGACCTTTAGTTCCTTACATCCAACAAAAACATTTTACCTATTGTCGTGACTTTGCAACTGTTCAAATGGATACAATAATATAATTTAAATCATTATTCATTCTCTGTTCACAAATCTAAAACATTTTCACTGCCGAATACAAAACCAGAATTAGGAGTAGATTATTTATCGTTTAATAATGTAGGGTATCTAGCTATGTGGTGAATGTGAGGTAATTGTCTAATTTCATTCCAATTTCACAATGATCATGGAGGATAGCCTGGTTAACACCATGCCACTTCTCAAATGTCAATTATTAACAGGTTTGTCTGGGTTCTCCCAGGCTACATGGAGGATGTTCTGATGAAGAATCTGTTGTCACCATCATTACCACAGCCAATTCATCCAAGTTCAAATTGAACTATTGAAAAAATGCTTCAAGATGCTCTATAACATTATTGCATTTAAAGAATCAAATGTGGTTAAAAGAAACAAGTACTTCATGTTCATATTTCAAATGTAGTGGAGTCAAAAGTACAGTATTTGTTTCCAAAAATATTAATAGTCAAGTACAGATACTCAAAAAGCATACTTAAGTACAGTAATCAAGTAAATGTACTTAGTTACTGTACACCTCTGCTTAATGCTTATATGAATCAAATTCCACATAAATATGTTTGTACTCTATATAATATGTATGTAGTGTATTGTTAATGCTTGACAGCAAAATCTTGAAAAGATTCTAATTCTGTTATGCAACAAGAGCTGTTCCTGGCGGTAATCCGTGGCTGTCTTTACAGAGCAATAGTGCTCGTAGGCTGTTCAAAGGCTCCAGCTCCGTGGGATGTTTCTGTGCGCGCCGCGCTGAAGCACGCCACTCAGCTGGCAGCCAGATGTGTGCAGCGAACGCTGGGGTCACTGAGTCCATTTCCCCAGCCCCTCCGCCCGTAATCCCAGGCACATAGCTGAGGACCACCGTGTCTGGCAGACAGCATTGGAGGTTGAGAACAGGGGGGGGAGCTCTTTTTCCAATCTCTCTCTCTCTCTCTCTGTCTCTCTCTCTCTCTATCTCTCTCAGCTTGGTTCATGTGGGATAAGGTACACATCCTAGCCCAGGTGTTTTGATGGAAGAGCCGAGGAGTTCTGGCAGGTTCCAGACCTCTCGGGCAGTTGATGGTAATCAGACAGAAGTGCTGAGGTGAGGGCTTCTATGGATGAATGGGTCCAGGAGAGGGAGGGGGGAGGGGGAGGTTCTGAGCCCTAATCTCATTATCCTTGTCCTTTTAATCCCAGAGAAGCGTCGGGAGTCTACAACCGGCTCTCTCACACCAGCACACTTACTTGCACTGCTCATACAGGGGAATCTCTTGCACTGCACTCAAACCCCAACACACACACACACACACACAGTGAATTTTCCCTCACAGGGTTGAACGTGCACTCATTTACACACTCACTGAGACTCACACAAAGACACAGGGAAACACACACACACACGTTAATATTATCTCCAACATTCAAAACGAACACATCCATTCTTCTAGGACACTAAGACCTGTTGCAGTTCATACAGATCCAGACGAGATGGATCAAACCATGTGTCTTGGAGTGGAGGGGGTCAAGAAGACCATCCTATATGGTGGCACTGGGGAAATACCTAAGTTCATCACTGGATCTAAGGTAAGGACCTGGACCCACGCCACAGCTCAATTCTGGCTGAGATTGCACTGTTCAGTATTTAGAAAGATTCACAGACAAAATTGGTTTCAACCTTAGAATCAACACTCATGCAGTTAAACATGCAGTTAAACAACACTATATTTCAGGATTGGGACCTTTACGGTGCATTAGAAAACGACCCCACTGTGCTGGGGCTATTTAAAATGCAAACGTTTAACAGGCTAAATCATATTAACATTACTGAATCACATGTATCTATTCCCAGAGGGGAACTATAGGGGCGACCCTGTCAGATTGAATAACACATCCCCATTCATTACAAACAGAAGACAACAGAGGGCGCAGAATGGAGAATATTCTGAGAATCTTAGATATCATATTAGCATGTTAGCACTGACATAATGTTAGCACTTTAACAAGGCATGCATGATAGCAGATAAATAACCTTGACACTGATATAGGTCACTATACAATCTTTAAATGTCTCCTTTCATTCCATCTTTAGCAGATACAGGCAGAATGGGAGAGTCAGGGTCTGACAGTTTCATGCACTCTTTTAGCAGCGTGTTGCAGCCACTGTAAACGCATCCTGTTGTTGCCTCATAGTAAACTGTGGTGCTGACCAAGATAAATCAAAAAAAGGAAAAGAGTAGATGTGTTCCTTTTTCTGTCAAAACTGTTGTTTTAGCTGTTTTGCCAGCTGTGTTCAACTAACTTGGAATTAAATGTGCTGAAATCTTTGTTTTGTCATTCCCAATATCAAACACACACACACACACACAAACACACACACACACACACACACACACACACACACACATAAACACACACACACACACACACACACAGGTGAAGTTCCACTTCCGTACAATGCTGTGTGATGATGACCGCACGGTGATTGATGACAGCAAGAAGGTGGACATGCCGATGGAGATTGTGATCGGCAACATGTTCAAGCTGGACATCTGGGAGACCCTGCTCGCCTCCATGAGAATTGGAGAGGTGTCCGAGTTCTGGTGTGACATAACGGTGAGTGAGCTCATGTTTAAGGAAGTGAGAGGCGCATGTCCCATGTCCATTGTCTCAGATTACCCAATGCATCCTCTTTTCTCTTCTACCACCATACAAATGAATGCTTACTCAGGGGTTAACACTCTTAAAATGAATGTGTTGTCCCAATCTGGACACAGAGATGTGTTAAAAAAAAACAACGCAAGTTGTATTGTTTTCAACGCAAGTTGTGTTATTTTCAACACAAATTGTGTAACAAATAAACAAGTGAAACAACACAGTGTTAAAAACGACGCAAGTTGTGTTGTTTTCAACACATTAGTTTTAAAGGAATTATCCGGAGTAAAATGCACTTTAGATCAATGTACGGATGATTGGGAGTACATACGTTTAGTTGACATCCAAATCATGTCATTCGGATGTGTTTTGAGAAAGTTCGATGTTACCGTTTTTAGTCAAAACTCGTTAGCGTGGAAGTGAGAAGGGCATATTATTTCGCCACTACAAAACGCTATTTTTATACCTCTTCTACAGTTCCAAACAACATTGCACTTACGTGGTAGTGAGTAGAGGGTCCCTAAAGCCAAACCGAAGTATCCCGAGGTCTTTATGTGGTCGGATAGAGAGTCCAGAATGAATTTCATCAAGCCAGTACCTTTCCGGAAATGTTGCCATCATTGCTGCCATCTTTAGGGGAAAGTCCGTAGGAGTCGATTGCCAAGTGTGCTCTGGAAATTCACAATTTCGTCACCGTTTAAAAAAAAAAAAAAAAACATAGTCCAGTATTTCTTTTGAAATTGAAATTAAGTTGTATGGACTGGACTATGTTTTTTTTTATTTTTTAAACGGCGACGAAATTGTTAATTTCCAGAGCGAAATAATATGCCCTTCTCACTTCCACGCTAACGAGCTTTGACTAAAAACGGTAACATCGAACTTTCTCAAAACACATCCGAATGACATGATTTGGATGTCAACTCAACGTATGTACTCCCAATCATCTGTAAATTGATCTAAAGTGCATTTTACTCCGGATAATTCCTTTAAGAGTGCAGATATGCAGAACTAATTTGTTTTAGATGGAAAGTTAAGTTGGGTTATGAGGAGGCCTCGTGGAAGTAAGAGCAGTAGTGCTAGCTTTGATAGATATTTGTTTGCAACTTTAGGAATTTTAAAAACACTTTCACACGATTACTTCTGTCCAGTGTTGTGTGATTAAACACCACCCTAACTGTGATTGACAGATGGACTGCTTAGAGTGGGTGATAATCTGCACCAGAGCCACCTTTCTTAAGCCTCCTACTCACTGAGTCACTGCTGCAAATCCATTATCACATCTGTGCCATAGATACAGCTAACTTAATTTAGTCTGCTCCTACCTAATCCACTGGCTGGTAGTTATTTATAAATTGGACAGCTGTTGCCATTTTTGTGTGTAGTAGTTGTTGAGTTTTCACATTCTTTCTTTTTTCATTTGTATTTGTTTTAATGGGTAAGATATGAATAGTGTTATAAGATACAGTGTTGAAGTGTTAACTGTGAATGACACATCGTCTCCTCCTGTCAGCACACTGGCATGTACCCCATCTTGTCCAAGAGCATGCGGCGCATCGCAGAGGGCAAAGACCCGACGGATTGGCATATCCACACCTGTGGCATGGCCAACATGTTTGCCTACCACAGCCTGGGCTACGACGACCTGGACGAGCTGATGAAAGAACCAAAGCCCCTTTACTTTGTGCTTGAGCTACTCAAGGTTAGAGGGCATTGTTATAGTATGTAGCAAACACAAATACATACATACACACATACACAAAAATATACTGTATACACACACACACACACAAACATACACATATACTGTACACACACACACATATACACATACACATATACTGTATACACACACACACACACACATATATATGAAAACCCCACCCCACCCAAGACATACACTTAAAAACCAGCCTGGCAGAAATGTTTTAAATATCAGCTATTAGAGTGGCTTTCATAATGTATTTCCTATAGAGAGCACAGCACCTTGTGAGCCTTAAGTGAGCTGAACTGGTGGTGTATTGGGCCATGCCTGGCCACTACAACTAGTGTGTACCACACAGCTCTCTCTCTCTCTCTATTGCTCTCTCTCTCTCTGGCTGTACACTGCAGTGGCCACCTGTGGCTTTATGGGCCATTATGAGGGACCAAAGAAGTGCTGACCCCAGCAGAGAGAGATGCAGAGGAGAGCAAGAGGAGGTTCTCTGTCTAGCGGGACATAAATGATCACAGCAGCTCACAAAATGGCCACTAGGATGTGCAATAGGACCATGTACTGCAGTCTAAGAGATGTAGAGTGGTTTATTGTGTGTGCATCTGTGTGTGTGTGTGTGTGTGTGTGTGTAGGTGTCCCAGCCGAGTGAGTATAACCGTGAGACTTGGGCCCTCTCAGATGGAGAGAGAGTGAAGGCCGTGCCTCTGCTCCATGCTCAGGGCAACAAGTTCTTCAAACAGGGACGCTACGAAGAGGCCATCCAGAAGTACAAGGAGGGCATTGTTTGCCTCAAAAATGTACAAACAAAGGTACAATGGAAGTACTACCTCTGCAATGTTCAAGTTATGTCCTTGATAAACAGAATGATTTGAACAGAGGTCTCTCAGCAAAAGATTTGGGGGAAAAAGCTGAACCTTTATTCTATAAAAATGTGTGTAGGGCGTATTACAATGTATTTCTGAATGTTTTTATTGTGTGTGTGTGTGTGTGTGTGTAATTGTGTGGTTGCGTATTGTGTATCCTTAATCAGGAGAAGGCATGGGAAGTCTCATGGCTGAAGCTCGAGAAGATGGCGAACACACTCACACTAAACTACTGCCAGTGTCTGCTTCGCACAGAAGAATACTATGAGGTCATTGAGCACACCACTGACATTCTCAACAAACACCCAGGTAGGCTATGCCTGTTCTCTCTGATGCATCAGCATATGCACTCATGCTTACCTTAATTAAAAAATGGTTCAGATGGTCCAAATAGAACTGAGGCAAGGTCCAGATACAGAATGTGAAGATCCCTCCTAAATATTCATGCAAACCACCTGGATTAAGAAAATTAGCAAATGTCCTTGTAGCATGAGGTCAAGCCGAACTTACTCAAACTTTGAAGTAAAATGTCTGGGCTCAGTGCAAGGATATAGTGAAATCTTTGCTGTACCTTTATTTTCTGAAGCTTTCTCTGGAGCTTGCTGGCACTTGTAGTCTCATGTGTCATTGTGCTCCATCATGTTGATAATGTTTGACAAACACTCCTGGCAGGCTTGTGCAAAATTCCAGAATTGAATTGAAACTGGCTCTTAAATTCCAATTCAATTCTTGAATTTCACTTGCATTTCAATTTAGGTAGCAAACAGGAAGCAGAATTGCAATTCGAATTGTGCACAACCCTGACTCCTGGACATAATATAGGTGGGATAAGAACAGTATATTAGTATGTACTGTGAGCTGTGTAGCAATTCAGTTCAATTCAATTCAAAGTTGCTATATTAGCTAGATCCAGTTAAGATACAGTTTGGCCAAAGCATAAAGAACAATAAAAAATAACACATTCATGTGTAAAATAATACTGACTAGGAAAAAAACAGGCAAATTGGCATACCCTTACCTGTTTTCACAGGCATCATGAAAGCCTACTACCTGAGGGCCAGGGCCCACTTAGAGGTGTGGAACGAGGCGGAGGCTCGGGAGGACTTTGAGAGGGTGCTGGACCTGGAGCCTGGCATGAAGAAGGTGGTGACGCGGGACCTGGGTGTGCTGAGCATGAGAATGGAGGAGAAGAACGAGGAGGACCGCAAGAAGTACAAGGGCATGTTCGAAGAGAGACGCAAGCAGCGAGAGATGGCACACAACACAGAGTCCGAAGAAGTGGAGCAACAGACCGGAGAGTCTGAAGTGTCCGACACAAGCCAGACGTGACTGTTGACTGTGTGAGATGAAGGAGAAAGAAATGAGCATTTTCACTGCTGTGTGCTGAATGTAATGGAGTTGGAAATGGGGTGTTGGATGTTGTTTGCTCAGTAAGAATGCAATGCTGTCACACTAAGAGGTCTGAATAATTGTAGAGAATAGATCAGATTCAGTCTAGGCAGCATAAAAGTGTTATTGATATAAACATTGTGAACACTGGAAGGTTATGAACTCTAGTCTGAATGAAAGAAACACCATTTAAACACTTAATTATTTATTAAGACATTACTAAAGCATGAACTTCAGCATTTAACATCAATTATTGTTTTATTATAGCCTACTGAAATCCATGGTTTGACTGTTACACTTTCTTAGATACACCTTGCCATAAAGCATTATTAGATACTGCATGTGTAAATGGAGCGGATGAATGCATTTGGCATACACCAATGTCTTACAGTCAGATTACCCTGCTGTCTACCCATTCCCTGTTACAGGTGATCAAACACTGCCATGATGGTGTCCTATAGCATCATAAGATGTACTACAAGGCATATTGCATTGCTTTGAAAGTAACTGAAATAAACAGAAATAAACACAAATGTGTGTTATTTCTCCTCCATTTAGTAAGAGATTGGAAGCATTTCTAGATTATTCTAGTACATTTGAAAAAGGATCATAAAAGAAGCAAGATATCTCAGCATAATCTAATCAGAAGAAACAGTGGCAGTTATCTATGATGATTTCTATCTTGAATAACATCTTCATTTCAAGTTAGAAACTGATCACTTTGGAGAACTAAAATATTCTTCAGTGGAGACCAGTGGTTCTCAACCTTTTTTCAGTGATGTACCCCCTGTGAAATATTTTTTCAGCCAAGTACCCCCTAACCAGCGCACACGAATTACCTCTACGCTTCAACCACGACTCCATCGTTTGAGTTTTGACAGTGATTGACAGGTGATGGCTGGTGGCATGTGACAGGTGGGGTCAAACCATCCTGGTATGGGGGGGGCACTGGGTTTTTAGGATAATGAAATTGAATAGCCTACTGAAATATAAAATTCATTTTATGAACTTATATGTTCCTGAAATATTTATTAAATAATTGTTTTCAAAGTATTTTTGCATGGAAATCTCATGTACCCCCTGGAGTGCCTTCACGTACCCCCAGGGGTACGCATACCCCCATTTGAGAACCACTGGATTAGAACATGCTTCTTTTAGGACAGTTCATATTATTTCAAATTGCCAATGTTTTTGTTTGTCTTTATACAAACAACAACATTATATGAGTTTATCACAACACTCACACAGGAAAGAAGTAGCACAATATGTGGCTTCCTATGTGACATAAATTGGCCTTAAATTCTTGGAAGGACTGCTGAACTACATTTAGATGAAGGGCTGTATCCTGGACTTATGGGGTCTTCTTCTCATTCACTCCACCCAGGATAGACACTGTGGTGGACGCATATCCATAAAATCAAACAGAAAGGTCTAGAATCTTCCATCTGCCATTAGGTTGACAGTTGATATTTAATGGAAAGTACAGCACAATGGGAAACTCCTCAAAGTGACTGAGCAAACTGAATGAACTGAATATTTGAGTATGTTGGTTACATGCCCTTCGAGCCAACAAGCCTGATATGAGTAACCTTTCGTCAACAAGAACAGTTAACAAGAGAGAATCAATCAACTCACGGTAAATACAAGTGCCTCAGGCCTAGATTAGCCATTCCTGAATAAGCTGGAATGTAGTGTGACAAAAACATGCTCATATGCAAAGCACATAAATAGTCTATAGGTAGTAGCATATATACTGACTCAATAAAAATAGAGATAAAGATACACAGTCTTTAAAAATATGTGTGATACGCCAAAATAAATATTTCCCCCAACCACAACTAACAAGAACCATATCCTTGCATTAAACTTATTCAAGGGTAGCTTCTACACCCATCACAGTTTTTGTAACAGAAAAGGGCAGATTTTGACGATTGATCTGATGTTTTGGCTTTGGCTGTATGTTTGATCACTAACATCAAGTACACAAGCCCACAGTCAGAGATCCCTATACAAAGAACAAAATGTACAGTATGTGTGTGTCTTACTGTAAGTTATCAAATGGAAGGATATTGGTTCCGAGCAATACTGGAAGGTCTCGGATAACCATATGACTCCATATGTGTGTGTGTGTGTGTGTGTGTGTGTGTGTGTGTGTGTGAGAGAGAGAGTGATGACTAATGCTCCAAAGCTGTGAAAACAGCTGACTGCAGAGAAGGACATGAGAAGGGCCACAACCCAGGTCGATGTCATTACATCATATGGAGCTTACTTTCATCCTGAGGGAATCCCTCTTCATTGTTATGCTGGGAGACACAAGATGCACGCAGTGTGGTGCTGATAACAATGCAGACTTAGTCAAGCTGCTTTTCCTTCAAATGTATTTTAAATGAACTGAATGATCAGTCGATCAGCTCACAGGATTAATAAAAGTGGAATGAAAACAGATTTGGTAAAAGCAGGGAAAGACAGCTACACTACCAATGGCTAGGGGCACTGCAATGGCACAAAAATGGGAGACATATACTGTACGTATCATATGCAGCTATATGACTTAAATGAAATAATCACCTAATCATGAAGAAATACACCATCCTATGATATAATGGCTAACAATGCTACTTAAAAAAAAAACACACATACATTCTCTCAATCGTACTCAGGTTGAGAACTATCCCTTTCTTCTCCAAAGCTATTGAGAACTCAGAATTCCTCTCACGGAATAACCTCGATCCAAATCAATCTGGCTTCAATAGCGGCCTCTCAACAAGGTAAACACAAACAATGCTTGAACATTCTATTTGGGCCCCAATCTACTTCCTCTGCATTAAGATAACATATGGAATGTTAAAAAGGAAGTCTTGTGGGGCCAACTATGATGCTGATAATGGAACTTTCTTGAAAGGGTCCATAGCGGCCTCTCAACTGAAACGGCTCCGTTGTTTGTGACAGAAGCCTTGTAGGGCTGAGCAACAGCTCAGTCCTCAGTACTCAAGCTAAAAGACTTATCAGCTGCTTTCGTTAACCAGTACATCCTACTTTCCATACTCAGATATGGGTATCAAGAGCACAGCAATTTCCTGCATCTCAACTTCACCACAAGGGTACCCCAAGGCTCGATGCATTTATCCGCTCGCAAAGCTTCCCTCATGTCTTCTTTATTTTGCTTTGCCGATTATACACAACTTCGAGGTTGCGAGAAACGTAGGTGTCATGATTGATTTTGAAATAAATGACCTATGGCCATGTTGCCTCGGCTCCTGGTACAGGCCATGCTCACGGTACAGGCCATGGTTAGGTCACTCAAAGACTTTCGCTGGCCCTTTTAGCCAGTGAAACAGCGGCGTGTCTGGTGGTCTTTCATCAACCCAAATGTTCAAGCCACGCACCCGGTCTGAAATATCCCTAAGGCCCGTTTCACTCCGGGACACGTGAGCGTGTCAGCTGCGTGGCGTGTCCATTTTTATTCCGGCTCCCACGTTAACAGGTTAGACCTTGCACACCGCCTGCATGACACACAAGTCTCAGGCGCGGCTCGAGCCGCGCTGAAAATGCGTGCATGCTAGGAATAGGACTAACTGCTATTTTTCACGCCACATGCAAACGTGTTGGAAGCGTTTCCATTTAAAATAGTGAAGAAAAAAAATGACGAAATGAGACACTGAGATGAAAAGAGGCCACTGTAGCGCCGCATCAGATACGCTTCTGGTAAACAAATACACAGAAAACGCCACGCAGAAGCCACGCAACTGACACGCAACAGACACAAGAGGCCTAAGGGCTGATTCAGACTGCCTGCGTGGCGTGAACGAGGCGTTTTTGTTGCATGTCAGGTGCGTGGCGTTTTCTGTCTTTGCACACCAGAAACGTGTCTGACGCGGCACTGTGGCGGCCCCTCTGCCTATAATAAAACATCTCTTCACTTTCTCTTTTGAATGGAAACGCTTCCAACACGCTTGCGTGTTGCGTGAAATATAGGCGTTGGTCTTATTTCTAGCAGGCACACGTTTCCGGCAGGGCTCGAGCTGCGCCTGAGACGTGTTTGTCACGCAGGTGGTGTGCAAGGTCTTACCTGTTAACATGGGAGCCGAAATAAAAACGGACATGCCACGCAGCTGACACGGCCCGTTTCAGGCCGGGAACATGGCGTGAACGTCGTGTGTCTGTTGCGTGTCAGTTGCATGCCGGCTGCATGGCGTTTTCTATGTATTTGCTTACCAGAAGCGTATCTGATGCGGTGCTGCGGCGGCCTCTCTGCCAATTAAAATGTCTCTTTTTCTCACATCATTTTTTTTCTTCACTGTTTTGAATGGAAACGCTTCCAACACACTTGTGTGGGCGTGAAAAACAGGCTAGTCCTATTCCTAGCATGCACGCATTTTTGGCGCCTGAGACACCTGTAGATGGGTGTGCATACCATAGCATAGAATTCATTCCTGCAGGCGCCCCTGGACACTGCATGCACACTCCATCCAAACTATTCTTCTCTATGGTTCCCCTATGGTGGAAAGCCCTACAAGGGGCAGGGGCGTTCCTGTCTATCTTCAAAAATCTTTTGAAGACCCAGCTCTGGCAAGAGGAGCCTACCCCCCTCTCTTTACACCAATACACTTAACTTGTTGCACTTACCATGACGTTCTTCTCTATCCTGTCTAACCCTCTACAACCCTAACTTGACTCCAAATGCTTAACGAAATGAATACATGTGAATGTGTTATGGCACCTAAGCCTATTAGAAACGTGTCGAGTATCACAAATCTTATATATGTACAACTACTCTGTATAAATTATGGCTGCACTTTATTCATAAGTGTGCCCAGTAGCTCGAAGAGAATCACATCAAAACTGAACCGCGACAAAATATGTGACAGCAGAACCTCGCTGATAAAATTTCGCGTAATGCTAGACGGTATTGCAGCATGCCCCCAGGGGAGCTGGAGCAATGATAACGCAGCAGCAAGAATCCGCCCCGCGTACTGCTCACTCTTGGCGCCCCTCCACCACAGCGGTGCTGATGCTGAGGGTTGTGCGGTGCGCTGCTCTGCTACAAGTTCAGCCAGTCACTCTTGTTGCTGCAGCGTGGAGAGATCAAGCCCTATCAAGCAGCGCAGTATCGCTGCGGAAGCACAGCACGTTCTTTGTTTGTACACAAGATCTGCCAGAAAGTGACTTTGTTACTAGAGATTTTCCCCTTAAATGTTTACATGTTAAATGCAAGCACGTCGTTTTTCACAAGGATGCAACGGGGAGAGAGCGCGGGACAGGAGGCTTTTGAGTGATTTGTTCCCGTGTGGAGTTTTTTGTCGTTGTGGATGGATAAGGCGCGTGCACGTTCAGAAGAAGATGGTTTTCTGATGACTGTGGATTGAATGGAGCTGCGGAATTGAAGTAAATTCATTACTGTTGATCTAGGAGGAGGGATGCCCATATGCCCAAAAGGAGAAGCAATAGAGGAGTTCTGTCTTTTTATCTAATTGCCCAAAGCTCGCGTTTATAATTTAATTAATTGTAAAGAGGAGACTCTATCTCCAGCTTTTATCAGATTTATACAATAATTGTAAAACTAAATGATGAAACATGAAGAGAAATATGTTTAATCCACGTATGGGAATTTAGCATTTCAAAACGTATCGATTACACAAGATATTTTCTTGAAGACCGGGAGTTTTTTTTCCATACATTTGTCGCTTTGTGCTTGAAGAATGGCGATTAATACAGATCCAGAGTTTGAGAAATCCACCCTGGGAGAAAATGCCGCCGCGCAGCCCCCCGAGTCCCATGAGACGGAGAAACTTCTCAGCGTCACCACCACCGAGCCTGGGGGCAATGGGATGAAGATGTCCAGCTCCTTCACCGTAAATATGGGCAGCGACAAAGCCTTGGATGCTGACCAAAACGGCCACAGTGTGCCATTGAGGTCTGGTTCCGCAGGGCACCTAGGGGCTGCTCCGCTGTCCCCGTCCCGAGTCAGTTTAAGTCGCACTTCTTCCACCGGGAATGCCGCGCAAGAGCAACAGAAGCCCAAAGACTATCTTATTTTGGTTATTCTGTCCTGCTTTTGTCCCGTCTGGCCCCTCAGCATCGTTGCACTGGTATATTCAATTATGGTAAGTAGCCTACCCGTCTTTGCCAAAGCCCCATGTGAACACGTTCATGTCCTTAGCTGGAGAACAAAAAGATTTATATGGTGTAAGAAGGAAGAATATTATTGAATTAATAAAAATCACAAAGGGTTTCACGGGGGGCTGTATGGTCCTCATGGTAAAACCTGCATTCATCATATTTCTATATGTATGTGTATTCCTCACTGAATCCAGAATGGGAAAGTTTTTGCTTAGGACTTACTATACAAACATTTGTCTGCCCAGATGCTCCCATTCACACTTTTGGTCAAGAGGAAATACGCACTGAACACCTGTCCAGGTGCACCCTCGGGCACATGCGAGCTCCTGTCACTTAACACAGCTGAGATGAATGATCAACACAGTAGAATATTGATTTTCATTGTGTAAAAGTGACTAAAGGCATAATTGCTGCTAAATTGTACGTTTTCACAACCAATCACTTGACCTTTGACAAAGGAAAGTACAATGACATAATCGAGTTGAGAAATTATGTAAAAACGTCACAACTCCCGTATTTCCATATTTGTAAATCACATTTTTTAATCTTAACAGACGGTGCATTTCAGTACAAAAGTTACCTGAATAACGACGTTAGCCTTCAGTAAATGCCATATATTAGATGGTGTAATTTGGACAGTGTTTCACTTGCAGGGCGTGGTGCCATTCAGTCATTATTTTCCATTGGTTTGTGTAGCCCTACATCCAGGCAGAAGAAAATTGGCCGTTTTGAACAGCTGAAATGAATGCAAATATTGTACTGAAACGGAATAATGTGTGAGTAATCGTTTTTCACGACCGTGGCACACGTGAAAGACTGCTTATTAAGGTCATTGTGCGTTAAGTTGTTCGCTTGGTGCGCGTTCAACACTGCAGCTCGGACTCAGAGGCTCTATGTAATGTTTTGTGTGAGAAACGTCTGTATTGCCTGTGTCATGCGTGTTTGTAGTGCAATATGTTCACGTTTCATCCAAGCATTTCAGGTTAGCCTTCGGCCTCTGGAGAGGTTTCTTATCCAAGTATGTGTGTTCTCATCTGGACGGTCGGTCTGAAGGCTAAAGAGGGGAGTCCACGGAGTCACACAGATAGATTAGGCTGACAGTGGGACATGACCCAGTGTGCAAAATTAGGCTACTGACCTAGACTGCAGTACATAATGCACCGACTTCTGAGGAAATTTCAGATGGCATTTTCACAAAAGTAAATGTAAAATAACCCTAGAATGTATAATGTAACTTACTTAACAGACGTCTACTAAAACACTAGAGACAAATCTGAACCTATCATTAATATTTCCATGAAGCTGTTTAATTATTAAAGGGTGAAAAGCTACTTTTTGCCATTTTGGAGGGCTTTAAACTCAAAGGTTGAGAAATTTCCCTTAGAAATAAATTCCAAAAAAGTGGATAATTAACTTCAAAATGAGGTAATAATAAATTGATGATTTTGGACCCACAGTGTTTTATCTTTAAAAAAAATAATACAGGTCTGCAACTCTGAACTGCAGATTCATCAAAAATTTTTTGTCTTTATACACTAGCCTTACAAAGTGTTGTATAATTAATGATGTCTTGGCTGGATATACGGAATTCTAAACCCATTTTAATTATAACCTTGTAATTGAGCCAGCTTGGAAGTAGAATGAAAACTTCCTGATACTGGCAACCCCTGATATGACTATGAAAGAACTGATGGCCAGTGTGACTGACTCCTCTAAACAACAAATGAACTCATGAACAAATGAACAAATGAACTCTACGGTAGCAAATTGGCTCAGCAACTCACATAGAAGCATGCTCAGCAAAGGAAGAGTGGGAGGGAGACCTTGTCACCAGTGACAGTGAGGCAAATAAACTCTGTGTTCATGTGAGCCTCTTGTCAGTTTGGAGGTGTACAAACAGCCTTTACCTTCCCCTCTGTTTGTGAAGTCCCAGGAAGAGACAGAGGGAGAGGGAACAGGAGAAAGGGAGACAGAGAGGAAATAAGAGCTGGCATCTAACTCAATACAAGGTGAGAGGAGTCAATTAGCTGCTTCTGCAGAGGGCCGTTTGCAGCAGTTAGCCAGACATCTCCCAGATAAACATCCCCTCTCTGACTTCCCCTGGAGCAGTGGAGAGAACACCCCCCCCCCCCCCCCCCCCGCCACACACACACACACACACACACACACACACACACACACACACATACACAAACACATACACACACACACACACACATACACAAAGGCACCACTGCTTCATCAAAGGCAGGTAGACCAGTCATGTGGCCTAGACTGTGGACAAACTGGAATGAGGTTCCAGAAGAAAACCGATTTGAGGAAGGGGATTTCCGAAGCAGAAGACTAGGAGTCAATTAAGGGGAGTGGAGGGCTGTGGAGTAATGGCCTTTTATTGCATTGACCCAGCTCTGCAAGTAGAGCAGGCAGGACGCAGGAAACACGCAGCCACCACCACCTCAACGGCTGCTGCTGCTCCTGCCAGGGCACGCTTGGCAGATTTACATGTGAAATATGGGCCATTGTGCGTGAGTTATGTGTGAGTATGTGTGTTTGTGTGCTGCTGGGACTGCAGTGCTGATGGCGTTAGAGCTGCATGTGAGTGTAGTCAAATGGATGCACGTGCAGGAGGTTTCTGTTGATGTGCGTGTGTGTGTGTGCGTGTGTGTGTGTGTGTGTGTGTGTGTGTGTGTGTGCATGTACGGCATGGGCAGAGGGTATAGTGGTTCAGGTGTGTCTGTGTGCAGTTAGTCATTCATCTATTTTTGTTTTTTAAAACTTGACTACCCTGATTGGCATTTAACTAATGAGAGGGAGAATTCACAAGGGGGACCACGATCTCTCTTAGACCTGCACAAAAACCAACCTTGGTCAAATATGGGCTGTGAGGGGAAAGAGACAGTGTTCAAGAGCAAAGTCTAAAGGGCAAGCAGTCAGATTCAGCCCATGATCGGATATCCAGCTCTATCCAGAGGTGGCTGCGGACGTGGTATTTTTGTCTCAGTCAGATGGACTGACCAAAAGTTAAGAATTCCCATCCCTTAATTTCTCTACTTTTTGTGAGGATTACAAGGACTGTTTCTATAGCCCGAATGGCAAGTATGAAGGCATGCATGTTGATGGATGTCCTTCTCTCCCTGCCTCACGGCTCTCAGCCACACCTGATTGGCTGTGGAGAGTGAGGCAACCAGGAGATGGATTCTGTGTGGCTTTGCGTTTAGCAGGTTTACCTCCTGCTTTTTACAGTCACCCTAACAGGCACTAAACCCCCCCCCCCCATGTGCCGCGTTCCCTTTGCTGCTGGCTGGCTGGGCTGCTCTCTGTATTATTAATGGCTGAGGCTTGTGAGAGAGCACTTAGCCCCCCCCCCCCCTCACACACACACACACACACAGTCTCTCTTTCTCTCTCTTTCTCCCTCTCTTTTTGTCTGCAGTAGAGGATGCTGTGGGGGATTGCTGGGAGTGGTGGTTGGTTGTGGTATAGCAAGAAGGATGCCGATAGGTTTGTCAGGAACGTGTATTGGCCATCGATTGGCCTTCCTCCAAGCCGAACATGTGGCATGTGAGGAAGAGGAGGAGTTTGGGGGGAGGGGGGGGGTTGGGACGTCTCACATTCATGAGAGAAATACAGGCATCCCTGCCTTCCAGGCAAATCAATATGCCCATTTATCATAGGCCTGCTCCCCCTTCACCCCCCACCCCCCACTACCCAGCTCCTGGGCTCTGGAAAAGCCACCCTGAGACTGGCTCGATCCCACTGCTGCTCGCCATTACTCCCGAAGTGACATTAAAGCGAAATGAAATCCTCTCGGAAAGGACACGGCTCCCGCCTGGAGCGTACGGGGACTTGAAATGACAGCCATTCAGCTCTTTTTTTTTTTTTTTTTTTTTTTTTTTTTTAAAGAAGAAATTCCGGAACATTAATAATAAAAATAAAAATCGTACTGTAGAAGTTCCAGAGGCATTGCACAGAAGGAGAAAGTTACAGGGAGCGTAAGTGCACCTCGAGTGGACGGCTCTCTATCACCGTGCTCTTGTTTTTAAGGGCCTCCATTGATTGGAGGTGCTGATGCGGCTTTTCGCTGTGATTGGACTTTGGATCAATAGAGCTTTGCTGCCCTGGCCACATATTATACCTCTGCTAAGATATCAGGGCCAGTCTGCAGTATTTGAACTGAGACTGGGCAATGTGTGTGTGTGTGTGTGTGTGTGTGTGTGTGTGTGTGTGTGTGTGTGTGTGTGTGTGTGTGTGTGTGTGTGTGCGCGTGTGTGTGTTCGGGGTGGGTGGTATAGCTAAACAAGAGGGGCTCACTTTTTGATGAAACTATGTAAAGCTACCCCCTCCACCCCGTCCTGCCAGGAGAGCAGAGCAGAGCAGGGGGGTGTGTGCCTGTGGTCCTAATCAGAGCTGTGGAGCCAGAGAGAGGTGTCAGAGAGGGAGGCCGACAGGCAGGGGGACGTTAGCCTGCACACCCAGCCTGCCTGCCAGCCTGCCTGCCTGCCTGCCACTCTCAGCGGTGGAGCTTAGCTGTGCGAAATCTCAGCAGCCTTGCCGAGACACTGTGGCGACAAGGAAGTCCACTGGGAAGAGAGGGAGCAGGGGAGAGAGAGAGAAAGAGAGAGAGCAGGAGAGAGAAGAGAAAGAAAGGGAGATCAAGGGAGGGAAAGAGAGAGAGAGAGAGTGTAAGGGAGGGCGAGTGGGCTTCTTGTTTTCCTAGGCTACAACTGTGCTGTAATCCTATCCTTTATTGTAAATCTCCCTGCCCTAAGCGAACACAGCTCAGAGTGGAGAGCACAGATAGGCCATTAGCATAAAGTCATATGTGCTAACACAATGGGAACTGGCAGGACACGCTTTCATAAAAGGCTTACTCTGAATGGTGCAGTGATGTCATTGCACACTAGGAAGCGAGTGCAGGTGTTTTTCAGAAAATAAAGGCAACATTTATTATCTTGATTACTGCCAGGTTTCCTGGCATCTGATTATGTTGAATGGAGTTCTTGTAAATGAAGATTAATGCGGAACGAAATCATAAAGTAAGAGTACACCAGTTAAATGTAATTGGGAAGAATCTGGTCTTGTAAAACAACTTCTATTTTGATTTTCATTGGTGACTTCTAAAATATTGCCAGCAAGAATATTTGTAAAGGGGCTTTTGAAGACTTTTTTGAAGGTCCACTTCAGAACCAGTTCTAGGATTTTGAGGGATTTTGACAGCACTACTGTCCGACGCTACCAACCCTCCCAATTCTGTCCCATCTCCTTGTAAATGACACAATTGCATTTCAATGAGAGTCACTCTTGCAGTAAATATCCTTTCCAAATTTCCCACCTGCTAAAATACATTTTCTCTCTGACTTGCTGTATTATTGCCTTACAGTGAAGTATTTTAAGCTTCCACATCTCCACCCCCACCCTGCAACCAACGAAACATAACACATACATTATTCAGGGGGTGGAACAGGAGGGGACTTTTTAAAGAAATTGTGCACTAGTTGGACTGTGAACTTTAAGTCACCTACAGGATGTAGTCAGGGTTTCTTCCAATGCCACTTGGACAGCACTGAGGGGTGGAGGGGTCCGTAGGCAGAGATGTAGTGGAGGCTAAACGCAAGTAAACGCAGTTTATCCACCTCTGACATGTCAGAAATAGAGTTTATCCACCTCTCAAAAGAGTTTATTCACCAATTGCAACTTTTTACATTCAAAAATCACACTTTATTATCCACATTCACAATATGTACACTCACCAACATTCTAGGAACCATTTAATACCACTGGTATTGTTATAAACATTGGACAATAACCTCCATCATTATCAAACATGTTCTGAATGCCTTTTTTAAAAATCTGATACGGCATGGCGCAGTCCACCTCACATTGATCACAGAATTCATAGTTTACCCACCTCCTATTTTACCATACATCTCTGTCCAAAGGGGACACTGACTTTAGTCCTGCATCCATTTCTTAAAGACCAATATGGGTTGCCTGAGGGGTCTTACTCTTACCATAAAATACCACAAACATATGGAATCAGGATGTGTGATAAAATAAGGCATCTGAATGAGATTGTCATGATAATATGAAAATGCACCACTGAGTGTTTTGAGGTTGGCCACTGCATCTACAGTGTGTGTGTGTGTGTGTGGTGTTGTCCTGGAGGGTATGGCAGGTGGTATTGATTTCTTTAATGCAGTCTGCTGAAGGGACGCCCTCCCATGGGTGCAGTGAGGGTTAATGGGAAGATGTGGCGGAGGGCCACTGGTAATGAGAGCACAATGCCATTGGTCAGGTTTCTTGTGTTGTCCTGGTCCACTCAACACAACATATAGTCCCCTCTGACCTCTAGAGTCATGGAGGAGTCGTTCCCTCCAACCAACCCTGGCCTTTATCTTACAAGCTCTGCTGGTCCATCACTCTGTAAAACTGTTTAATTGAGCTTGTGCGTATAGGTCAATAGAAAAGTGTAGTCTCTCTAGCAGTTTTCCGTAGCCTTGGTGAACCCAGATGAACCTATACATTTGAATGTGGAAAGAATCCCATTGACACCCATTTCAGAATCACCAAAAACCCAGGATCCAATCGCAAATCATTTTAATATGATGACAGATGATGGCAGTGCATTCAACACAACCAATGGCAGGGTTAAACAAAGGTTTATTTTCTTTGGAATCTATAAAACAACTGCATATAAAACCTTCATTTACCAGAAAGAGCTGTTTGCTGCACTTCTGAAATGATTTGGTAAGACTTTAATGAACCAGTTTAAGTTTAATTTCACTGTTGGTTACGCCCCTGGAAGACGTAAATCAATTAAACCTTTCCCGGCTCACTCTCAATCTCAATTGAGAAGCAGTCTGGTGTCAACCAGGCAAAGTTTTTCTACCCTTCCTGCAATTTCAGCCGGTTTCAACAACCCATGTGCAACAGCAAATAAAGACAACAGTGTGTAACAACACTCACACATGCTGCTCAGAAGCACACACTTGAGAGAAATCTGAATTGAGAGGAGCATAATGCACTGCACACACCCCTCCTACCTCACTGCCTTAATGGTTTCCCAATGAAAAAGTAAACTTGAGGTGTTCTCCAATAGTATTTTTGATATTAGCTCTTTGCACAATCTTTTTTAATCAGTGGCGATGTTTCACGTGCTTATCGGTCAAAGAGTATCTGGTTGAGATCACTGACTAATATTACTCTAGTTTATCAACCAATGGTTGGAAATGATTTATATTTCTTTCCTTTCAAGTATTTCTCTGCTGAACATCACTGGAATAAGTTTTCAAACTCCATGTAAAAAAGTATGTCTTAGTCACAGGAATATGTGTCCTTTATCCACTGGCCGTTTAGCAACAGTTAGTTTCCCTTACCTGCATGAGGTGGAGAAGACAAAGGGCTTCTCTAGTGTTGACTAATGGGTGTTCATTCATATTTGAAAAGGATGCACTCAGTGTGGTGGGTTTCACTGTGGTCTCATGCCATGTTCCTGTCCCGTGTGTGTGTGTGTGTGTGTGTGTGTGTCCAGTCCAGAAACAGTCAGCAGCAGGGCGACTTGGATGGAGCTCGGAGACTGGGGCGTCTGGCTCGCCTCCTCAGCTTCGTGTCCATCATCCTGGGCCTGGTGATCATTATTGTCTACACAGTAGTATTAAGTAAGTAAGGCAATACAGCATCTTTTCCCTGCTCCCCAAGACCTGTCTGCTTGTGTGCCTTTAGTCCTTTACTTGTCATCAGATTTGGAAAGATCTATAGAGAATTCCATCACAGAATGCAGATCTTTAAGCAAAAACAAGTAAGGCAAGTAAGGCATATTCCCACATCTGTGCTCTGGCTATAAATATGAAACCTGAATGCACATAGGTCTTTCATACAAATCTCTAACTTTCATTGATGAAATGACTGACGAGGTGTGTAGGAGGTTCTCTTAGGCAGACTGTTATACAGATAGGACTAACCTTGTTTTTCTCTCGTTTCAGCAACAGCAACACAATGAAATTAACATGCCGAAAAACAAGCAACAGCAAGGCCACGTATCATTAGAAAATACCTCCTTCTCAGCAACCGACAAAAAAAGAAAAAAAAGAAGAAAAAAAAACAGATGCAAAGTAAATTCATAGGTGCAAGTGATGCATGCTTTAGGGTTACAATATGCTTGATGAAAAAGAAAATAAAACCTGATATACTGTCCAACGTGTCCAAAAGTAATTAGTGGTTATGACTTGCATTCAGTACACAAGCCGCACTCAGCTGTGCAGATTCGATGAGAGAGGAGGAAGAGGAAGAGGCTGACGGAGGTTTCTCAGTTGTACAAGGACCACTGGGCCTGAAGGGAACCAATGGACTTTGCATAACCATTCTTTAGTCCCAGCTGACTAAAATATATGAATATATTTGCAACATACATATTATATATATATATAATATATATATATTGATGTACATTTTTAAAGAGATTTGTATGCAGTGGTTGCAGTCAGAGAAAGTCACTGTTTGATGGTTGCCTTGCTGCTAACTGTAGGATTTGTACAGACTGGCAAACTAGCTGGGGAAAGGGAAACCATGAAGATGGGGTGTGGTTTTTATTTTGGCTAATTATTTTGTAGCGTTAAAAAATACCACGTGCATGTCTCTCTGAAGCATAGGAAGCCAAACGATTTTCTTATTCAAAGAGAAACTGACTCGACGGAAATCATTATTTCTGTGCCAGTGAGAAAAGGGTGTGGTTCCAATAATCAGTGGTAAATGTACATACTGTGAGATCAGTGCTAGAAAGTCCCAGAAACTCATGCGCCTCTCCATATCGATAACGCATGCCAAGCCTGATTGAGCCTGACACACCCCAGATTGCCCCCTGTGCATGGGTGCAACTGAGGAGGCATGAAGAACCCCTGGACTTCGTCCAGCTCAAACCCCTGACCCCTTTCCCTGCCCCTACCCGACTCCCCTGATATGTGTACTAGCCGTCCCCCGATACCGTGTAGTGCAGTATACTCTTCACCACTGCACTATGCCCACTACCCACATACAGGCCTTACCTACTGTCAACCTGTATTTGTTCGATAATATATACATGTATATTTATATATCCAAGTTTATGTATTCACACAATATATAGGCATGCTTTGAACAAACAGTACACCATCCCTCACGGAAATCCCTGTTGCAAGCAGGCTATGAGGCCAATGCAGGGTGGGTACATTGTGACTGGACACTGTATTGTCTTAATAGTACTGTAATGCGCACACCGATCTGTGACATAATTTAAAAAAAATGCCCATTTGGTTTTTGTCAACTCGTGCACAATAAAATTTGCCCATCTGCCCATTACTGAGAAGTTTGGATTTTTTTTTACTACTGAATAAGCAAATAGTGGGTCTTTCATAGGGATTGGTTGGCATAATAAATATTGTTCAGTCCTACTTTTTGACGTTTAAGACTTGATGAGCAAGAAAAGCACTGGTTCAGTGAAAGGCATGACTGTCATAACGGTCAACAGTTATATGGTGCCTGGAAAGAACACAGGGAACTATTTCCTGGGTTTTATGTCTCCGAGGTCATATCTGCTGAGTACAGACGAATACTCTCAATTCAAAGATCCCTGGAGATAAAGCTCAGGTGTACTGATCAAATTCTTTCTCAGCCCCAAGTATAGACAACAAAGCACTTGATACATGCTGAACATCCCCCATCCACAGTCACTGAAAATGGGAGCTAAAAAACACGTCCAAAAACCTTTGACCAAAAAGGCACCTTTCACATTTAGTTACACATAACTCCTCAATCAGTGCACTGTGGACATTTTCCATTGCTGGTTTTCCAGAACAAGATATTTTGGTGACCTCTATCTAAAAGTGTTCAAGCATCATCTAAAACGTGCATTGATCTATACTGAGATTGAAAAAAAAAAAAACATATAAATGTGAAATTTACAAATGATCAGGACCATACATTTGATTGAGAATAGTGTATCTTCTTTTGTATGTATATTGTTTTTTTTTTGACAATGGCCAGTACAAAATATAAGAAAATGTCAGTGATGTCCAACTCATGACTATTTTCCACTGAAGAGAATGATTTTACATACTGTCTTGTACGTCGCACATATCTTCAAAGACTGTTATTGTGTATTCAGTCATCCACTGCTAAGACCTTGAATGAAATGTGACTTTCTATCCATGTATCTTTTTAGCAGTTTAGTTCTCTTTTGGATATGTATGTTTTTCAGACCTTTATTGTGTACCTTTCGCATGTATGGAATAAACTTTAACATGCATGGACCATGGTGAGTCTTATTTACTTGTAAAGTTATGGTTTAAACAATAATACAATAAATAATACAATAAATTAAATACAAATTCTCCACAACAGTAGGTGGATTCTATAAGATATTGAAAATATTATATTTTTGGAATATTTCCATACTGGACACTGCTCTTTTGATATCCACTATAAAATGAGATTGTCTGAAGAAAAAAACCCTCTACTGATTAGTCTGAGACTATTCTCTGTGATCAATGTGAATTAAATCAACAGTTCAATTAAACAGTTACATTTCAACATGAATAAGGGGAGGGGAGTATGAAGGCTTACATACAACACATACGTGGGGGTGGTACACCCCATAAACTGACGCGGACACGTCTGGTGGATGTTTGCGTTATGTCAGTATTGTGGCCCTGAACAAAATGTTGCCCAAAATTCGTTCTATTTGAACACGACAAGAAGTGAAGTCCCCACCCCCCACCGCTTTCCCTTAGAAACACACTTACATAGACACCCGCCTCCATTTTTAATGGTCCTGACTGAAGTTACCCTGAATAATGGATGATCTAGGAAATGGCACAAGATCTACTGCCTGTTTGGGCACTTCGGTCCGCAACGGTTCTGTGGATCCCCAGATCTGCCTCACGCCATGTTTGCACTTGCATGCCCACATCACACATGCTCACACACTGCAAATATGAGAGCTTGTATTATTGGTTGATTTTTTTTTATTAACAATAATCATTATACAGAAGAAGCATTACAATAAAAATGGTAATGAATTACACTTTGCCTTGGCAGAAGCCTAAACAACCAACAGTCAGAACCTCAAGCAACTCATCCATTTATCCATAAAAGAAAAAAGATTTCATGGCAAGGACACCAAACCATTCAACAGTCTTTAAAACTATTAATCCAGGGCCAACACAAGCTAGAAAAAAGCTGAGAGAAAAGTGTTAAAATTACCAACTGAAGCATGTAATTAGATTGTCATACACTCTCATCACATATGTTTAGATGGGTCGGTAACTCACTAGTCATACTTAGATCAAAAGGGGAACAGTCTTCCAGCAAGTCTAGATTAGGCTGTATGCTATAGCATGGAGGGTCATCAGCCTGTCGTACTTTGCGCACGTTTGCTCTTCCAGAGGTCACAGTGAGAGGGGAACCATTTTAGTCACAGTACACAGTATTCCATTACGCTCCAGTAACCAGCTTATTAGTCAAAAGGCCCTTAAATATTCACAAGCACCACACTGTCATCACAGCCCAGAAGCTCGAGGCAAGCAGAATATGGAGTTGTGCTGGAGGTTGCCAAATGCAAGTTGTTACACACACAGAAAGGGGCTGATTTCTGCAAAAACGCTAACAGATGAAAATAAAATGGTCTGTTGGCCACTGGCTGCTGTTTAAAAAAAAAGTTCTTTCACAAGCAGAAAGTACAATTCAATTGCTGAAGTGATGTTGCCCTGCTTGGCAATACCAATCTTGGCATTGGTTACCAATTGTAGCCCAATTCTTTTTCCGTTACACAGCATTTCTTTGTTACTTACTTACTTACTTACTTACAAGAGCCAAAAAAATTTTGACTGCACTTTACTTGCAACATGATGTGGCGTTCATGCTGTCAGAAGTGTCAGTTTGGTAAATGCTACAGGTGTGCAATGGGGCATTGTTCAGACAGGGCAGCACAGAATGGTGTGCTGCCCTCACCCCCTACAGATCCATTGCACTCTCTATGTCCATCCCTCCCTCCCTTCATCTCTCTATGTCCATCCCTCCCTCCCTTCATCTCTATCACTCCATCTCCATCTCTCCAGGCCTCTGTGACTGTGTTAAATCCTCAGTTCCATTACTAGGAAAAATCTCATTATGCTCATTGTGCTGTACACTATCACAATGGCCAGCGGATATTTACTAAGCCATGGTCCATGGCTCCAAAACGGACTTGTCAGAATTCAAATCATTAGAGCATTCTTCTACTGACACACCCATTAACTTTTGAAGGAACTCTATTCCCATAAAAATGTCAGATGAGCAGATACACAAATACGGTCTGACAGATCTGACAGATAGTTGCTGTTCACTGATAAGTGTATTGAAACACCAAGACTTCAAGATATACCATCCATATGAACACCATTTGGTTTTCGGTCTGATCTGCTTTGCCTATACAGTATATAATTGCACCACCACCTAACTGACTTGAAACAGAGCTGCTAAGCATATAATTATATCTATGTACATTATTTACAGAAAAAGAAAGGTCCTTTTAGACTTCTATATGCTGACTGTGTGCAGACAACACCTGAAATCCCATAGAGACTTCAGAAAAAACATTCACCAGAGGATGAAGCTCACCTTCAAATTTACTTCAATAAGACGCAAGTACTGGTACCAAAAATGACACCTGACTGTAAAAACCGCACGTGGAGGGAGAGTATTTTTCAGACAGGAATCTGAAGAATGGATTTGCCATTAGATGGACGTGTGGATCCAGAAGGTCATGAACAAACATTCACGTCTTGTGCTTCCACCAGCAGACAGCAGTGAGATCCTTGGCCAGTGCTGATGCTCTAACAAGGTGCGAGAATGATGAGAGCCCCTAACATGGCCAGCTCTGCGGTGACAGAGCCATCAGAGATGGATAGTACCCAAGAACCCGATGCCTTCACAGCCTGCTGCCTCAGCAAAGCAGAACTGTCGGATGCGGAGGAGGCCTTGTTTGTCAGGAGTCCAGGATGAAAGAAAGTGGGATAAAAGGGAGCAAGGGCAATGTAGGAGCCAAAAGGCAGTGTGTACTGTATGACTTGCGGTGAAAGGTGCTATCTAGACTTCCACTGCTATTTAGTAGCTTCTCCTGCAGCACCTTTTGGTGCTACAGGGTTTATGTGACAGCCTTGCTGTACGTGTGCTTCTTTCCCTCACTCTTCCTCCCGCTGTGTCTCTCCCTCTCAAAAACCAGGGATGTTCAACTTGTATATTCATCAAGGAGAGAGTGCTGGCCCGTTTCCGCCATCACGCTCCAGTTCTTCAAGATGCCATCAGCGGCCGCCCGCGAGGAAGGCAGAGACGTGCGTACGATGGGGAAATCTCACGGTCACGATCGGCCAACAATGCTCTACTTACACAGACCTCTGTGGGAGATCCCTCTCCCTATTATGACCAGCCTGAAACAGAACTGTGTTTCAGACTGGGCTTGCAATGCCTTCATCATGCCAGGGAATATATAACAACATGTCAGTGTTGGCTTTTTTCTGTATTTGGATTTCTGTATGTTTTTTAAATCCCTGTTATGGGGTTAAATCTTGAAGTTGGACGAAAGCTTCTTGAAAGTTTTTGAGTGCCTACTGTCACAATTTTTTTAAACATTTATATGAATAATTTATTAATTAACAGGATACATAACATGATGAACATCTTCCTTCACTAAAATAACCATCACATTAAAATGTCTTGCTTGGAAGGAAAGAAAGAGAAAACAAAATCACCACAGAGGGTACAATTTCTTGTTGACTTCCCTTTCAGAGCAAATGGCGTTACATTACATTTTTGCTTCTTAAAAAAAACCCAAAAGATCCAGATTAGTCATATTAGATATTTGGTCTCTGTTCCCTTCTCCTCACCCCGCAGTATAACTGTTTGTGGGGGGATGATGACCCCCCAAAAATGCTTCAGGATTGCACCAAACTACCACCCCTCCCGTTGATAAATACAAATAAGGAAGTCCATGCTGGCCACAATCAATACCATTATCTGATTAGGCCAAGTGGGCGTTTGCTTAGTAGCCTCCAGGGTCCTCCTATTGCTAAGTCCATCCTTCCGGGTTCCACCACAACTCGCACTATGCCAGAGGGAAATAAAAAGCGATTGGTCAACTCCTGTGTCCGTCAGTGAAATGCGTAGAGCAGCAGGAGGATGGTGCAAACGCCAATGACTCCGCCCAAAATTAACGAGTCCCGCCTCTTCCGCAAGTTGATTCGCTGGATGAGGCTATTGATGGCAGGAAAGCGATCTAAGAGAGAGGTTTGGTCAAGGAAAAGAAAAAACTAAATACTAACCCCATTGCCCCTGATCCTTCAACAGTCTCTGCTGCCCTCATCTTTTGTAATTGTCACAATGGTGAGAATGCAGCACTGAAGTCACATATCCAGTTGAAACACAGAAAGACACAAAACAAAGGTTTTCTTAGATGATGTTCATTCAGCTCAACAGTAAAAAAAAACCCATCCGGTCAACAGCAGCATGTCTGCTGTAAACATGAGCTCCAGAGTTTTAAGAGAGAGAGAGAATGATCCTGTGGAGAACTGGATTAGAGCCTGCACTAAGGTGCTTCAGTCAGCTAAAATGGAGCTGAGATGGGAACTAAAATAAACTGCTTTTGACTATTCACAATAGCTTACCAGCAGGATTTTAATATAATTCAAAATTCAAAGTGTTTTACTTATTCAAAACGAGAGAAATGTAAATAATTTATCACTCATTATCAGAAAGAAAAAGGAATGCCGAGGCTAAAAAAAGTTCATTAACTCATCAAATTCTAAACATGGACTATATCCTGTTTAACATAAAAAATAAAAAGACAAAATCAATTAATAAATAAACCAGCTACCAAATAGCGCCTTACGTGGCGAAAGGTTCACGGTACTTTAGGTAACGTGAACGGATTGGGCTGAGAAAAAGCAACCTACAGTAAAACTTCAAATAAAAGCCAAGGCCCAAATAGACGCCTGTCTCTTTTACATGCCTGGTCTGGCAGGCCTGGTCTGTTTTTTAGTTTCGGGTTGTATTTAATCTCCTAAAATCCGCCAGATCGTCAGTTTAAGCCAGTTCTATGGTCCAGATTGCGCACAATAAAGTTTTGATTAGATGGCATTAATAAAGACTGCGCTGGTGAAAGCCAAAGTTCCAAATTGTTTAAACTTTTTTTGATATGGACTAAGCCTATGTGCAACATTGTCCAATTCATCCCATTTTGCTTGAAATTTGCGCATTAGACAAAATATTTTATCTTGTCATAACAAGGATAGGCCGACGGTATGCCTATACGGTATTAACTTGTATTGTTCAGCCCTGTCACATCGTTTTGCCTGGCACAGTTTTTTTTTATTTCTTAAAGCTCCCAATAATCTTAGAGAATATACAGTATGTCTTACATGAACTGATGTTAAAACACATTCTAATTATAAATAAATCATAATATAATGTGGTAATGCTATTTGGATCATCTCTATTATCTCTAACACTCAATGAACAACATCTCAACACTAAATGAATGATCCGTAATTAATCGGATAGCCAAATGGGTAGGCGTGTATTCAGCGTGTTTGAAATAATTAATTTGATAATATATCCCATCTTTGCAGAGGAGAAGTTTTGTGTGAAAAGAATTAAAGGCCTGTCTCATTTAGACGCCTGTCTTATACATGCAGTTCGGCGATTTTGGAAAATAAAAGCCTGGGCTATTATTTGAAGTTTTCCTATTTTTAGCTGCTGAAATAATGAAATATGTATGCATGAAATGTCACCAAATTTGGCACGTATCCAAAGAATGTGGTGATAATTGACAGTGTTTTGTTCGTTTTGGTCCTTTACAGTGAAAATCCCATATAAAAAATGAAAATGTATTTTCTGAAAATGCAGAAAATACTTCCATTGTTTGTACATACCTATAGTTAAGGTGAAAAATATGTGAATGTGGGCACTAACAGAAAATAAAGAAAATGGAGATTTCCATTGGGGACAAATAACTCTGTGACACACAACTCACACATTAACACAAACACTCAAAGTCAGAAAGCAAAGGATACTGGCCAAAGTGTTGACCCTGCTCTGTATGGACTTCAAAAAACCCCGCTGCGAGGTCATGTTCTCCTTAGTTGCCATGGCAATGCTATAGAGAAAAGAGAAAAATCGGTTAAACAAGTAAAAAACTGAGTAACAGATGATGGAATCTCTCTGTGTGTTACATTGCATTTTCCCCCAAGACACACATACAACAACCTTAACAAAAATATGTGTGTGTGTGTGTTTGGTTGGGTGCAGTAGCTTGAGTCCATTGAAGCTAGGTGGACACATACCCACGCAGACTTTAGTTCAATTAGTCAATTTAGTTAACCCCCTCAAAATATGCCAAATTTAAGATAATTCCATGATTATTATTCATTTCTATGTATTTATTTTGACCCCCAACCACACTCTAACCAAATTTTAAACAGTGTAGTTCACTTCACACATACACAGGCAGAATGGATCAGCATTAATATCCTAAAAACTCAGGAGACCAAAGCACAGCTCAAATAAGACAAAATGCCCCAGGAAAAATGATCCTCTATTAGAGATTAATATCCCAAGACATGGCAGGCAGATGTCTTCAAGAGAGAAAAAATATAGCCATGCATTTCCATTTCAGTGAACAAACAAATTGTTTTTTCCCTTGGGATTGGGTATGAGCCACTTGAAGAGATTGGAAAGATCTTTGAGTATTTATTTGCCATTTGTAACAAGTTTGACATTTCTGAGAGGTTCTCCTTCACTAAGGGAGAGTGATCTTAAAACGACTTGAGTTAGCAAGCAGAGAAACCTGCCCTTCTTGGGGGCTCTTGAGCTGACTCCAGATTTCTGGAGTGTTGGAAGGGGATTAAATTGCCTGGTGACACTGTAGATCACTCAAGCCCAGGCTCAGCAGCTTTGGGAGGTGTAACGTATTAGCCTGGGTGCCATTCCGAACTTAGTCCCGCCCACAACGTTTGAGGTCGGGAAGTTCGGTCTGGCATTGATCAATAGTGGCGCGAGTATGCTCGCCCAAATACTGGCGGGCCAATCAAATGGTCAGGGCGGGCTTTATACGATGATGGACAGATGCTCAACAGTAACGTAATCCACCACGTCACCAAAGAGCGCTTGGGTTGAATTCGTTTACAACAACGATGGCTGCCGCTGGAGAATTGAGATGTGTAGATTCTGCTATCAGGTCTGTTCTAGAAGATATCGACAGCGAATTAATTTTAAAAGAGGAACAGAGTAACGGGATCAAGGCATTTGTTGATAAGAAAGATGTTTTTTGCCGAAGCAACTGAAATGGGCATCACGGCGATGCAACTCGGCGTGCACGACGAGGTGGATATAGCCAGCGGTCGTTGCCAGATCCTTTTTTGAAGCCCGGAATCCTGGCTGCTGAACAACAAGTGGAGGGACATGCTAGGCTCCGATGTTTTTCAAGCCAACCTAATTGGTATCGTGATGGACGAAGTTCATCTAACTTACAAATGGTAAGAGAGTCTAACTGTCTGACTTAGTAAATAACTCCCAATGTCGTGATATGAATCCCATGTTGTAAACATAGTAGCCTAGGTATCGTTGTACGTTCGCTAACTCAGACTTGGTACAATCATAACGTTAGTGTGATTGTAGCGAACTAGCTGTTAAAACATTCTAATGTAGGTTACTGTTTTATTTCTATCAGTGGTCAGGCTGCAAAAGGGCAGAAGGGCATTTGGGTGTTGCTTTATGTACTCAAGCACCATACCCATATTGGTAGGCTAGTCACTGTACCCCTTATAAGTGATGTATTCTTTTTAGATGTCAGTACAGTCATTAAAAAGTACTAAATGATACTACTCATAATTTCTTATTTTTACTGTTACTTATTGGTTGCTTTTTGTACTGCTATATATTCCAGGTACACCTGTGCTGACATTGACCGCTTCTGCTGATCGGGAATCCAGAGCCAGGGTTATGAAACAGCTTCAGATGGACAATCCAATAAATTTGGCCCTGAGCCCAAACAGAACAAACATCAGAGTGGGTCTGATTAAAGTACCTGGCCATACACTGGAGTGCCTACACTGGATTGTGAGGGATGTTAGTACAAAGCTTGACCCAGCAGTTAAGACGGTACTTTAATGGAGTCACTAGTTGTCTGCGGAAAGCTTTGTACTGCCATTTTGAGGAACACACCACATCTGTTGATCTAGGACATCTGTGCTGCACTCACTGCCATTCTGTTTGTTCTTGTGAACCTGAAGGTTGTGGGGAGCTAATCCCCAAATATGAACACTTTCAAGGGGAGGTTTCATCACACCACAAACACAGAATAGTCACACCTAAGGGCACACTTTTGATCAGGGAACTGTTACAAACTTACAGGAGTAGTTTACTTCAGGACCATAAAAACATACCACTTTACACAGTCGACACAGCCTGCACTGGTTTTGGAGATGAACTCATTGATCAGTTTTAGAACAGTGCACACAGATATTTGACCTGGACTTCATTATCCATAATCTCCCTACATACAAGCTGGAACATGCAAAAGAGATACTATGAATTATGCATGAGGTTTTTGATGACATCGAACAGAGTCAAACTAATTTGTTTGATGACTGTGTTGTTCAGGATGACCGTGTTCAGGTTGACATGGATTACACTGGTTACTTTGATGACGAGGATGAGGATGATAAGATACAATCATCCCCAAGTAACTTGGAATCAGGCTTGTCAATGTTGAAGATCGATCTCAAGCTAGCTTCAAATTCAGGCTCAAATTTGTAGCTTCAGGGTCCTGTTGTTGTGCAAATGCCTTTTTTTTTACCTCTGTTACATTAATATTTTTGAATAAAATTAAAATGGTTTATACTTCTCTACTGGTTGGTGATGTTTCTGCATTTAAAGACAAACAATAAGACATTTCAATAAAGATTTTTAATATCTACACATAATAGGTAATGTTTGAAGATATACGCTGAACTTTGAACATACAACCAATAAGAAAACACAAAAATGTTTTCAAGAATGTGGATACTACTAAACTATTATATGAAAACAATTATTTACATTGTCATTTACGAAAACAATATTTACAAATTACCATCACCATTTACATTTCACATTTACTTAATTATTTAAATAGGCACATTTTGCCAGTCCATTATTTTCTCCTGGTAATTCAGCTTTGCCAATAAGTTTCTCTTGAAATTCGGGAATGCATGAGACTGCCTGCCTGGGTGATTTTTGTTGGGAAAGTTGTGTCTCCCTAAAAACGTTTACCAGTGTTAAAACGTCCTGTTCTCGGGCCACATGATGAATGCCAGCCGGCCTTGTCAGCTCCAGCTCTGTGTCCGTTTTGTCCATTAGCTCTTTGACGATGCCAATGGACCTACTGATTCTGGCTGCTGACATTTCTGACATGTTTGGTCCCAATCCTCTCATAAATGATTTGAGAAAATTGTTTAGGTGTTCCAGGTGGAGGTCAAGTGGATGGAAAATGGGTGACAACCTGAAATATAAGTGAACACATCAGTGTGAAGAATTACAGTATAGCCTAATAAGTATAACGTGCATTGACAATACATTGGAAAATACAGACTGTTAAATATGGTGACACCAGATGCAATTGCTGAGCAGGTCAGAGAAACACTGCCCACCCCCCACAGAGGTGCAGAGCACAGAAGTGGGGGTTGGATAACATGCTAGTCCATTACAAAATGAAGTTTCTACATATTGACAAAGTGACAGAGGCCAACTTACACATCAGGTACAAGTTTATCCTGGTAACATTTGCTCACACTACACTGAAATTCGGGCTGGCTTCCAGAATACTAGGCATGTCAAAATATGACTAGATGATTTAATCATAGATAGATTTCACGGAAATGAGGAGTGTGGGAATGCACAGTGTTTATCACATTGGACAATAATCACGACTCACTATTAACTCATGTGAAACGTGGCAATCGAGGTTATTCTCATAGTCATATCATAAGAAGTAGAAATGTATTAACAAGCTTACCTCTGTAATGCTTCTTCGCGTTTTTGTACCGGTTGGAGTTGACGGATTGGGGCAGAACTTCTTCAGAGTCCGGGGCGTCTCTGATGCCTCAGATGAACACGGTTCTTCAGGCTGGTCTCCTTCGTCTTCTGTCCATTTTTTAAACACGGGCATGTCGCGTTCCAACCGTGTTATAAAGTTCTGACAGGACCGACAAATGCGATGCGATTTGTTTGCAGTGTTGTGGAGTTGTAATCCTAAACGGATAACTTGATCGTATATGCATTCACCTTTACTGTTTCTCTCAAAAATGAGGTTCGTGTGTTGAACTCCGTGTATCCTTACATTATTTTTACAACACCTGCGAAAATCGCTCACATTTTCTTCTTCTAGCGTGCAGTTGAGTTCTGTTGACATCAACTATGCGTCGCTTAACATACGTCACACACTCCGTTGCTCTGATTGGTTGTAGGTCTATCCAATTGAGTGCAGAGGCATTTTTTTTCCTGGTTCGTTTGAAACACGCCCCATAATCACAGCTCTATGGAGCAGTATCAGACTCAAATTCTGACTAGAATTGAGTATGACTACGTCAGGCTAGTAACGTATAGCCTGGCACTGCTAAGCCTGCCAGCCAGCCTGCCTGCCTGCCTATTCCCCATCCTCCCAAAGGTACCGCAGGCTGCTGGGCCATCCACTGCCAGACACCACAATCTAACAGAGCTGTTGGACCAGTCTGACCAGGGAACAGTGCAGTGCCTTAGTGACCTTATGCAGGAAAACAACCAAGGCTTGGATGACTTGTTTGGCTGCTATCGCGCATTGATACAATAGAAAAAATTCCCCATGCATTGACCGCATCATGGTCTGCAAATAATAAAGATAAACAGACTGTTCCATGATGTGGCAATGGCGTGACTACTGTCTGGTTTCACGTTACGGAAACCAACAATGAGCGAGCAGCGAACAAAAGACAACGACAAGGTGGAGAAAAGGTTGGATGATAAAAGGTAGGTAGAAAACAAGAGAGGGGCTGGCTAACAAAGCCCACACGCTGTCCTCTGAGGACACGCCAGAGACTCTGGGGGCTCGGCCCAGGGGTGCCTGCAGTCATAAACAAGCCAAGCAATAGCAAGCCCTCCAGAGATCAGGGCGGTACATCATATGGATGAGTAGCTGTGTGTGTCTCTCTCTGTGTGTGTGTGTGTGTGTGTGTGTGTGTGAGTGTGAGTGTGAGTGTGAGTGTGAGTGTGAGTGTGAGTGTGAGTGTGTGAGAGAGTATATTGGGAGAAACTGTGCGTATGTCTGTGTGTTTTTCAACATGCTGGTAAGGGTCGGCATGGAACACGAGGGAGCTGTAATCTCTGCAACATGAAGACCTTTTACTTTCAAAAGTGCAGGAATGTCTCCATAGAGGTGGATTTAGTTAAACCCTCAGGCGCAATAAGGAATGAAAATCACCAGCAGATACACTAGTCTGCCGGTGGCAATTCAGTAGCTCACCTTAAAACCCATACCACGACAGGTGAGGGTTTACAGCATTGCATTGCTTATATGCTGATATCACTGGATTTAAAGTGTTTTATCCCCAATACACCATATACACGTGAATCACTCGAGTGCTAAATCAGACTTAGAAAATAGAACAGTCATGAACACAGAAAAATTACTGACTAAATAGCTTGTCTGAGGCACATTTAGACATTGTTGAACTACATCTTTGGCATCTTCGTTGAATAAAGGGGCAATCAATATGGAAGTTCATCAAAAGTTGTTCTTTGGCATCTCTAAAACAGATGCACAAAGTGAAACGGGCCTCTTGGGTACCCTGCAGAGGAGGGCCTGATGAAAGTTTAAACGGTGTGCTCCGGCATCGCCTCTGCTCTGTACTGAGTGAAAAGACAGATAGGGTCTGTGACAACGATGCAGACCAGCTGCTGTTGGGTAATTTTCTGCTTGGGCGAGGAGGAGGAGGAGGAGGAGGAGGAGGAGGAGGAGGACGAGGAGGCGAGTTGGTGCTCCACGGCCCACAGGTCTCCTTAATTAAGCACCTGTGCCTGCCGGTGCTTGCGGGCTTCCCCATCAGTGCCCCAACGAGAGGAAGACAAGGAAGGCGAGGGAGATGGGGGAGGGGTAATGAGGAAGAATTAAGGAGGAGAAAGGAGAGTGGAAATGGAGGAAGAGGAGCACTAAGGCAAAGAGCAGCGGGGAAGATAAATTTAAAGGGCAGAACAGTAGGATACAGACAGAGTGAATGATATTGGGCAACTGGCCAGAGGGGCAGAGAAGAGGATGAGGGGAGAGAGAGAGAGAGAGAAAGGATACAAGAGAGGAGAGATCAGAGGAGAACAGTTGGAGGGAAAGTCATGGATGGAGGGGGGTGGAATGGAGAGGGGAGGTCCACATCCTTCCATTTCTTTCTGGTGAAAAAACAACTATTAAGGAGATACTGGATAAAGGGAGAGAGAGAGAGAGAGGGGGAGAGAGAGAGAGAGAGAGGGGGAGAGAGAGAGAAAGGGTAGGGGAGAGAGTAAGAGAATGAAGCACAACAGAGGCTTAAGGGGTGCAGAGCTCACTGCTGGGCAGGAGAAAACATCACAGCAGGCAGCGTCTTTTTACTGAAATTGACTTTTTTTTCCGCCAAAATGAACGAACTGTGATGGCTCAAAAGCTGTTGCACAGTAAGCAACAACTGGGCTTTCCTAGTATTCCCCTTCAAGAAAGGAGAGGCAAAAATGGCTGCCAAGAAAGTGGTCTTGCCAGCTCCACTTTGAAGAGCAGATTTGCTTTCAGCCTAATCAAGAGAGAGAGCCAATCTAGTGCTGTCAGTGAGTGGACAAGTAATAGGTCAGTGGCTTCACGATGTGCATTGATAAGCCTATTTCACAGTGTCCAGGTGTCCGGCCTCGTTGATGTTAATGATGCATTAATTGGCAGGGTAAAACTTCTTCCTGCTTTTGTCTTTCCTGTGGACTTTTCTTTTGCTGTCTATGGGACTGTGCTGTTCCACAGGAAGTTGATTTACACAGCGGCCCCATCTTGTGAAATGGGGTCGAGGTCTCTCTTCGAATTGGAAATGGAAGTGTCACAGAGAGAAAACCAAAGACAAAAAGATGGCCTTGGTACCGCTCATGAACCAAGCAAAATGTGCTGAACCACAACAACAGTGTTGTTAGACACACAACACACAATAGTGATCATGGGCTGACTGGCCATCTGGCATACCGGGCATTTTCCCGCACATTTTGGGCTGATAGAATAGGCTATATAATTATTTTGCCCAACGATCGGCCCACAGGAAGGACAATCAGCGGCCCATTGGTTACATTTTCATATTGACACTGGAGTGATCCAATAACAGCTCACGTCAGGCCCCACCCCTCCAATTTTGGCTCAGAGCCAGGATTCTGTGAGCGCATCAAAAGTTAATCGAAGTTGCCTACACGAAATTGCGGCGGTTGCCGGTAGGCCTAGTGACAATTGTGCAAAATTAACACCAATGTAGAAGCTTCAAAAATACAATATTGCAAGTAGGCTAGCATATGTCAGCAACATGTTGAAGTTCGTTGAGTTTGAACGAGGATGTAAGCAAGCAGCAGAGGGACATAATGTCAGCAACATGTTGAAATTCGTTGAGTTTGAACGAGGATGTAAGCAAGCTTACAGAACAAAGGGACAGTGGAGGTGGTGGAGAGTGCAAGCGAGCCTAGTTGAGGCTGCATGATAAGAACTCAGTGGTGGAGCAGGTAGGCTATGTATGCCATGCTAACGCCTGACGATGATGATTATGATGACTTATTAATTGCGATAATGTAATGATTTGGTAATGATAACATAGTAAGGTCGTGCTGTGATTATAATAACAATAGCGCAACTTAAATTTTCTAAATTAATGATTTGCAAACCTGGACAGCAAAAGTGTGTCAAATCGACGTTATTTGATTCAGTTGAATCAGTTTCCGTCAGATGGCCAAAATTCAACATCGATTGCATGAGTGGTGGTTGGTCTCTCAAAGTAGATAAGGTTTCTATCTTGGAAGGGTTATCATAGTAAAGATGGGCTAAAAGACTGTAGACTGACAGAAATGTAGGCTACAAAACGTCAAGTCATGCACAAGTCAACTATAACCTATATAATATGCTATACTGTTCCAAAATGCTTGTAGCTATACTGTTCCAAAATGTACCAGCAATGTAGGTACAGTAGGCAGTATATACAGGAATAAAATATTTCCAGCAACAGCCCTGTTTATTTTGTGTTGTTTCAGTTGTCCTACAGTGATAACTGGTATAAATTACATTAATGTCTACGACAATCTGGGTAATTTAACTCTTTACACATAGGCTTCAGTAATTTTTTGGTGCTGCTGTCAATTGAGGATTGTATAGTTTAAATGTAGCCTATTGGATAATTTGAAATGATACTTTGAATTCAAGCAGAAACTCTTTAATAATTGCTTGTATAGCCTACTTGAATATGGAGATCATGTGCTCCATGGCTACCTCTGATCAGTCAGAGTTATAGCCAATGAGGCCTACATCACTTTCAGTACTCCATGACAGTGTATTTAAGGGTAATGCAAAGATTTTGTATTTAATTAGGCGTGCCCGAGTGATTTGAGGGCCGCTTGGGCCAAATATGCCAGGGCCGATTTTTGGTCCCAGTCCACCCCTGATAGTGATGCACTAACCTGAAAGTGCACAGAGAAACGTTACACTTGATTACATGGTAAGGGAATGTAAACAGACTTCTTAATGAATGTAGAGAGTCTGAAGTGGATATCAAGCCAATAATTTGTAATTACAAATGTAAGTACAAATCAATTAATGTATGCAAAAATTCTTTATTTAAAGCTGTGTGTGTGTGTGTGTGTGTGGTGCGTCAGTTCAGCACACTCACCTTATTGTGTCTTCGATCAGTCTGTCTGAGCTGTGGGGAGACAGGGAGAGGAGAGAGAGAGTGAGTGATTAGAGAGGGGTTGTGGGGACCGCGTGCAATAAGACTCTCCTGAATGACTGGAGCTCTGCCTGTGCCTCTGGCTCTCCTCTCAGGGGGGGAGTCAGGGTCAGAGTAGAGGTGATCGATGCCGAGCTGCAGTGAATTCTGATGGCTCACTTGCGCATATGCGCAGACACTCAAGGCACGCTCGGTCACTTTCACTCTCTCAAAGACACACGCACTGAAACACTCTCTCAAAGGCGCACGCAAACACACATAGGCGTGCGCACACACGCTCATGGGAACACGCTTACACGCGCACACTCATATGGACACACACACACCCCTGCTGCTGTGCTTGGATGAGTCCCCAATCTCTCAAAGCCCCCCCACACAGCCACCATGGGCTCCATGCTCCAGCGCGCACACGCACACAAGCACACACGCACACACACACACGCACGCACGCACACGCACACGCAAACTCAAGTGAAATAAAATCACATACACACAAGTATAATGGTTTGAGCCCTGCCCTCTCTAAAGGTGTTAGGGGATACCACTGCAGTGGGCTCGTGGCAATGCCCAGCAATTACCACAGCAGCCTCTAGCCAAGTGTGTGTGTGTGTGTGTGTGTGTGTGTGTGTGTGTGTGTGTGTGTGTGTGTGTGTGTGTGTGTGTGTGTGTGTGAGAGAGAGAGAGAGTGCGTGTGAGTGTGTGTGTATCAGACAGAAACATCTCTTTCTGAAATGTGAGTCGATGAGCATATAATTCAATGCAACTCAAAAGAACCAATACTAAAACAGGATTATCTGCCTCAAGTATTATCAGGGCAAGAGAAACTGGTGTCACAAGGTTATTATATGTACAGGAACAACATCCTTTTAAAAAAGCAGCTTTTTTGATTGTATGTTTCTGTTATTTTTCAGCGTGCTCTCATCCAAAACCAAGCTGCTGACATTAGTCTTCCTTTGCGAGCGTAATTACGAGTCTCTCCAGCAGAAGACACAGGCAGCAGAGCGCCCTCCGCGTGGGGTTGTGGCACTGAATACAAAAACTGTCTGCACCGCTACACAAGTGACACAAGGGTTGACATCTGACAGCTGACAAGTTTCCCATTTCCTTTCTGAGCGACAGATGACACACGCGAGGCTTCAGATTCTAGTGTGCATTTCCGACGTGGGGAGCTGCAGGGAGACGGAGGCTGGAGAGTGGGCTGGTCCATGGAGAGTGAGCTGAGAGGCCCAAACAGATGATGGGAAATGGAGTCTAATGGGCCATATGCTGCTCTCTAAACGACCGCCGCACCATCATCCTCATTCTTGTTCTCTTGCATGCTCACTCCCTCTCTCTCTCTCTCCCTCTCAAACACACAGACACACACACACAAAATGCACCAAGTGTTGTTCTGCTCAGCGTTCACATTACAACAGTAACACATTGCATGTTATTGACAAGACAACCAGGCTGAATTTCTCTTGCTCTACTTTGTTCTAGTTGCTCAAGTAGCTCACAAAATGCAGCAGACTTTGCCAAACCTCTCTGACACGCCTATGCATCCTGAAGTAGCAGGGTCCACCACGTAACCTTAAGCGTGAAGGAGGGTGGATCCATCACTTCAGTGGTCAAAGGACATTAACCTTGTGGGGGCAGGCAGCACACACATCCTGTAGTCTAATGATCCCTAATGGGCTCTAGGGTTTCCCCCATCAGTCAGCCATGCCTAGCAGACACCAAAAAGCCCCACAATCCTGCCAGTAGTACAGGGATGGTCCAGGCTCAGGTGCCCATCCCTTTCCATACCAGCTGGCTGGCTGCTCGGAGCTGAAAAAAGGGAATTAAACACAGCTTTGCCACACTCATTTATCTAAATCTAGAGCCGGTGACAACAGGGGAGACACCGTCTCCCTGGCACACAGCAGCCTTGTGCCCACACACACACACAGATGCCAAAAACAGATCAAATCAAGAAGAGACTGTTCCAAAATGCCACCATCAATGTATCTGAAAGGGCAAATATATCAGCAGCAAGATGCTATGATGTCTACTCTCTTGCCATTAATCTAAACTTTAAGAAACTTTAAGGTGTCTCAGGGTTCAGGCTATGGGCTCCTGTGAGCTCCTTGAGACAAATCCAATAGGTATAGCTGGTGCCAAATACATAAAATTGAATTGAAAAACACGGGGCAGGGACTAGCAGACCCCAGGTACCTTACAACTATAACCCGATTCCATGCCACATCAAAACCATTCAGGTGCCCTGAACAGCGTGTTCAGCCAGTGTCTTTGTAAACGTATTGACACAAACGAATCAACTGGCTGGAGGATGGTCTGATCTGCATGGCCGGGCTGCATGCTACGTCATTATTGGGCCACTGGGGCTTTCCCATTTGAGCTAACAGCTAGCCTCTCGTTTAAAGTAGCCGCCAGCCCGAACTGAAGCACTCTGGCGACAGATGCATTAGTCCAATTACATTAACAAACAGCACCGCACCCTACTGAGAGCCTGGTAACGATGGGAAGAAATGAGGGATGGGGTGGTGGGGTGCTCAGAACAAACGAGTGCAAAGGGGAAGTGATGTCTTTAACGTGGAAACACTGCTCAGCATTATTTCAATCGCTATTAAAGGACTTCTGGTATTGGTCAATAGTGGTTCCTCTATTTATTGAATCTGTTCAAGGAACAAAAAGCTACATCTCTGGATGGTAGATACCAAAATGTGAAATGTCCACCTATGAGCAAATACTGAACGGATGGCTAGAGAATTTCAACACAGTGCCAATGTAAAATGAACATTTTGACTTAGACCAAGCCATGAGTTTGTTTGTTTGATTGTTTGTTTAATTTAAGGCCATTTAATGGCCAGAGCACTGTGTGTTATAGAAACTTAAATATGTTTCTTAAAATCTATGCTCCAAGCCAGTAACCGCAGCCAATCAACATGGTACTTCAGATGACCATGTCATTTGATTAACTGCACAGTGCACCTGGGTGTTTATCTGTAATTCGCATGACCATAATCCCTCAAAATTAATTTGAAGATGATACCAAAAGTAGCTGCACATTCAAAAGTGACAACTAGCTGCGTAGCTCTGCTTTTATAAGCAAGCTTGTCAGTCAGTTTACTGTCACCCAAGATATTTGATGTTCCTTCCCATCACTGAAATGCCTCAAAATCCCATCCACCACATCTTGTTTTTCTTCTGGAGATAGCTGCCCATGGTGCTTGAAATTGAGACTGAACAGGTAGCAGTTGATGTATACCTTTGGGGTGACATATTTTAAGGCAGCTGCTTAACAATCTGTAGCTAGCAGGAAGCCACTAGTCACTGAGAGCGCAGACTGTTTTGGAGGGGGAGACTGATGCGGTCTCTAAATGAGTGGGCAATGCTGCAGGCTCAGCAAAAGCAGTGAGTACGACAGATGAGAGGAGCTCAACTGGCTAAACACACCAAAAAGATCAAACCCATTTGTGCTCTTCAAAGTCTCTGCTTTTGGCTCCTACAACTGTAAGGCCAAGTTTATTTCTGTCAAACTGAATGACTGCATTGCTGTGTATCTGCATTGCTGTGTGATCTGGTCCTTTGGAGTCCACTGACGATAAGTCATGGCCGAGGGACAGCACAAACTCAAGGCCCTTCTAGGCCCTCGTCTGTGTCTGTGTGTGTGTGTGTGTATGTGTGTGTGTGCTTACAAAGGAGTGCCCAAGGAGAGTCCCGCACACACCCAGGAGGTATTATGGGTCACAGTGGGACCTTTTAGCGACTCTGCATTCACCGTCACTGTCCCCGAGAGCCCAATAACCACACACCCACACCTTATGTCTCAGACACAAACACAGACAGACACAGACACAGACACAGACACACACAGACACATGACCCAAGGGGCTCCTTTACCAGCTTTTCTAATCAAAAACAAGATACTCTCTGTTTTAAATCAATAGTGATAATGCTTCAGCCTAGACAAGAGAATAACAAAAACAAATCTAGAAGGCAAAGTAGTTTGGTTGGTACTCTCCTGAGGAAAGCAGCTGGAGTTGGGACCACTTAAATGCTTATGTAAACACAACTTTGGAAAAGGGAAACATCTACTGTGGAACAAGTTTCCGTGAAACATATATGTTTCATATATGTATACCGTAATAGGGCATTTCAAGGTAGCGTGCTCAAGCCAACAGACATTTTTACTCACCCATTTCTACAGTGTTCTTCTATGTGCTTGACATGATGCAATGATAGACTCACTGAAATAGGTTGAAATGGCATTCATGTTTTAAGGATGTTCAAAACTATAGACGTGAGAGCCTGACTGTACTTATGTGAATCACTTATCAGTATGACCACTAATTTCTGTGTTACGGGGCAGTAGCACAAGGACTGAAATGGTATCATCAGCCAAACAAACCTCATATGGGACTACAACCACCACCAAATCCAAAGCCTTCATATACACCTCGCATGGACAGGAACTTATTTTTAAGGACCATGACAATGTGCTGAGCCACATGCCATTCTCCACATTCCCTAAAACATCTGCTGTACTTCCACACTATTGCCCTCTGTCAGCACACCCACGTCTGTGGAGTGGATGCTGGCCGTAGTGACATATGGCCACATCTGCAGCGCACCTGTGCTGGACCAGAAGAACCAGGTGTAGGACCCGGGCTGGGCTGAGCCAGGCTGAGCTGGGTTGGGTTGGGTTGAGTTGGGTTGGGAGGGGAGGCTTGCTCACTCACCATCTGTCTCTGGGAGCACTGCTCAGTAAATCCTACCGGTGCAGAGAGGGTCCTGGAGTAAAAGCGAGCAGCGGGGAGTAGGGAAGCAGGGAGATGGGGCTCTGGTGGTTGATTCATGCCGGTTTTATTGGCGCAGATGAGACGCAGTTGAAGGATTTACCATCACCCTCCATCAGGCAGCAGCGCATAGCGTTTAGGGGACGGGGGGGTGGGGTGGGGGAAAACACTGGTGCAAAGTGCCCGAGAATGTGTTTGTGTAGACAGTATGAATCTTCACTGGCTACTCAATGTGTTTTGTATGTTACCATGTTGTACAGTGCAAACAGATCTCTTCCTGTCTTAACTGCTTTTCTCTGCATTTGCAGCTCCTTAACAGAACAGGTCATGGTTGTGACTGTGTGTATAGACTGTGCTTTGAAAGCATTCGGTAACGACACATAATGCCTGTGTATAGGACGTGTGAGTGTGTCTGTCTGAGCTTTGAAAGAATTAAAATGAGCCTGTGCCTGTGTGTGTGTGACTTTGTTAAGGACACATACTGCCTGTGTACTGGATGTGTGAGTGTGTGTCTGAATGGAGTGTGTGTGTGAACACGCTTCTGCCCCTGTTTCTCAGGCAGTGGCACTCGCTGCATTGCTGCTGCTGCTGCTGCAATCATTAAAGTGTTCATCAGCACAGACCTAATTCCCTCCCCTGTGTAAATTGTCCAGGAGTTCACACATGGGCCGTCTGCTCTTATTCCCCTCCCTCCCTCCCTCCCTCCACCCACTTTTCTCCCTCTCTCTCTCCATCTCCTGACAGCATCACACTTTCAAGGATTTATATGGGCCAATCTTCATTCCAGCTATAGCACATTAAGTCATTCACAAAAAAAAAGAAAAGAAAAATATCATGTGGAATACTGCCAGCCTCTCTATGCCTCCTGCACAAGATTGTGGCTGTTTATTTCAGGATTACAACAGGGAATTTCATTCTTTGTGCATCTCTGCCAGCCATTTCACTTGTTTTCTAGGGAAGACTTTTGCAGGGAGACCCATATGTGGGAAACAGCCAGAGGGACATGGGGCTTGGCAGCGGGGCTTTGCCATGGTGGCACTGGGTGAGTACCTGGCTGCCCTACTGTCCAAAAAAACCAGGCATCTGCTTCAATTCATATTCATAAGAGGCTAGGGCAGCCAAACTCTCTGCAGCATCCCCAAAATGTCTGCTCTGGGGACGGACAGCCGGTCAGCAGACCCTGTGCCATTTAGCAGGGGATCGGTGAACGGCCGGACAGCTAGGCGGACAGGTCTTCTCTGGCCATCTGGTACCTGATACCTCTGCTATGTTGTCTGACCTGTTTGGATTCACATCCTACCTATAATCCCATATTCTTACACTCGGGCTACTACGGGCGTGGAGCTGAGGCGTTCCGTTCACGGAGCATAGGAATAGTTTCAGAAGACTGGTCTGATTTCTTTGAATATGCACAGTGGTCTCATGTGTGGTTCAGTCATTTCCATTGATTATAGTGGAAACTAATTGTTGCAGCATACGCTCTGTGAGCCCTTCAGATGCACTTCTGGTGTAACCCAGAGGATACAGCACATTACACAGATGCTCACTCGCTCACTCACTATCCTCCAGGCAAAAAAAAAAAAAGAGTTTGGAGTGGTTCTGTTACAAATAGGAAAGCCTTTAAATACAGTCAGATATTTTCCACCAGCAGCACAGGTGTTGAAAGCTGATGTCTGTGTGCACAGTAGTGATGCTTACGTCCTACTTCAATGGGACTCAGCTTCCAATCAAATCGAGGTCTTTACTATAAAAAGCAAGCGGTAAATCATGGAGTTCCTCTTCGGTTTCGCTGTGCATGCAAAGCAGAATTCAGATCAACAATGAGCGCTTGCTGAGAAAAGGGCTGTCAATCTCATTTAGGGGGAAACCTACTGCAGTGGGCAAATTTCAGGGATAAATCCATTCTGCTGGATGATAAATCCAACAGACAGCGCTAATGTTCCCTCACAGAGGGGCAGGTTTTTGAGGTGCCTCATATTGGACCTTCGGTGCCTGCGCAATACAGCAGAAGAAATTGGATTGGGTCACCTGACCAAGTCATTGAGATTTGCTGCCTTGCTGTGGTGAACCCACCTCCCTACCCCCAGCCTCTCTCTTTCAGGAAAGATGGATTGACTGCGTCGTCAGGTGGATGCTAGCATTCTTCTTGTACAAGACACACTCTTAAAAATGACAACTGCGCTGAGTTATAGGTGGTAAGCGTGCCTAAAATTCCATTGAAAAATGATCAAATAAATAAATAACGATACAAGCGCCCTTTAGAAAGCCTTCGTGGACTGCGGTGCCATCCAGGCGTCGGCTGAGCGTAATGTGTGAATTGGATACTTGATCAGCTTGTCTGAGGTGGTGGCAGGCAGGTGTGGGGAGTGCTACAGCAGGAAGCACTGTCACAGCTCATTCCGCCAAGCAGCCATGAAGCCATTAGCCCGCTGCAGCCAGAGGGGCTGCCGACTACACACACACCACAAAACAGGATATTACCAACACAGCCACACACACAGACAGACAAAACACAGAGGTTGGGGCAATACACACACACACACACAAATCAGAGCCTTGCCCGTCTGATACTCATTTTATAGACCAGCTTCGGCAGACAAACTCATTACAGCAGTAGCCTGAACAACACCACACAAACTAAACACTACAAACACACAGACTGACAATTATAGTCATCGTAGCCAAGCCCTTGCACACAAACACATGGATCATAACCTGGCCAATGCATGCACTACAAAAGCCTCCTCATCTTCGTCAATGTCTGGATACTGTACAACATGAGAACAGATGTTTACATTCACAGCTAAGACTTAAAGCCACTCAGGACTCCAAGACATTCATTAAATAGATGATCTCTAATTGATAATCAAACCAACATCAAAATGGTAAATCAATGCTAAGCTCATCATGTCAGTAAATCTGAGCATCCCTGATAGGAGATAACAATCTTTGCTGCAAAGCTAATGCTTCCTTTATTAAGAGTTTTTGGACTTGGCTACTTCCTGAAGTCCTCTTCAAACAATCACATTAGTGTGCTGAAGTAGTGTAACATGGTCCTGATGCAGGACCATGCATTCAGCCTGAAAAAACAACAACAACAACAACTGATGGATTGCCATCAAGCATCTTCTGTTTCTAAACCCCCGTCCGCCTTGCTGGTGCAGGGGGGGACTGCAGCCAGCTCATCAGAAAGGCTGCTTGTGGCTGATAGGCTGATAGGCTGGGCTCTGAGAGGGGCCGCGCCGCTCTCCGCTGCTCTGCTCTGCTATGCGCTGGGGAGAGATTTATGCTCCTGCTTCAGAGAACTGACAGCAAGAAAGAAGGAAAGGAGGAGTGGAGCAAGATGGAGGATGGATGTGATGGAAGAGAGGGAAAGAGAGAGAGAACAGGGGAGAGGGAGAGAGAGAGAGAAAGGGATAGGGAGAGAGAGAGAGAGAGAGATGTAGTAAGGGAAGCGAGAGAGCGAGGGAGGAGATGTATGGATAGAGAAGGAGTGGAAGACTGAAAAGAGGAGAGACACGGAGAGGGAGAAACTGACGAGAGCTGGAGAGAGAAGGCAAAGGAGGGTATGTCAACAAATGAGTTAGGAATAGTACGGAGTAAAAGAGAGTAAAGGGGATTAAGTCACCAAATAGAAAAAAAACAGGTGATAAGTGATGAATGGAGAAAAGCTGCCAGAGGAAAAAAAGGAGCGGTCAACAGTATAAGGTAGAAAGAAACAGACAGAGGAAAAAAAGAGAGCATGAGTGTATGTGTGTGGGTATGTGTGTGTGTGTGCGCGCGTGTGTATGTGTGCGTGTGTGTGTGGGTATGTGTGTGTGTGTGTGTGTGTGAGAGAGAGACAGAGAGTGCCAGATAGAGGGGCTGCAGTGAGTCCCCTGCTGCTGCTGCTGTGCTCCATCTGCTGCCCTGAGAGCCCAACTCGTCTGCCCTCTCTCCCATGCCCTCATCCTTCTGCTCTGCTCTGCTCTTCTATTCTCTCGTCCGCTCACAACTTCACCAGCAGCGCCTCTCCTCCACTACCCTCACCTCTCTCCTCCTCTTCACTCACTCAGGGAGGGCACAGGGAACAAGTTAACCTCATTTTAGAAAAGTCACACTGGACTAGTTCACAAGCCCAACCCAGGACCACCTCCTCCCTGGGATAAAAAAAGACCAGCTGTGTGTCGTCTCCCCTCCCTCACTGGGAGCTTTTCTCCTACTTTCCTTTTTTAAAAGCACCAATCCACTGCTTGTTTCCTAGGTCCTGTTGCTATGCACTTAAAGGGGTGGTTCAGGATTTTGGACATAAGACCTCATTTCCAAGTAAGCAAGTGTGATATTTATCAGTGGAGACCGTTTTCAACACGTTTCATCCAGTCCTTGTAATTGCAGAGTTCGCAGGTGCTAGGCTAGCGCAAGTCAACGGTATGTTCTAGCCTGCCACTAAATACAGTCTTACCCACTCCAAAGTACACCCGAGGCAAATTCCAGACAATCGATGTAAATGTCTGTGTTGATAGAATAGTGTAAGAAATACAACTACCCTCGCATCGCGTTGCAATAGTTATACTTTGGTCCCTGAAGTTGGTAGTAGTCATTTTGCATCTCAGCAGCGGACTGATATTACCAAGGCTACTACTAAGTATCCCCATTGGAGTGCGCTTTACTGTTTACTTTTCGGCGCAGTACTACTAACCGGAGCAAGTATAATTCCGTCGTGGTAAGAAACAAGTCCCTCAAAATGTAATGCGATCGTTGAAATGCAAGGATAGAATAACGTTAGAAATAACAGTATCAATACAGACATTTACATCGATAGTCTGGCGTTATAATTTATTTGCCTCGGGTGTACTGTGGAGTGGATAAGACTGTTTTTAGTGGCAGGCTAGCACATACCGTTGACTTGCGCTAGCCTAGCACCTGCGAACTCTGCAATTAGAAGGACTGGATGAAACGTGTTGAAAACGGTCTCCACTGATAAATATCACACTTGCTTACTTGGAAATGAGGTCTTATGTCCAAAATCCTGAACCACCCCTTTAAAACATGCAATCACATGATGAGCAGATCAGTGCTCAGATCAGTAACTCTGAACGGGAATATCCTCTGATGGTTAACTTCACTACGGTCAGCATTCATGCATTAAAAATGATCTGGACAGATTATTTAAAGAATAGTTTTGGGTGATTATTTCCTTAGCAGAGCTCTCCTGAAGTAACAAATGGCCCTGAGCGATTGTTATACAACTCCAACTCTGATTTTTTTCGTGCCTCTACCTAGGATCATTCATCTATTCATTATGTTGGCTGATGGAGAAGAACAAAGTACAACATATGACAGTACAAAGTATGATTTGAAAAATATTTGTATGAAGTACAAAGTATGATTTCAAATATGGAAAGAAAACAAATCCCTGTTTCTTATTTAAATATACCAGTGCCCTAAGTCTCAACAGCTTCAAAAGCTACACTTTGATGTCCCTAGCAGGCACCGAGACAAAGGACCCTTTCCCTGTGTCATGGAGATCTACCCCTCCAACGGCTCCATTTGGGGTGGCAGACTAGCCTGTGGATGAGAAGTGCTCTTCTTTGACATTGCACCCTCTCTCTCCTCTCTGGCCATCTCGGCTGCTTGGCTCAGAGGCTGGGTAAGGACGTGCTGAGCAGGGCCTGCGAGCTGGCTAATGGAACAGCGCAGGACATTGGCACGGACACACGCAGGCTCTGGCATTCTGCTGGAGCACTCATTCCATAGCACAGCAGACACCATGATGGGCCAGCTTCATGATGTGTGTGTGTGTGTGAGAGAGAGAGAGAAAGAGAGAGAAAGAGAGAGAGAGAGAGAGAGAGAGAGAGAGAGAGAGAGAGAGAGAGAGAGAGAGAGAGAGAGAGAGAGAGAGAGAGAGAGAGAGAGAGAGAGAGACACACACACACACACAAAATGTTGCTTTGCCTCCATGGGACGGCCGTGATTGTTTCATAAGGCCTTGTGTTTGCCTGCTCGGCCATGTGAGTCAGTATGTTGTTATCTCCAAAGCCACACATGTGGCAGCTTATTGTACTGAGCAGAGGCTGCAGGGCCGATTTGGCTCTTTGGCAGTGGATGGTCAGATGGTCCATCAATAGTTATACAACTACATCAAATCACAGAGTAAAAATGAGGACATTTTACGATGAATAATTTTACAACACAGAATTCTGAACCAATGAAATACATGGTTCTCTTGGTTTGTTGTACATAAAAAAATAAAAAAAAACTGAAGAAAAACAATTCCATTTGGCATCTGACAACTCTCTCCTCAAAAAACTCTACAGAGTGAGAAGGGTGTCTCAGAAACAGGTTCTGCAGTGAGGTCATGCGGTAATGTAAGACCCCACTGTGCTGCCATCACACAGCGATTTGAAGGGTGAAGGTGATATCTAACGTGACTGTGTTAGCTGGGCAGATCTGATCCGGTGAGCATCCAGATCAGTCCTTTGACAGTTTCAATCTCTTGTCAGAAGCCAACATCTCTGGAAAAAGCCCCCGACACACACAGTAACACACTTGAAGAGACAAGCGAGGCATCCGTGTAAAAGTGGACGTGTGGATCAGAGCATGATCAGAGTCTTCAGAGGAACAGCACAGTCAGGCTGCTGTTTGCGAAGCCGCTGACGGATGAAAAGAAATGCAGTCAGCACAACCCACACTAGGGCTGCACAAATGAGAAAAACAGCAAAGTGGACCCCCCAGGGGAACCAATTGCAGGTAACTGTTAAATGAAAAGGAATCGCCTCCATCAACAAAACAGTGTATCTAATGGAAATTTAAAAGGTTTACAGACAATCACTAATGAGCAAAGAATAGGGTGATTACCATTTAAAATGGCTCAAATCCATTTGAATTCTCAAAATGCAATTACTTAGGGGAGATCTATGGTCATTTGCAAGTCATTGTAAATAGCGCACATAGTTGATGTGGCATGTAGAGCCGTGTACTTGATCATACTTAGGCTCAGAGGGTTAAGTGGTGGGTCCTGGTTTGCATCAGGTTCACATTGAACTTGCCTTCACTGAGACCAATTGGAGCCAAGTGATCGATTTAGTTCTCATCTGGCCTCAATCAGTATTTTGGTGATTGAGAACAGGGGTACTGCAACGGGCCAATCCAACCACACCCTGATTCTGCAGTAAGACAGAGAGGGTATGCTCCCTAACCCACACACACGCACGCACACTTCCTGCCTCCTCTCCCCGTTCGTTGTGATGACATTAGCATATCCGAGGCCTCGGGCGGAGAGCCAGCTACAGGATGAGCATTCTTGCAGTCAGTACTGCCAAGGCTCAGGAGACTCCTTCTCCATATGGCCGCCAAGGCGAGCCATGACGGGCATCCGCTCACTGGCTGCCCTGCCCGCAACCTTTACGGAAGCACAGCTTCGCCACACACTCTCTGCCACTTCCAACTCATTCCCTGGAGGCTCTATGAGCTTATCTTCCTAATGTACTGTATGCTTTTTTACATTCTCCCATACTGCTTACTTATATACATTTTATCCCTAACAAATCATTTCAAAATGTCTTTTTAATGGGGTGCAACATTATACAGAGTTATGCAAAGCTAGTGGGCGCTTTGCTCTAGTCACACACTTTTATAGCTAAAAGCCTGAAAAGGCTGATAACGCCATGCTGTCACATGAACAGAAATGTGACCACGAACCAGGACTCCAACCCCGTCCAAGCCTAAGAGGCACTAATTTGAGAGGTACTAAAAATTAGTCTTGGACTGGAAAGTGATAATGCTTTGAATCTTCAGACATTATTTTCTTTTGGACTTAAAAACAAAGTTAAATAAGACTACTACAAGTCTGAAGTGAAGGCAGGCGGAAGACAAATGAACTTTCTGAGAGTGTTTGGCTGGGATGGTTTCTCATAGCTCTCCTTCTGTACATGATTCCCTGTACATGATTATGGAGTGTGGAAGAGAGAGAGAGAGAGAGAGAGAGAGAGAGAGAGAGAGAGAGAGAGAGAGAGAGAGAGAGAGAGAGAGAGAGAGAGAGAGAGAGAGAGAGCACATGAGGCAACTAGCTCAACGGGGAATACAAACACATTCGAAGTCTCTCTCCAGGGGGAACAGCTCTTAGCAGAGAACAAAATGTCAGCTGCTGTGCGTCCCTGGGCTTCCCTGGACAGAGACACACACACACAGTGGTGTTGTCCACACAAAATATTCCACCATTATAATGCGGTCTGAAATATGAGGAGACCCGATAGTGATTCATTGAGTCATTTTCTCCTAAATAAATAAATACAGTTGTGGTGAGGGCTAACCGTGAGGCACATAGAGGCTGCGGTGATGACAAACCAAAGGCATCCGAAATGCACATTATGCATTAGGAGAGCTCTGTGTGTGTGGGTGTGTCTCACCACTGCAGTTTTGGGTTTGAACCTGGGCTGACTGATTGTCAGGCGACGGTGCTCCCTGCTCCCCTGTTCTAGCTGTATGCACATTATACAAGTCTAACGTTCCTCAGCAGGATCTTTCCCTCACCACCAAGCCCACTCCCAAACAAACAAACTGACTCACACAAAGAAAAGAGACGAAACATAAACTCCCCAGAACTGTCTAATAACAAGGACTCCATAAACTAACTGTCTAATGTTTACAAGCAGAGCAAGACCTTATTTTCCAGAGGCATGGGAAAGTATCTTTCTACACATCCACATTAAGTTCCCACTCCCATCATTCCCAACAGTCTCTTAGCACACATCTCCACTATGCTCCCCTCCTACAAGTCAGATATAGAGGGGATCAGTGAGGGATAGGTCCATCACTCCGGTACATGCAGGACAGTTGACCTACTGGACACACCCTCTGTGGAATTAATCCTGGTCAATCCCGTTTCTCATCTTGACTGACCACCAGCTTTCACTGAAGCCCATTCAGCACTCAAAAAAACCCCAATCTAATTATCACCTTATGGTCCCAAAGACAAGTTGAGAAAGAGAATGATTGACAGTGGTGATCTAGCCAAACGTCCCTGGACTAGATGAGGTCCTTCTGGAGTCTTTCTGTCTGACCATCAGGGCCATCTTCCTGGGAAGATTGTGGTTTTGTGCAGGCAGAGCTTGTGTCTTTAGGGGAAACTGTACTATCCTTTCCTCGACTTGATGGGTGGAGAAGAGCCAAGGGTGTGCCATTAAATTAGCACTCCGTGCGGTTGTCTCCGATCTTTTACATTCTGCCCTTCATTTCAGCAACTGGGAAATAATGGAATAGACACTCCCAGAGTGCTCTCTCTCTCTCTCTCTCTCTCTCTCTCTCTATCTATCTCTCTCTTTCGGTCTTCTCTCTCTCTCTCTCCTTGTGTGGAATTGGCAACTGATGCACCCAGTGCTTAATGGCTTTAAATGGATGGCGTTGGCGTCCATTACTGTTTGCACTTGCATGGGCTGGGTTACTAATATCACAGACGGCTTCCTCTGAGTCAGACATGAGATGGGACGAGAGGAGACGATAGGAGACAATGATGTATCTGAAGGGTGGAGTCTTTCGACTTCTCAACACCTTACATGATTTTAAACACACACACACACACACAGGAGGGGGGTCTGCCAGTGGAACAGCTGTGCAGCTGATAAGCGTGTGTGTGTGTGAGGGTAGGGGGATGCTTGCTGAGGGATGAAGAAGCATTGCGTTAGCTCCATGGAGAGGGATGGGAACGGAAACAGCTGAGCTGGGAACAACGCAAAGTGTGTCAGCAACAACACAGCTGGTGAAGGAGAGTAAGCCTGGAAAGGGGTCTCACTGAGAGGACCGCATCAGGGCCTCACACACAGCAGGTGTGAAAGGGAGGGTGATGAGACAGAATGGATAACAGAAGAGAAAAGAGATAAAGGCTGTGGGGGACAAGGAGACTGGAATCAGGGAGGGTGGAATGGAAACATATGTGAGGGGAAATTGGTGGGGGGGGAGAGAGAGAGAGAGAGAGAGAGAGAGAGAGAGAGAGAGAGAGAAAGTAAGCATGAAAAAGAGTGAAAGGAAAAAGTAAAGTGAGGCAGGAATGAGAAAGAAACAACAGGGGAGGGTGAGTAAGTGAGAGAAATGGAGGGAGCATGCAGCGCGCTGACCGAAAACAAAGCAGGCTGCCGGCCAGTTCTACCACACTCTACTGCAGAGAGAGAGAGAGAGAGAGAGAGAGAGAGAGAGAGAGAGAGAGAGAGAGAGAGAGAGAGAGAGAGAGGTGCCTACTGAGCTTCTGCAGGATTAATTAACACAGGCCACACGGCTGGCGGCTCAGGCTAGTCTCCCAGCATCCCCCTTCCCTCCACTCCGGCCCGAGTGGCGGTTAATTGGAGGGAGAGGCTTTACTGGAAATCCATGAGTATTAGACCAAAGCATCACTTCAGCCAACTCAGGCCAGGGCTGAGTAGAGACCCAACCAATGGAGCCCAATGGTGAAAGAAAGCGGGAATTTAACTCTCAAAGGAAGGAGAGAAGCCAAATAAGTCCCACAGAGGAAATACTATGGGACGTTCAACTCACTGCGAAGGTCAAGATGAGCGACGAGTAGTGTTCACTCACAGATAGGAAACAATGGGATGGGGGGGGAAATCCTTTCCAAGAGATAGATGGCCTGACGTGATGATTTTCAAAGTCATCTGAAATGATCTAAGTACTTTTTTCAGTAAAAGAGAAAGGAAAAGAGATAGAGATAGATAGAGAGAGAGAGAGAGAGAGAGAGAGAGAGAGAGAGAGAGAGAGAGAGAGAGAACTTTCCTCTTGAGAGCTTGAAGCCAGTTCTGTTGAGCGATGTATTGAAATACTTTCATTCACATTAACTCTTAGTCACAAAATATTATTTCCATCAATCATGTTAGAAGGGCTTATTTTCCTCTAAGGTATAAGTGTGCGTTTGTGTTTATGTAAGAGACAGAGAACGAGAAAGAGAGATCAATATCGATAGTGAGAGCGAGAGACAGATAGAGAGAGAGAGAGAGAGAGAGATAGAGAGAGAGATAGAGAGGAAGCAAGAGAAGGACAGTGTGAATATATGTCTGCATCTGTGAGATGCTGAGAAGTCCATTTCCCCGCCTCCTCTGACAGATAAACTCCAGCCTTGGGAGGAAAACAGGCGGTTGACAGTAGAGCCGATGGACTGCCGCACCAACCCTGCCAATCAACCGCACTCTCTCGTGCATGACACCTCACCCTCCTGCGGCAACCCTGCTACACAACACCACACATTCAAATTCCAGGCCGTTTCCCCTGCTCAGCACATCCTGTGTAATCTATATGGTGATGAATAGCATCTCAAACACACACACACACACGAGCTGACGTGCGATGACTGGGCGGATATCAGTAATCTATCATGTCACGGGTGGGGGTGCGATCAGCTAACGTCTCTTGCATTGAGAAGGCTGATCTCTCTGGAGAGTAAACGTGTCAACAAGTTTTTTTTTTCTCTTTTGTTCAAACCAATGCTGTTATGAGTGTGTGGTTGTGTAAATTCCACTGAGGTATAAAAGGAGTCAAACATTGAAAAAGAGAAACAGAGGCACTGGTGTTCTAATTCTCCCTTCAGAATGACTCCCCTTGTTAAGCGCGTACAAAACATGTCTGTGGGGAATCGGGGTGCCCAGAAGACTTGAGCGTTTCATCACCATGTGGTGTTTAATTGGACATATCACAGAGGGAGGCCGTTCTGCCAGGTGCACAGAGCCTGGTGGCGTGAGATGGATGTCAGCATGCCACCTGCATCTCCACAGATGAACCCTAGGAGGCCCCAAACACATGTTTCCTCTGACAATTCACTACAACCCATCAATCCATACTACAGCATATATCCTCAACCCTGAGGAGCAAGCCTCTACACAGTTATAACACAGTAATATAGCTTTTATACTGCGCACAGGCAGCTTTTAAACCGCTGACTGCAAATCCAATTTATACAGAGCAAGAACAGAGCATGTGAATTCCCATAACATAGAGCTCCCTCTTCTAGGAAACATTCGTCATGCTCTGGAGAAAGGGCCAAGAGAACATGCTGAAGACATAACATCCTGTTTGGGTCTAGTGGAGACAGACAGATGATGGTGGCCATGAGTGAGATCAGCATAGAGATAGAACCCCACAGTTGACCAGCTCTCTACTGTCCCCTACTGTCCAGGGAATGTACTGTCCCTTACAACTGCATAATCCTTTAACATGTATGACCTAGCCGCTCATTAACTGGTCGTTTCTAAATTATGTAGCAGATTGATGAGCCTGAACCATGTCAAATGAATGTGTGGTGTGGATGTGTGTGCATCTACATACTTGTGCCATATCTAATAAATATAAGGCTTTGACCTTTAAGAATTTTACAGCCATTTCTCATTACAGCGTGATATATGGTGTGAAAAATTGCAGATACATGAGTTATGGGTTCCATCTTAATTGAGTTTTGGGACTAAGATAATTGGTTCTTAATTACCCTTGGCCTCAAATGCTCAAGGTATTCCCCCACCCACATTGTTCTAAACAGAACATTAATTCCTAAATTCCCAAAGCTAAAACTTTGGCTGAGATTCTCTTGGGTCCAAAATGAGTCAGAAGTGCCCCCCCCCCCCCCCCAAAAAAAGGGATCCATCTCAAAATATCGACCATCTGTCCAATGCAGAAAGTGCTTAACCTGCAATTGCTTTTGGAGGGAAACAGCAGGTGCTCCTTTACAATTGCGTTGCCTAGTCGTATTAAATTAACCCTGAATTCCATTCGCTAGATTGAGATTGGCAAGTATTGCTAATGCTAATAGCTAAACCCAGTCTATCCGGGGAAAAGGAGGGTGTGGTGGTGTATGTGTGTGTGAGCGAGCGTGTGTGTGTGAGCGCGTGTGCGCGTGTGTGTGTGTGTGAGCGTGTGTGAGAGGGGGAGGGGGGTCTAGGAGAAGGGAGGGGCTTACTTTCGAAGGTGCTCGTGCTCCTTTAGGAACAGCTCTGTCCTTCTGTTGTTCACTCCTGAACCACTCTTGTATGTCCTGCAGGGGGAACACAAGAAAGACGCCACATTAGATATTAGAGACGCCACATAGATAGTTTGAGGAAAACAATTTCTCCTTTACTGAAATGCTTGTGCAGGCTGAGAAAGCAAGCAGCTTTATGAGAGCCCCTGTGCAGTCACTCTCACGCACACACAAACAAACACACAAAAACGCACACACATACAAATAAACACTGTACAGAAGGGATAAAGTGCCAAGTCATCCATTATAAAAAAGGACATCCTCCCTAAACGGCTCCGTCCGGTAAAATAGTAATACAGTGAGCAACTCTTTTGGAGGTAAGGAGTAGGACAAGGCTAAGGACTTAGTGCTGCTGTGCTTGCCTGACTGCTTTGCCTTGTGCTCTCTGTAGGCAGAGCTGTGTGTGCATGTGTGTGTGTGTGTGTGGGGTTGGGCCCACCACAGAAAAGCATTTCCCTGTGAATAATGAATGAGTGCCACGATGGGAAGAGCTCAGCCCTTCCGCAGGAGTTAATCAGGGGGACATCAGACGAAGGCAACCTCCCACCTCGCTTCCCAGCACCTTCATCAGGGAGCACCACCCACACAATGGACAGGCGTGTATTACATACCAGATTTAATATCATCTAGATGTTCAAATCTGTGTGTGCATTTATTTATGTGTGTGTGTGTGTGTATGTGTGTGAATCAATTGTATGCGTTGCTGTGTGTGTGTGTGTGTGTGTGTGTGTGTAAGAGAGTGTGAGAGAGTGTGCGTGCGTGTGTGTGTATGTGTGTGAGAGTGTGTGTATGTGTTTGTGTGTGAGAGAGAGAGAGAGAGATAGAGAGAGAGAGAGAGAGAGAGAGAGAATGAGTGTGTATGCGCGCACATGTATTTGTTCACTTTGTCCGGAGAGGGGAAGCTTGCCTGCCTGGGTCCCAGGTCTATTCAGCCATCAGGAGGCTCTAAACTGAAACGACAGCTGACCTCCTCATCCCAACCACCCTTCCAAAGGGCACAGCTCTGAGTCACCTGCGGGGGGTCCAGGCATCGCTGCAGAGTGGCATTTGCAGGTGCGGAACACGCGCCGCTGTGATCTGTCAGCCTCCTTTAGGAACAGCAGGAGAGGCAGGCATCGTGCCTGAGGAAGCCTGGGGGCATCGTGTGGAGCCGTGACCACAAACCGCCTCCGCATCGGAACAGGGGCCATGCAGGCCGCAGGTAACGGGGGAGGACGGATGAGGTTGAACTTACAAGCAGGGATGCTTCAGCAATGAAGCGACATCGAGACTTACCACCAGAATAAGAAAAGCGTACTACTGACACCTAGTGGTGACAGAGCAGAATGATTGTGGGAAAGGTCTGTCTGCATTTCTATATGAATTTTTCTAGGAAGCCTTGGGGCAATGCTTTTGGTCAAACGCTAGTTTAGATCAAATCCTGTTTAATTGAGGGCAAAAACAACAGGGAGAAAAACTTCCACTTAAAATACATAATTTTATAATTCATTACTGGCAAAGAAATAAGGCTAGCAAAAAGAACATGGCCTTGTGATTACTAGTTAAACTAAACTTGGCTATAGATGTCCTTCACAAGAAAATAATTACCACTCATTGTACAATAAACAACATTATAATTCTAGAGGTATGAGCAATCAAAAAGTTTCTGAAAATGATAACCAAAATGATTTTTCAGACTTGTGAGGTCTGCTGTTCAGACCCTGAAGGAATTTGTTTTCTGTTCATTGCTTTTTGTGAGAGTGTTTCTACTTATCTCAGTAAGGAAAATAAATCAAGAGCCTATGTTGAGTACAAATATGTCTTCTGAAGGCTTAAGCAGAGCCCAGCCAAAAATTCCAATAAAATTTGTATCAACTTTGAGGGACAGCTATGACCATGCAGGATTATCCAGACCAAACGTGATGATTTTGCTACATACTATTCCTATTTATGTACCAGCATGCAAAATTTGAGCCTCCTACATGGTTAAGTTCTTGCGCTGTGGGCTTGTGAACTTTGACAAAAAAAAGAGGCCGAACAAAATCGACACCCCCCCCCCTGTAAAACTGGCTGTATCTTGGAAAGTATTGATCTTACATAAGAGTAATTTTACAGTGTGTCTCCTGGGTAAAATAGGTACACCTGGTAATTTTTTCAGAATTTTTTGAGACCTAAGTGCATGGGCCCTGGTTGAACTGACATGGAATGACCTGTAAGGTAAAAAAAAGCAGCCCAACGTGTCCCAACTTCTGATTATTACTTAAAACCCCTCTGACTGTTTCTCTTAAAGCAGAGTTGCCACAGACAAGTAGTACCGTACAAGTAGTGCTTGGACAAAATTGCACTGAGTTAAGTTGTAAATTCCAGTGAATATGGCAAGAAAACGGCAATTAAATGAAATGAGACAGAGCATTATTACCCTTAAAAGTTTGGTAGGCTTTTCCTTTAGAGCAATTAGTGTTTTTCCACCATTTCACAAAATGTGTTGCATTTTAACTTGTGGAATGTGCTGCTATTGTTTCATGCCATAAAGACACACACACACACACACGGCGAGAATCAGATAGTCGGGTTTTTTAGTCAATCAGGGAGCTGATACTAGAGAGAGCACTGACCCATGCATGAGGCCTAGATCACAGAGGTTTAGGTGCACTCAGGTCTCTGTACTGTAGGTATTTAAATCAGGACAAGGCCTTCAAGTCCATAACAAGTCCAAAATGGATCTACTCTCTAACTAGCAGGGGACATAACAGAATATAGACATCCAAAGGCCTCATTAGTGGGTGGTTACCGTTATCCTCTACAACTGTTTTTCCTTTTGATTGTCCCATATGTATGTAAAGAAGGGGACAGATCAGTTCCGTTGCCATTTCAGTTCCTGATGCTGGCTAAGATTAAGACAAATGCGCTAATGCCTTCAGTAAGATCTGCCGGCTAGACATTTCTCTCACGCTCTGATATTAGTTTTGATACTTAAAGGTACCGTAAGCTATTTTGAGCAATATCTAACCCGTAAGACTTTTTTTTTAAATCACAGATTCAGCGAATATCTGTTCTGACATGACCTGCTAGCTCTATATTACTTGAGTCCACTGTCAGAAAACCCAGCCCTGGCTCTGTAAACTGGAACCAAACAAAGAAGAACAAGGTTGTCCTCCAAACCATAACAAAACAGTTCCAGCCAATCACAGAAAGAGGGGAATGGGAGTTTGCAGAGTGGAGGGATGAGTTTTCTTTCTGGTGTTTGGTTCAAATATCAACGGACTTGACGTCATCCAGAATTACTTACAGTACCTTTAACGCACATCAGGCCCGGAGTGGGTAATCGGGAGAATCAGGAGAATTCCCGGTGGGCCGCTTCACTTTTGGGCCGGTCGAGGGAAAAATATTGACATTTGTCACGTTAATCTATCTTCTCTTAAAGTTGGCTACACACGTTCGCATTCTATGCCTAACACCGCAGCCTCTGCATGGGTTGTTCTCCCCTCCCAAGAAAAGTTAACTGGTTGGGTCCATTTAGCCCGTCTTTCCTAAAAAGTTTTCTCAGATAGCCTACCAGCCGGGCCGGCCCTACCGTAGTGATAAGCGTCAGGGAGGATGGATGGTAGAAAGACGCCAAGAGGGACTGAAAAGGCCAGGAAAAAAAGACGAAAAGTATTGGAAGAAAATGCTGCCAAATGTGCCAAACTTCCAATACATGAGGCTACATGATCAACGTATATGCCTTGTTTGCTCAGAAGTGAGTGTAGTAAAGGAGCAAATCACCAAACAACAACATGATAGCTGACCCATGCAGAAAAAAAAAACATGTAAACAATACAGTAGTTCAATATGCCTCTTAGTGGAATTGTGGGATACATTTCAAATGCTTTATTTCTTCCTTCCTGTTTTTGTTAACTTATCAACCTATCCTTGTGGAATAGTGGAATATTGGTAGCCTATAATAAAAACTACAGGATAAGAGCTGAAATGTTGCCTTATTTATCCAATTTTCTACCACCACAAAAAAGGTGGGCCGGTCTTGGCCCTGAAACTCCCGGGCTGAAAAGTGGCCCCACTCGGGCCCTGACGCACATTCATTTCTGATTTTTTTTTTCTGTGCCGGGAGCAACAACAGTAACCAACCCACAGGAAAGGACTCTCTAAAGTCATCTAAAATGTTACGAAGTAACGACTTAAAAATAATAAACCTCTTAATCTGACACTGAAGGTTTTATTTTGATGCAAAATGTTGTTTGTATGCTTATCACTCGAGACAAAGGATATGTTGGGTTAAACAAGGCAACTTGTTTATATTTAATGAAAGAATAATAAAAAAAAATCTGACAAAGCAATGCACAACTGCTCTGTAACATGCGTCCTCTTGGTCAGCTAATAAATATTCAAATCCAACATGCATATCTCAGTAGGCACAGACTGAACTGAACTCTTTACCACCAAATCAGAAGACCTCACAAAATTGCATTTACTTTCCAAATACAATTTTGGTCCCAATTTCTGCCAAAACAAGACTTACAGGTGTGCTCTGTAAGGGTCTATTAAGGGTCATTATCAGCATGCGTGCCCAAATATTTATAATATAAACAGTCTTCAACACCAGAGGCCCTAAGAGGTCCTGTTTGTCCACATCCTAAATGGATTGCAGTTGGTAAAGTGTGCGTAAAGGTGGTGCCTGGATTATCCTGTGCTCTCTTAACAGCGGGCCATATGGGAGACGGGCATGGCAACTTTGCTGAAGACAAAGAATGTGTTCAGGCAAGCTTTTGGAACCAGTCCAAACAACTGCCACAAAGATGTTTACAGTTACTAAGGAGGAAAAGTATGCAGCTCCAGCAAGCAGTGAGGATATACGCAGGGGGAAAATGCTGTGATTTACGATAACAGTGTGTAGGGCGGTTTTGATTTGCGGTGATCAAACATAAAAAAAGAAAGGAAAATAAGTAATTATTCACAAACACCAGTGCAGATTTCTGCCAAGATGCTCCAGCGATGTTATTTGGGATCAATAAGTCATTAATAGAGCAGCCATTCTGACACTTCTTTCTGATTGCTGGATTACAGCAGATAACACACATATTCCTGCACACAAAGCAACCGCTGTGCCCAAAGCAGAAGAGGTCTCTCACTATCAACTGGTGCAGACTTAATACTGAATAACATTCTTCAGAAAGCACATTAGGCTATAGGCTGGCACTGAATGCATAACTTAATCCACTATCTTAAAGTGTGACAGCTCAGCCAGACCGCACTATTGTCTGGTTTGGAGTCATGCTCTGTCCTGCACCTTTGATTAATACAAGGACTGTATCCTGTAATCAGCTTAAGAGGTTATTGTGAGCAATTGTGAAAGTTCTCAGGTGAGAGGACTCTGACTGGAGCCTTAGATTTTCCCTACGGCCCAGATAAGTGTTGATGAGTGAATATCAATGAGCATCAATAAGGACAGAGCCCATTTCTAACATCACAGACCCAAAGATCATCCAACACAATAAGGAGCACAGTAGCCTCGTTTACATGCACACTGTTCTCCCAGTCGGATTGAAATTATTCTGCTTGAAGGTGTCGGACCAACTGTTCACACGGCTAAATAATAATCTAATCCAATTAGGTGTTTATACATGAACACATTTAATCAGAATAGCCATGAGACATGCAAATATTTAATTCTGTTTGGCGAGGGGTTCAAAAGCGGCTCAAAATCAAAATCCATCATCCTGTCCAGCATCGCTATGAAGCATTCCATTCATACTGGAAGTAAGGAAGAGAGGCAAGCCCAAGAAACTGACTTTTTGGTGTCGCCAGCTGTCTCAGAAAATATATTAAAAATATAAATAAAAATATAATAATTGGTTGTGTGGATATGTTAAGATAAGCACAGGGGTGGGGTGAGGTTACTTACTGAGATATCTTTGTTGACATCTTGACACTAAGTAAAGTTAACACAATACAACAAAAATACAATGAATCCATGGTGTCAATGGCCAGGTTTAACCATGAGAATGGTTCAAAAATTCTTGCTGACCAACACAAACAGACAGAACACGTCAAGATTCAGGGTACCTCATCTGTATAAACTGCTTGTGCTCATGCCAACACTGCAAGGTGATATCCACATAATTGAGATAATGTCAGATACTCACTCTATGTCTTTTCTGACAGATCCCAATAGATCCTCCCTTTCTCTGATCGCCAGAAAGTTAGATTTAGTCTTGTGGTATTCATGAGTGTAATCCTAGAAAATGCAAAACAGAGTCAGAATGTGTGAATCCATGACCATAGAAAACATAGACTACTGCTTATTACCAAGGACAACAGTCAGTGTTTGAAACAACGTATGAAAACCTCCAATTGGCCACATTTTTTAATGCCATGAGTGACCATGTTCCGAACTAACAACTGTTAATTTCTATTCTTCACAAAGCATAGTCAAACTTTCAGTCTAGCCCTGAATACCTCTCTTTATTTTGTGAACCTTGATATTGAACATTACTATTGAACATTACTCTAGTTCAGTTTTGTTGGAACAACATGGACGAATCGATGCTGTGCTCAGATGGAGCCAGCTGTTTTCCAGAGGCAGCCAGAGAAGGGGCCTATGGAAAGGTGTCCTCCTCACCTGCAGGATGTCTCTGTGTCGCTGGAGCGTATGCATCAGAGCAGCATTGTGAGACGTGACGCCTGGCGTGCTGCTGTACTCTGCCATCTTGTCATTTACGCCTGTTAGCTGAGAGAGAGACAGAGAGAGAAAGGGAAAAGAAACAGATGTGTAATAAATGCTGGCAGCACATAGGTACCAATGGCTAAAGCCATGGGAAGAAAGGATGCTGGAATCTTACTTTAGCCAGGAGCTGCTCAATCTCTACAGACATGGCCTCAAACATCCTGTCCTGGGTGGAGTTGTTCAGGAGTGGAGTTGTGTCAGAGCTTAATGTGTGGAGAGAAAGGTCGTGAATCAATTTTGACAAATGAAGAAAAATCAAATTCTTGTTTAAAGTATAGAGAGCAGGCTCATGACTATGAAAATAAAGTCTTACACAGAACCTGATTGGCTGTAGTCTCTCTTACTGAGAGAATGGAAACAAGCCTACCTGTCTCCTCGACGCCCATCCCTGGAGCTGCTATAACTGGTGCACAACTTACTGAAGGAAACCAGTTTCAGATCAAGCTCATTCTCCAGCTGGCGGGCCTGCTTTCGCAGATCTGAAACACAGCATATTATCTGATCACAAATGATACACAATTTACCAGTGATATGAAATATACACAGATGGAACACATTCTAATCATCTTAGATTATGCTGTTATGCAATGTAGTTGTGACAAAACGAGAATATTATCAGGACATTGACTTTTACTTAGGGGAACATCAGTTTAAATCTGGATATGAAACTTTTGTTAGAAACCAAAGACTTCAATAAACGATGTCAGGAGAGCAGCAGACATCATGCATGAAAGACATCCTTCTGACCAAGACAGAACGACGTTACCACCTAGCCTTATTGTCTTTAAATAGCTCTATCTGAAAACATTAACTCCTCACTTAACTTGCCACATCCTCGACGGCAAATTTGCTTGCTACTAGCAAATTGGTTGCGTAACGTTATCTGAATTACTTAGCTAGGATAGCTAACGTTAGCCAACTTGACAGCGGCTTCAAAACATTCATAACCAACGTCACAAGATTACTTTCAGAAACACTTCATTAGCTTCGACATAACATAAATAATACACAACATTCACAACTGTTGAAGACATGGCGAATATGATGAGATGAGCTGTCAAATAATTTCATAAAACACCTGTATCACATGACTACTTTCGCTTACGTTAGCTTCTCATATCCAAACTGGACAAAGCTAGATGACATTAGCTAACATTACATTGGTCCGGCTGTTGCTAACTGAGCCAATGCTAGCTTTCTAGTCTCCAGCGTCGGGGAAGTTAGCTGGTATCCTAGAGTCATCTAGCTTTTGCGTGCCTTAAAAGCTTGATAGCTCGCTGGCTAACTAGCTACCTACCTAGCTAGCATTCGACTGAAATTAAGCGACAGGCTGGAGTTACATTTTGTTCGCTCAAAAAAGCAAATTTCCACATATAACCACAACCAAGAGAGGTATTATGAACTAAAATGGCTCTTCACATCATTATTTTATCCGTCGCAATGAAGTGAAATCGCTTTGCCACCTCACCTTCCCAGTAATTGCTGTTCCCTCCTGCCATCTTTGTTATTCAACGTCATCAGCAGCGTGGAACCTAACACGGAACAAAAGGTTAGGCTACAACATATCGTCAGACTGCTGCTGCACAGTAGGCTACCCTCTTGTGTCTGGGAAGACATTTTCAACAAGATGGCAAGACATTCCGAAAATAGTCAAAAGTATTGGATGTCTGCCATTACAACCACAGGAACTTCAATTACATTCTAAATAAATTGATATAGGAGTTGTTCCCTCCCCTTGCAGATATACAGCTTCCACTTATTTGGGAATATCCACAAGATTTTATCAGTGTCTGTGGAAATCTTTGCCCATTTATTCACAAGAATAGGCTATTTGTGAGGTCAGGCACTGGTGATGACAAGAAGGTCTGGCTCGCAATCTCAACCCAGAGATGTTTGCATTGAGAAAGCTGCTCTCTGTGGGCCAGCAAGTTATATGAAGTTTCCACACCAAACTCGCCCAACAATGTCTTTATGTGCCTTGCTTTGCGCACTGCCATTAAAAAAGGGCTTCCCCTAATTGTTCCCAATACATTGGAAGTAGCCTATATAATTGACTTAATTGGCATATGAATGTCTTGGTGTAGGCCTAAGATTTCCTTTTACTGACCCAAGCCCAACTCCTGTTTGGAAGAACTTGACTGGCTTGCAGAGGACAGTGCTCTCTACATCATCAAACGCCTTTGGGATGAACAGACAACAGGCCTTCTTGTCCAGCATGACCTCACAGATACTCTTCTGAATCAATGTACACTCTAAAATCTTGTTGAGTGAAGCTGTTATAGGCTGTAAAGGGGGGTATCAACTCTATATTAATACCTATTCATTCAGACCACATTGCGTCACTGTTCTTTCACGCACCTACTTGTGCCCACCGGTCACAGGCATAGACAGTAAAAGAAATGCACTGTGCTCACTCCACTGTTATATTATACAAAATCAGGCACAAATATGCAGCTGGCATTTATGAATGGATTTGGAATGGGATGTTATCAACGTTACTATGGGTGTAATGGCAGGCATCCTACTTTTGTCTATATAGTGTATGTGTAGCTGCTTCCATTCATTTTTCCTGTTCAACAACATCATGCTGCTGTGTTGATCAATGACTGAGTCACCATTGTCCATGGACTTATTAATGATGTCTTTGTTTGTGTGTACGTGAAGCACTTTGAGTAGCCACTGTGCTGAAAATGTACAATGTACATTTTTACCTTGCCTTCTCTTCATAGGCTACATGGCACTCTAGACAGCAAAATACAGGTAAGGTTAACTCACCTGACTCTAGTAACCTAGGTTATGTTGTCCTTGATTTTGTGATCTTACAATTTTGGAAATCTGCAACCTCAAGGATTTCCCCACCACTGAATATTACTGCAATATTTCTGCAGTAAACATAATGGTACTTCTGCATCATTTGTGATTGAAGAATAAAACTCAAAAACTGAAAATTCAGTTACTTTTGGCCACACCAATGGAATTATTGTGTTTATGTTTATGTAATTTAGCAGATGGTTTTGTCCAAAGCGACATACAAATATAACTATACGATAGTTAAAATAAACAATGAACAGTTATAAAAAAAGTTAGTAGAATTACAGTTGAGCCAGGATAGTAATGATAACAATGTCGATACATCAATAATGTAAAACAAATACCATAAATATACAAACCATAACTCATAAGAACCACTTAATAAATTACTTAATTAAAGGAGAAGTTCGGTGTGAAATTGACCTTAGCTGTACTGAAAGATGTTGCCGAGTACTCACATGTGTCCAATAGGCACCTTCGCTCACCCCCTAGCATTCCAAATTACGCCGTTTTTAGCCGAGTAGCTGTGGGGGCATAGCGTAGCCTATGCAACTAAATCGCTATTTTTACACCATTAAAAAGGTTCCAAGTAACTCCACACTGCATTGGTAGACTTCTGAGGGTCTTGGAACCCTTTTAATTGTGTAAAAATAGTGATTTAGCTGCATAGGCTACGCTATGCCCCCCACAGCTACTTGGCTAAAAACGGCGTAATTCGGAATGCTAGGGGGTGAGCGAAGGTGCCTATTGGACACATGTAAGTACTCGGCAACATCTTTCAGTACAGCTAAGGTCAATTTCACACCGAACTTCTCCTTTAAGTGTAAGCTGAACAGATACATCTTTAGACCCCTCTTAAAGGACCCAAAACTATCGCAGGAACGCAGAGCACTGGGTAGCTCAATCCACCAACAAGAAACCACTGATGATTATGGAATGCTGCAGGCCCTGTTCCTTTAAACCAGGAAGAACATAATGCCACCAGACCTGATTTACAGTAGTCACCAAAGGAGATTTATAATGGTAGGAGGATTTTTTCCCCTCCAAAGTATCTTGAAATAGGTCTAGGTGTGTCAGGGGACTTGAATAGTTCTCTAAGAGTGGGGCTTATAGAACACTAGATAAACCCTTCAACACTTGCACTTGCGGGGTTCACAAGAGAAGGAAGCAAACAGGATGGGTCTGGTTTCAGTTTTATTTCACCTGCATGTTTGAATATCATCACAATACAAACATAGAGATGAAAGATTTTATTTGCTCTCTTGTGTAGATTCATTTTTTAGATAAATTGCACTTGTTTTTTGTCATTCACACACAATTGGCAACATGTCATTATCTACAATCAATTATTTTGATATAAAAAAGAAAGATATTATACATCAAAGCCCACACATACAACTATTACAAGTCATTTCAAAATGTACAATCCCACTTGTTTCAACATGACAGTCCATATTAATGCAGTATTTATTGAACAGAAACTTTCAGCGGCAGCAGTCCATCACTGAAAAGGAAAAATTACCTAAATTCTCTCAATCAATCAACCAACAGAATAACCCACTTTCTTTAAAGGGACACCAGGCAAGCCTGATGCTTTTTCTCTACAAAACTTCCCCTCGCTCGGTCTGAAGCTCTTTTCCTTTTCTTTGCGGCTTCCGTCAAGGGTTTTCGCTGCTTCTTCGCCGGCTCTGCCATTATACACACGTTTGCAACAATCTCTAGCGTTTCGTTAGCCTGCCTCTGTGCTGTAAACTGATCCTGCTTCGGTCGGTGGGTAGGATACACCGAACTTGCAAGTGGGATATTCTTCCTACAGGCAGTAGGGGCGGGCGAGAGAGCCTTCATTCGCCCCGTAATGAGTCATTTAACCATATACCGACTTACGAAGATGATTAATTAACACGAAAACATTGCCTGGTGTCCCTTTAAGCAAGACACTTTGTTCTTGCAGAACAACTCTTTATCTCTCATTTATGAACTCTGGACATGAACCTGGGTCACAAACTTTGTTGCATAAAAACAGACAAATCCAATAGTCATCAGTTCAACATACAGAAAAATTTACAAGGGATGTCTGAACTTTTCCATTGCATACTAATTGTTGTGGCGGGAGAAGGTTAATGTTGTTAAGCTGTTTAAGAAATATAAGAAAACATTGGTACAACCACGTTACTCTGCTGAAGTGTTCCCATACATATTTAAATCATAGCTGATAAGCGGATATCCATACAATTCGAGATCTTGGATACTTTCACCTGTTTTGTTTTTAAAACAGCACACTGTCATTTTGTTTACTAAGAATTGGGTTTGTTGAGATGAAGATTCAGAGTAGTGGTTTCTATACTGAGATGTAGCAAGAGTGGATGAATGCCAAACATCCAATATTGGACTATCCTTCCTTGAGAAGGAGAAGGAGAAGGAGAAAGAAATTGTCTTTCTACATAGGCAGGCATACACACACACACACACACACTCATACTCACATGCACATTTGAAAAGAGAAAAAAAACATAGAAAACATAAGAAGGGTTCAGATGCAAAAGCCTCTAAATGCTACCTATGTCAAAAATGAGATAAAGATGGTGTGAATGCTCTCCACACATAGTATACATTAATCAAATAATTTAACTTCAAAACCCACTAAATAAAACTCTTCCTGGTCTGAAATATTGATTTCTAGGCAAAAACCTATAGGAACCGGATTTTAAATGCTCATTTAAAGGAAATGTGGTCAGACGGATTTAGAGGGTTTTACATCTGAACTCTTCTAAATCATTCCAGGCAGGTCATATCTCTTGTGTGCCTCCGTCTACAACATATATGCTGACAAGGGAAAATATTTTTGAGAACAGAGCAGTCCATCCATTTATCCAATGGACGGGAAAAGTGCAACATAGCTTTCAGGACAGAATTGTGTCTTTACGTGCCTGTGTCAGCAGATGGAACCACTGACACAGCTTTCACCTCTCACAAGCTACAGATCACACATCACTAGTGACGCTTAAGGATTCCTGTGGAAAATAAATGGTTATGTATTTTTGTGCTTGATATATACAGGTATCCTTGCAAGTGTAAATTAAATTTCACAGGAAAGGGGAAATGTATGATCATCATGCTGGTATTGAATGTATTCACTCAAATAGTCATTCGCCTTATTCACCCGGCAGCCGGAACGAGGCTAAAGGGTACACTTGCCATTACACCTAAGTCCAGCAGATGGTGGTGGTAATGCACTCCGTTTGCAAACTGCCAAAAAAAACTCACTAAAGAAGAACAGGCCAATGAATCCTTCTTCTTTTTCGGTGAGCTTATTTTTGGCAGTTTGCAAACGGAGTGCATAACTACCTCCATCTGCTGGGTTGTGGTGTAATGGCAAGAGTACCCTTTAGCCTAGTTCTGGCCGCCAGGTGAATAAGGCGAATTGAGTCTATAACTGCAGTGCTCTGAGGCAAGCCAAATTTACACAAAACTTTTTCATGTATTGCAAACATAATGTGATAGCCCAAGTGAGTTTGGTGTGCACATACTGATGAACAGACCAAACAGTTATGACCCAAAACAGCAGAATTTGGACAGCAAAAACATCTTGGCTGATACATACTCGTGGAATAGGGAAAATCTATGCTCATGCCATCTTTATCCAAATCACTTCTTACATACAACAGTTTCCCTGATACAAAACCAACGCTATTCTGAATTTAGACATGGCTGAACATTGTGTAAAATTCCTTTCACTGGATCCATAAGCATACATTTATTAAATGAGGCTCGGAAATCAAAGGCCTTGTAAGGTTTTCCTCTTCAGTCACTCAATCCGCATCTGTGCTGCAATCAAGACTCGGCTTAGGGGAACCGGAGTCGACCGTGTTCCATTCAGCGTGAAGGTGTAAGCGCTCTTCCCCACTCTGCTAACTCAACTAGCTAAACACAGAAAGTCGTGCTGTCGCACTGGCAGCGGGAAGGCAGCCGGCTGGCATCACTCAAGGCACTGTGTTTCATGAAACAACTTGAAGGGTGCGTTTCTTCAAATGGACGAGCAACTGCATCGACAGGTGCCTACTTGCTGAGGTTGGACTGTCTGGAGAGGGTGGGCAAAGAGGACGGGCGACTGGAAACGGTTGGCGAGTAGTTGCATTTGTTTTTTGATGAGAATGTTTGTGTTTTGCAAGTGACATCAATCGGTTTAAATAAACCCACTACTGTGGCGTCCCCACTGGCAGTCTGTGTAAGCACTGGGGGACGGTAGGATTGATCATGGCGCCCCTTGCTGTCTCTTCTGGGGTTGGGCCACTGGATTGGGGCAGGATTAGGGGGATTGGGGTGGGTGGATGATGGCCTTTCATTGTTCTAAAGAGTCCCCAACAGGACGGTGCCATGGGAGTAGAGGGATCTAGGGGGGCACGTTAGATTTTGTTGGCATAGAGCGTGTCCTCTTCACTCTCACTGTCGTCCTGGAACTCGTGGCTCAGCAATGACTTCTTGGAGCCCATGGAGGTGAGGTGGATCTCGTCGTCATATTCGTCGCGGTGCTGCCGTAACCGGTGGAAACCGTCCTTCTGTCGGTTGGACTTGGCCGAGCAGACGCACCAGATGATGCAGGCCGTGACAATAAGAGCCGTCATGGAGGCAGCTGGAAGACACACAAAGAAGTCAGGTAACGAACAGCCACGAACATCCGACAGCAACCAACATCTGAAATTGCACTGATTGGCAATAAGCAGCCAGAGACGCTAAGCCGATTGACTTGAGGTTCAACATTTAATACACTTAACATGAGAAAGGACATACCACAGAGGCAAATAATCCCTGTTTACCTGCAGTTGCCACCACAAACTCCCTCGGCAGACCAAATATGTGGTTATCCATGTCAAACTCAATGATGATGAAGCTGGCAGCATTAAATGAGGACACTAACACCTGAATCAGAGAACACAAACTTATGTAGAAAGCAATATATTATTCTACATTACTAATATACATTAAAGCACTCTCTATATTATCCACAATCTAGTCTTCATTTGAAATGAGGGATTTTGGAAGTGATTTCAGTTGTTGTTAATATGGTCATGCTTTTCGCTTACCTCTTGCCGTTGTTGCTGGTAACCCTCAGCGACTGCCTCGATTCTGTGAGAGCCTGGGGCTAGGAGGGCATGGAAGTAGCCCCCCTCGCCGGTGAACACCCGCACACCGCCATTCAACACAATCATGGCACCCATGATGGGCTTCCCACTTTTGTCTCTGACCACCCCACGCACACCTTTGTGCACCTGAGAGAGGACGACAAGTGTCAGATAACACTCAGTGGCACACTATGAAAGCCAAAATATGAGAGGACCTCTGAATGATTTGAACACTACTTTGAACATAGTAGTTAATCTGGCTCCCAAATACAAAATGATATGGTTGATAATCTGAATATGGTGTGATATACATGGCATGGTATGGTATGTTGAAGAATTATACAGTAGCTAGGACTGGTCAAGCAATTTATTGGACAAGCGGTATTCTATGGGTGGGGACATTCTGGCACAACCCCACTCTGTCTTCATAAAAGCAGTGACATTCTAGTCGTTAAAGGATATTCCCACCACTGTTCATAGTGCCATAGCCACAAGGACCGCAGGCCAAGTGCCATAGGTGATATCTTTTACCAACCATACTTTCACTCGTAATTTTTTTGAATTTTTATTATACCTTTATTTAACCAGGGAAGAAAATCACATTGAGATAGATATCTCATTTACAAGTGAGCCCTGGCCAAGGTAGCAGCACACAGTGAACATAATAGAGACAGACAAAGTAAAAATAAGTACATAAACAACAGTCACAACACGCACATACATTAACACGCTCACACACACACACACACACACACCCACACACACACACACACACACACACAACAATACAATAATGAAACAAAATTAAAAGTTAGGAACAGGTGCAGACAGTTTGGAATGTTTGGTTGAGATATGACTTAAATTCATTGATTGAAATAAATACTGTAAGTTTCAACAATCTTTGAATGTCATTCCAAGCAGTTTATGCACTATAAATAAAAGCAGTTTTTCCAAAACTAAGTCATATTGCATGGTGTACTGATATGACCATTAAGACTGTAACAAAGTTCAACAGCAGGGCTGATTTACAGGAGAATACATGGGTAGTCTGACAATCAGGGTAAGCACCTTATTTCGCAAAGCCTAAACATGAAACCTTCGTGAAATATAATAATCTATACATTTTTGTTCTTGATGATAAGAAACACTGTGTGTCTCTATTCATTGATCTGTCCAAAGCGTTTGACACTGTTGACCATAACATACTAGTTAATAGACTGATCAGTATAGGTATGTCTCGGCACTCTGTGGGCTGGTTTGTCAACTACCTCACTGATAGGACTTAAGCTACGCAAGTTGCAGGCCTGACGTCAAAATATGCATCAATCTGTAAAGGGGTCCCCCAGGGCTCCGTTCTGGGCCCACTTTTATTCACTATTTATATAAACTGTCTGGGAGAGAATGTACAACATGCATTTTTTCATTTTTATGCAGATGGCACTGTTATTTATTGTTGTGCTGCTACCATAAGGAAGGCATTTCAGCATTTGCAAACTGCTTTTCACAGAGTGCAAGCACAGCTTTATCAATTAAAGCTTGTGCTTAATGCTGAGAAGACCAAAGTAATGGTCTTTTCAAACTCAAGGAAAAATAAGTTAGACCTGAATATTGTTACCAATCAGGTTAAAATAATTGAGATAGTTTCATCTTATAAATACTTAGGATTTTTAATTGATGACCACCTTTGTTTTAAGCTTCATATACAGAACTTAGTGAAAAAGTTGAAATTGAAGCTAGGTTTTTTCTTTAGGAACAAATCTTGTTTTACTTTTTCTGCCAGAAAAAGGCTAGTCGATGCCACATTTCTTCCTATTATTGATTATGGTGATCTGTTGTACATGAATGCCCCATCAAAGTGTCTTCAGATGTTGGATGCTGTGTATCATGGAGCTTTAAGGTTCATTTCAAATTGCAGACCCCTAACTCATCACTGTAAACTTTACTCCACAGTGAATTTGCCCTCTCTGTCAAATCGCCGACTTACTCACCCTTATATCTTCATATATAAGGGCATTATAGGCAGGCTTCCATGTTACATATCTGAATTTCTTTCTTTTACACAGAGTACTTATGCCTTAAGGTCTCAGAACACTATTTTATTGAATGTACCTCAAGCCCGGACAGAGTTGGTCAAGAAGGCTTGCTGCACCTTCTGCTTGGAATGAACTACAGAAAACACTCAAACTACAGTCTCTAATTTCCTTAAATGATTTTAAAGGTGTTGTTAAAGCCATAGAACATGAGTCCATCCAGTGCAAATGTTTTAATTAATGGTACTTTTATTTAATCTAGAATGCACTTGAGTTGTCTTGCCTCTTTTGTGTTTGTTTTGTGATTGTGATGTGTAACTATTTGTTCTGCTATCTTGGCCAGGTCTCTCTTGAAAAAGAGATTTTATATCTCAATGAGACTAACCTGGTTAAATAAAGGTTATAATAATAATAATATTTTTTGTTTAATCTGCATCCATTGAAGGATAGAAACATTTAGAATTCTGTGCTTTTTTTCAACATCACCATAGCCAAATTGAAACATATGTTGTGTGGTCCAGTTTTCTGGCCACAGAAAAATGTGGCTAATATACAGTATGATGTCGTGGTGTAGTTTTGAAATGAAATGTCAATTTGAGCTTAAAGGTAATTTTGCACTTCTTTTCCCAATTGTCTAACATAGTTATCCAACATAACCACATATTTTGAGGTAAAGTACACAGACATGTATACGGACAGTGTCAAGCGCTTACCCAGATCATGAAACTACCCACATCTGGGCTGTACTATGTGATTACAACAGAAGAAACATAACAAAAGGGGAGAAACTGAGGGGGTAGAGAGGAGGGGGGGTAAAAGGTAGGAGAGAGGGATGCTAACCTCCACCAGCATGCTGACCAGTGACTTCCTGTTCTGGGCCCAGAGCGTGGCCAGCTGTTCGGCAGGGGGGAAGAGGCAGCAGTCAGTGTAGACCGTGATCTCAGGGCAGTGGCCGAAGTCCACGCTGAAGTCCTGCAGCGTACAAACACAAAGGCCTCACTCATCCACTCACCTCACACAATGCCCTAGTGCCAGCCTGCCTGGACAGCAGTGATGGATGGCAATGTGGTCATGAGAGCGAGAGGCGGTGGCACATACCTTCATGCTGCCCATGTGGCTGTGTCTCTCTGCGGCCCGTAGAACACCACTGTTCCCTACTGCAGACACATGGAAACAACTGATATCAGTAGGATGCAGCATATGGCATGTGGGATGTGGTAATGCAACATGTGGTCATATTTAGCAGGACTGAGGTTCTTTTGTAAAATGCCAAAATGTCTGAAAAAAAAAAAAATGAAAACAAAAAACATACTCTGGCTTTCACCACGACATCCGGCGTTACCAATGTGCATTGTGGGGTGGTTCTCAGCGTACACTGATGCCAAATACTTCAGTGTGTCTTCATTTTCAACTGAAGCGAAAAGACAAATTCTGTAAATCTACTTGCATGCACATAAACTGTCAATCACATACTAAGTCATTAAAGGATAATTCCGGTGTGATTTTGACCTAAATTGTGTTGAAACATGATAACGAGTGTGAATGTATGTCTCATAGCTCACCTCGGCTTGTCCCCTGCACTCAGAAATCTGGCGCTAGTTAGCCAATGCTACCAACACAGTGTTTCGTTGTGGTGCCTCGGGCATCGGCCTAGCCATGCAAATAAATCACTGTTTTACACCATTTACGAGGCTCAAAGTAGCTCCATACTTCATTGGTAGACTTCCGAGGGCCTTGACATTTAAAACGAGACATAGAGAACTTTGAAAAAGCACTGGTAGTTTATTTACAAGACGATTTATACAGACAGTACCTTAAGGAATTTTACCGTTCGACGCCATCTTGAATTTAGTCACCAAAAGTCGAGTGACGAGTACGAACGAACAGGTATGATAAGGGATCAGATTCCAAAAATAATTCAGTGGAAATCTTCCGTAGCAGCAACTGGAATCCATGCATTTTCACGGAATTATTTTTGGAATCTGATCCCTTATCATACCTGTTCGTTCGTACTCGTCGCTCGATCGTGACTAAATTCAAGATGGCGTCGAACGGCATGGCATTTGCATGGCTAGGCCGATGCCCGAGGCACCACAACGAAACACTGTGTTGATAGCATTGGCTAACTAGCGCCAGATTTCTGAGTGCAGGGGACAAGCCGAGGTGAGCTATGAGACATATGTTCACACTCGGTATCATGTTTCAACACACTTTAGGTCAATATCCCACCGGAATTCTCCTTTAAGATACATCATGGCACACAAAATGTTGCATGCAAAACAATGTAGTGTAGGGACTGCAGCAGTGTAGTGTTGCATGGGCTCTCTCTAACCTGGTTGCACAGGTTTATCATAGGGGTATGTAGTCAGGAGCGATCCTCCATCCAGGGCCACTGAGAGAGAGTAGCCCCTCTCCAGAATGAGGTCCATCACAGCACGCGTCTCTGGCTGGGCCTCTACAACACGCTGGGATGCATTTCCTTTCAGGGCAAAGATACATTTAGCATTAGCAGGACAGAGCTACGCTGTATGGTCACCATTCAATTTCTATTTCTAGAAACATCTTGGCGAGAGTCAGTCTTTTCTAGTCTTGCAGGTGTGTCTTGCTAGCATGATTAGCAACTCAAGTTTAAAAAGTGTTTTTCCCCTTTGCAAAACTGGACATTGATCCAAAACATCACTTTGAGACTGACCGAAGAAGTCGGTGTCCAGGTCTTTGCCGTGGGCGTTTGTCATGCCTACGGTGGAGGAGCACTCGGGCCTGGCCTGCTCACGTCCGTCAGGATTGATGGAGGGCAGGATGACTATTCTAGTCTCATTGATGAGCTGCAGGGGAGGAAGAACAGGAAGTAATACAATGCTACAGAGATGCTACAGCAAGAAGCTTCCTGTGTGTGTGTCACCTTCCCCACAGTATCACAGAAGTGTAATGATATTTTGAGCCTTCTCAACTTGCGGCTTAAAGTAATGATTTACTTTTACGTAGCGAGCTTGCCCCCAAGGCTAACGCTACGCTATTTCATTGTAAATGCACACTCAGGTCTTACTCAAAACTACTCCGATTAACGTCGATTTGGTTTCCAACAAAAGGTTATGCTCAGTATCATCCAAAAATAGACCCTAGGTTGTTCCTAGACCGGAGTTGTCCTTTAATATTTTAATCCTTATGCAGTAAAACACACAGATGGAGTGGAGTGGACTCGCTCACCCTGGTGATGGCTGGGTTCTTGCCATAGTTGATGCACAGGTAGGCTGCAAACTCTAGTAGCAACTCTGTGCCCACTGGAGCGTTACCATGGATACCCGCCACAAAGCGGATTTTGGGCTCGGATGGTTCCGGCACATCAGGGTTGTTGGAGATCTCCAGAGCCCAGATGGTTCTGACCTCCCGACTTTGTCCCAGACTAAAATCAGAGAGCAGAGAGAGCCAATGCATTTACCACAGGAACACTAGTCACAATATACTGTACATGACGTCAGGTCTAAGCACTGTTAGTGCAGAGTATTTTCACACTGATGACATCCTGAACAAAAAGGGGTGGCTTCTCATCCATGGATCAAGACTAGTACTAGACTAAAAGCTTTTTCTAACCGTAGAGCTCCATGGAAGTTCTCTTTTGTTCCAGGATTAGGGTTAATCCATGCATGGGAACACTGGCCCAAAAACAGCAAAAGCCAAGATGGCAACATAGAGCTACTTAACGTCTCAAATGCAAATACTAAAGGACTTGTTTATACAGGATGTCGCTACTTTCCTGTGTCAACAACATATGTAATGTGGACATTTCTAACAGATGGGCTGACCTGTTAAATACACCACGTTATTCTCCACAGCCTGCTGACAAACAATATATAACAGCAGAGCACTTGAGCAGCACTTGACTAACCATTCTTTCATAACCCGGACAAACAACATGTGATAAGGACACATGCAGCCTTAAGGCTCATTATGTGCTGTGACTCAGCCGGTGACAAAGCCGTAAACAGAGAGAGACTATGGTGAAATCAGTTCCACACAAAGCTGAGGCACAGCTGCTAACATAAGGGGTTAGGAGTCCAACGACTTTTGAGAAAAGTACACTTTTAGTTATCTGACTAAAAGCCTGAAGCATTACTTTTACATAAAGAAGTCTTTTCCAGTCTGCTTTTGGTCGAAACTAAATCTGAAGAAACATTTTGAACATCAGCATGACTCATCAGCAACAAACGTGCCTCAACAATGCGCCTGAACAAACGTGTCAGCAGACAAGAAGTGAACAGAAAGGCATCTACATGCCTGAAAGGGAATGCAAATTTTGGCTCTCCCTCAGACACTAAACAATGTCTGTTAATGCCTGAGCTTGCTGCACAGGATCGCTTCTGCAACAATGGACCACAAGTATGCTAACACTAACTACCCAGACTACTGTGATGCTCACATGTCCCTCATCTCATACCTGCGGAGCGACACTATCTTAAGAAAGTTGAGGTGGAGGCCACGCAGAAACTCAGACAGCTCCTTGTAGTTGCGATAGCGGAACTGGCTCTCAGTGGCTGTGGTCTTAATGAGTTGGTCCAGGCCCGAGCCGATAGACAGCTCCTTGATTAAGCTCTGGAACTCCACCTCGTTGGGGTCCTGCGTGGACTCGGCGCCACCATTCATCGCTTGGCCCGTCCCTTCTTCCCGCAGCCGCGGCAGGCGGAAGTTCACCTCCTTCGCCCCCCTCTCAGGAACAGTAACCATCACCCTCACTGGGGAGTACCTGCATGTGGAGTGGGTGGAAGGGGATATACTGTGATTGACTGTGACAAAAAAAACAGCACCATAGTCTAGATTTAACACTAAACACTAGTCATCTGTGAGTAGGCAATCCATAACCACAGCCTAGAAACCAGAGCATGTTGCCTGAAACACTGCAATATTGCCAGAGTATCTATATATTATATATCTATATTATTGTGGAAAGGCTATATGTTAATGGGGAAACGTGACAACATATTTATTTGACTATATCATTAAATTTAAGTGCTTGTACTGTTGAACAGTTGAACAGAAGAAAAAGCTGTGAGCGAACAAAACCTGTGTTTGAAGAACTTCATCAAACACAAACACGTGTTCACAGGATGTGGGAAAAACACCTGAGACAAAACAAACAGTGTGTAACAGGAACTGAGGCAGCTTTCGCTGACACAGCAAAGCGTTCCACTCCGCCTCCACACACTCCTGCAAATCAGCCTCTCCATAAAGCCTCCATTCATTCATCATCAACAAGGAAACCAGCACCCTGTCTCCCTCTCTTTTGCTTGGATATTCCCTCACCCTTGTGCAGTGGCAGTGATGTTGTAAACTCCAGGAACCAGTAGTCTCCAATAGTCCCCGGCTTTGGAGGTTCTCACGGGGTGGTCAATGTCCTCCACGGTGATGGTGGCATTCGGGATTCCTGTGCCGTCCTTGAGGTCAAAAACCATCCCCTTCACTCCTTTGTGGACCTAAAGGTCAGAGAGAGAGAGAGAAAGAGGAAAAGAACTTGAGTGGTGGTGGTCGAGAGAGAGAGAGAGAGAGAGAGAGAGAGAGAGAGAGAGAGAGAGAGAGAGAGAGAGAGGAAAGGAACTCGACTGGTGGTGGTCAAAGGAGGGTGAGCCCCAGGCGTGTGTGTGTGTAGAGCTGCAGACCTGATGCATGTACTGCAGCAGGGCCCGGCGGTTCTGCTCCCAGTAGCCTCGCAGCTCGCTGGCCCGGGGGTACTTGACACAACCCAGCTCGATGGTCACCTCAAAGCAGTTAGTGTTCATGTAGTTCCAGTCCTGCATGCCTCCTAGAGAGAGCCAGACAGTAATGCTGTGGTCTAGTAGGGTGCTTTCTCTGTACAGAAGACTGTGTGCAATCCTTGGAATGTTTGTATGTTCACTTTAGCTTATGCTTGCATGTCAACATTAATCAATCAAGTGTACACTTCTAATGAATGCTTTAATAAACACAGATTGTGTTAAGAATGCATGTGGTCTTTAGTTGTGTCTAGTGCTCACCTGGGACATTGTACCACTCTGCTCCGTTGGTGATGCCGTCTTTGAAGTACTCCTCCGGATAAAGCTTCTCACAAGGGTGCCCTTCGTGCATGAGAGGGTTCTCCTACATGAACAAGCGTACACGCAGCAACACACACATGATTGAACACACAGAAAGAATATAATTATACAGTGTAACTGTCTGGTAACCAATCAGCGTTTGTCAACCAGAGGGAAGAATGGTGAACTAACCTGGGAGTAGGCCCGAGACACCATTTTAAAAACCTCATCGTCCGGCGACTTGCTGTATTCAGTGCGTCCCTCTGGGTCATCATCGTATGGATAGTTCACCACCAGGGACCCTACATGAATAAAGTCCAGGTTTACTACACCACACTGAGGACCCTCTATTGCTAACTACAACAACAAACAGGCCACTGGATTTCAGTGGGGCATGTGGCTCCATGGGTCACTTACCTCCGTGAAGGTTGGCAGACAGTACAAACGGGAAACTCCTCAACCAGTTCATCACCGCAATGGTCTCCGGCTGCCTGGGGTCTGTAACGGTGGTGTACTGGTCTGGAAAGTTCCGGTTCAGGTCATAGTTGTGGCTGTTGTTCCGCCCCAAGTACCCACGAACGTCTCCTGCAATGGATTTTTTAGGGAGGAAAAATATCTGTGACTTATGTTCCTCTTAACAATACACATCAAATCATACCTAATCCTTGTCCTGTTAATAATTCCAAATACAGATGAAAGCAATAAAAACAGGGAGAAATCTGTTTGCTCCATACAGCATGGTTAAATATAAAAACATATTTACAACAGCCAGGCTACCACCGGGTGCACAACTGAATCGTTCCATTTGGGTAGCATATACTGCAACAATTAGCTTCCACAAAAATCAATGGAGCTGGCTTCACCCAACCAGATGCAAGAGTGGGCACATTTGAAAAAAATAGGCCAGTCTTCCGAAAAATATATTTTCGCTCCGCAAACAGAATGCTTCAGTTGCGCGCCTGGTGTAGCCGGGCAGTAAGGTCGCTATGGAGACCCTCACCTTCCCTTCCCCGCTCATAGCCGTCAGGGTTCATGGAAGGCATGATGTGGATACGGGTGGAGTTAACAAGCTGCGTGACCTCGGGGTCAACGCCATAGTTACGGCACAGGTACTCGATGAGGTTGAGCAACAGCTCACGGCCCACCACTTCATTGCCGTGCATGTTGCCGATGTACTTGAACTCAGGTTCACCTGTCAAGGAGAGAGGTATGTGAGCAGTGCACCTGTGCAGCATTCTATGCCATGATTTAGAACAGAAGCTTCTCAATCGGAGATGCCATCAAAGAAAACATTTGTGAACAACCGCCATCATTACATGACAAAGAAGCAGGAGATCATTTTGTACACTTCCTCTGTCTACAGTTAACATGGTGGTCGGCTGCTGAGTGACACTGTCAGGATATGCAGTGTGTTTGGGGAGTACCTGGCTCATGGTCGCCAGGGTTGTCTGTGATCTCCATGACGTGGAGCTCACGGTTCTCCACCGACTTGCCGATGGAGTAGAGGCGCGTGATGGAGGGGTACTCTGTGTTGTACTTGCGCAGGAACAGCGTCATGTCGTCGTAGTGGTGGTGCCTGAAGTCCAGGGGCTGGAGTGGCTCACGCTGGACCGAGGAACCGGCGCCAGATGGGGGGCTGGTCTCACCTGTTGCATCCGAGCCCGAGGTCTCGGCACTGGTGGCGTCACTGCCAGTGGGGGATGAAGGGGCAGGCGTGGTGGTGGTGGTGGTGGTGGTGGTGGCATGAGCGTCAGTCATAGGTACAGAGGTCACGGCACTTGCAGTGTCATCCGACAGGGGCGCCAGCGTGAAGTTGAGCTCTGTGGCCTTATCCTTCACCACCCGTACATTGGTGACGGTCATGGGCGTATATCTAGAATGTGCACATTACTCTGGATAAGTATTGCTTCTCTGTGCTTAGTAGTACAGCAAAAACATTCACTATCACTATCAAGTAGATATATACTCCAAACATGTATAGCCAAAATGTATATATAAATAACATGTATAGCTAAAATTCACACAGGTTGAATATAATAATAAACTTACAAACACAAATGTTCCTGTATCTAAATATAAACAAACTTTATGCACTTTATTTAACCAAGAAAGTTGAGAGGGAGAAGTATTATAAAGAGACAGAACTGCCCCCAGCACCATACACAACAAAAACAGCATGACCAATCATATGATGGTATTACTCCGATGCCAGAGCTGCTTCAAAAGGCCTGAGGGAGGAGGGAGGCATTACACAGAGTCTGTGGAAGTAGAACCCACCCAGCAGCAATGGCAGTGATGTTGTAGTCGCCCGGCAGCAGCAGACGGTAATAGTCTCCGAAGCGCCCTGTAGTTATGTTGTGATTGATGCCCACCACGAGAATCCGGATGTCTGGCAGCGCCGCCCCATTCCTGGCCTCCTTCACGTAGCCTCTCACTCCGATGTGGGCCTACAGCAGAGAAACACAGACACAACTATAAAACAAAACCTTGTAAAGTTAAACAATTGAAGACTGCATATATTCCACTTGATAGCATTATCATAATTTGGTCTAGGAGGACCAGATCATGTGTTCCTGGAGCTGGGGGACTCACCTGCTCCATGTAGGCCAGCAGAGCCTGGCGATTGTTCTCCCATTCACGGGGCAGCTGGGAGGCAAGGGGGTACTTGCAGCAGCTTAACTCCATCGTGACCTCTAGGCAGTTTCCATGGACATAGTTGAAGTCCTGCATGCCCCCTTTGAAGAAATAAAAATGATGTTTTAAACATTATGATCAGTTTATTATGATATGACATTATGACAAATCTTGTCAAGAGCTCTCAATGATACTGATGCAATTCAATGCTGGTGAGATCATGGCAGACTTGTGAATGTCTTGACCATGAGCGCAAGAAAGGGGATAAGACCCTGGTTAAATATTTTACAACTCTGAGGGGCGCTGAGGTGCAAGCGGATAACGCACCCAATGATGAGGCACCTTTACCGACCGAATCATAGTCATTTCCCGATCCCACCCAATCTCTCTCCTACTCACTTCCTGTCACTCTTCACTGTCTGGTCAGAATAAAGGCAAAAAGTGAAAGGTGAAGAGTGTGGGTGAGAGTGGGTGGGGGGCTGTTTGCAGCGGCTTGGTGCCCCTGGAGCAAACTGACCAGCTGTGTGTTCTCCTGTAAAAAGCCCAGTGGACCGTTGTCACCGTGGCCCACATGACTGGGGGGATGGAACCTCGTAAAAAGGGGGGGGGACAGAAACCAGACACTTCTGAAAGAGAAGCCACCCTGTTTTTTTGGAAAGCAATCCAGGTCCTAAAGTAGCACAGATACCAACACACGCAAGAGTAATGTCCCATAAAGAGTGGGTCAAGTCACTTCAGCTCATGTCGTCAGTTCACCAAAGGTGAGAACAGTTAGCCTTCCAAATTGGGACTGGGCAGGAGCTGATTAACAGATTACGTAAGCCACACCGCAAAGTCCAAGCACGGAGACCAACAGGAAGTTTTGTACTTACTCACAAACCCGTTAACCTCTGACTTGTCTAATCTGAAAACTGCTGGACAATTTCACAACCGTTGACAACCACACAGGGGAATTACTTTCAGGAACTTGATCACTTTTCTTCACACATAACACACAGGTCATCACAAGCACTTTGGCGACCAGTGATGGCAGTGAAGGGGGAATAGGATGCATGCTGCGCACGGGGCCATGAGCCGTGAGCGGTAATCACTTGAGGGGGGGCGGGGGGGCAGATAAAAACGCAATCACGATTAAGGCTTGGGCTAATCCCACCGGGTTTATGCATGCACTCACCCTTCCCTTGCACAAAAGCGACAGGAAACAGCAGCATCAGAGGGCAGAGAGCAGCACACCACACAAAGAAAGAAAGAACTAAAGAAAGAAAGAACGAAAGAAAGAAAGAACGAAAGGAAGAACGAATGAAAGGAAGAAACAAACAGTCAGGAGGAGGATCATGGCTCTTATTTGCAGTTGCAAAGTGGCTTGGTAAACTATATCCACTTAGCATCTTGCTGTTGTGGTTATGTAGTTCCTTTCCAGAGAACTATTGAGCAATGGTGGTGATTTTGCATTTAATCATCTTGAAAACCACATGACGCACTATCCAACAAAGGTACTTTCACATCATTTATTTTAACATTGGCTCCATACAATACAACAGAGGAGTTGTCTGTGAGAGATGACCAAGTCAAACTTAAACAAAGGCCTAGACAGAATGAGCTCACCACCTTCCCCCTCCAGCTAGAGTTTCAAGTTTACATGAGGGTGCGTGGCAAAATGCTATCTCCTAAATCAACAACAGATGCAACACACTGGATGTTGATTCATTATCAGCAGATAAACATGCCTCCGCCTCAGGTCTCATGCTGGGATGGGGAGCGGACAGAATAATAGAGTTTAGTCGGCCGATGCCAGGCTGCCCCCCCACCCCCAATACATCCCTAGCCACACCCCTCCACACACAGGCCCAGAGCCATGAGCAAACAGAGTCAACAGAGACAAAGCCGACCCCACCCGAACATATCCGCAACCACGGTCAGCCTCCGTCTCAGTGCCAGCAGCCCTGCACAACAATACACCCTGGAGGTCTGAAGCCCAACACACACACACACACACACACACACACACACACACACACACACACACACACACACACACACACACACACACACACACACACACACACACACACACACACACACACACACACACACACACACACACACACACACACACACACACACACACACACACACACACACACACACACACACACACACACACACACACACACACACACACACACACACACGACAATTGGTGCCTGGGTGCCAAATCACATGAGAGCACTCCCCGGTGCTCTGTCTGAACTGTGTACATGCCAGACATAAATCACAATTCACCCAACATGCACTACACCTGCACAGTAGAGCTAATCATGTGTCATCACTGATGTATGACATGTATGCTTCTAAAATATCCATCAAACTTCTCAATAGAATACTGCAAATGTGTCACCACACCAAAACCAGTAGATGTGAAGAAATGAATCACAATTCACTCAACATTCACGACACCTGTAGAGTGGCTAAGCATTTGTAATTGTCAGGCCATAAATATGATGTGGTGCATCATGTACGCTGGAAACAGTCCTATGCTATGTTTGTTTATTGGGGGAAATTATTTGGATGCTTCAATACACAGCAGGCTTCTGCTATGCAAGTCATTCCATGCACTTGGCCCTGCATGGATATGATTATAACTATGCAGTGTGAGTTTGTGTGTGTGTGTGTGTGTGTGTGTGTGTGTGTGTGTGTGTGTGTGTGTGTGTGTGTGTGTGTGTGTGTGTGTGTGTGTGTGCAAACACTACTCTGCAAAGCAAACTACTAGGCACATTCAAAAGCTGAGTAAAGAGTGCCATGCCATCTCCCCATTTAAATCAGCCGTCATGTGGCCTTACACTGAACAGCCTGATAAGTGGCCACAGGGGAAATCTCACATCTCCCATGCAAATACTTTCCCTTATCAATCACATGAGTTGTAGAGTGTCCTTTCATTTAAGACTGAGGTGTGGTTGTGATCAGCCATTTGCATTGGGATAAACACAATTCAACATAGGCAGAATTATGTCAATAGACATCAAAGCCTGTAATCCACATCCGTATTTAATGTAATAATTATTTTAAAAGGATGTGACGGCAGTTTGAGCATTAACCTTTGCACAAAAGCATCTGACAAATACCATAACCTACTAACCTAGTTTATAGTCTGTTAACAAGGCTGTCAATTTCAGACCCACCATACTTGAGATCCTGTGCACACCCTTGTGTGATTCATTAAAACAAGTTTGACTCTGCAGCCATCTCTCTCCTCTCCTTTAAATCTCTATTGGGTTCAAAAATGAGCAGTGGCCCACTGACCCGAAGCAAGTTGATTGCCCCGTCACTGGCCTGGTGTGGCAACTGTCATTTTTTCCACCAATCACCATTACAAACATGAAGTACTGGGGAATGTTTTTTTTTGTTGGGACACTGATTAGAGCGCCTCACTGGTCTTACAAGGGTTGTTTTTACTTTCAAGGAGTAAAACCACCTTGTCTACAAGCAATTCCTTATTTTCCTTGTACAACCACAATTACATTGTGTTTCAGAGAAATGGACCCAGTCTCATGATTTGTTTCAATTCATAGATGGCTGTAGGCCGGCTTAACATTGCATGCACGGCTGGGTATTAATCTGCCTCCCCTGGTTAAAAACATCTACTGCTGTCTTCACCTTTGTTGTGCACCTTTGCCTTTGCTCTGCAGTCAGAAAAATCAACACGATATTTGTAAAATAAAATCTTTTGAACAGTGTGTGCAAGTGGCACATCTATCAACAACAAAGAATTAAAAGAAAGATTAATATCCCCTCACAATGGCGAGGGCCTCTTGAGAGCCCGGAATATGACTCATTATGATGGCGTATAGTCTGGCATCGGGCAGTCTTCAAAGGCTCTCTTTCCGATACATTGACTGCAAGGTCCCAAATTTAGCCTCGGTTTGTAACAAGTCTGCCACCTCTAACTGCAACATCAGTCTTCATTTAACACTGCCTACAGCACATTGGACAATGGATGTAAACAGGGCCGACACACACCATTGTTTGGGGACAGTGATGCTTGAGCGCCTGTGCACAACTGTTGCCAAAAACAACCCTCTGGGTGACAACATGAACCTTTCCAAATAACTAATTTGGCTAGAGGGCTAGGAGCATTAACACAAAACAAAAGGAGAATCTCAAGCAGGATACGATTAACAAAAGGCCCTGTTTTCACAGCAAACGAAAGCCTTTGTCATTGTGTCATTTGCTATCTGATTTACTCTAATCTGTGAATCAGTGGCAACATATGGACACTTGCTTAACGTGAGGCTGAATTCCTGCCCAAACACCTGGACAACCACCTCGCTTCACAATCTCTTATGCACACTCATGCACGCGCACACACACGGTGCCGAGATCAGATTGTGAGCTGATGGAAAGCAGAGTTTCCGGTTTCATGACACGACACAGCATGGTGGAAAACCTCAGGGTACACACTCTAGATCAGGTTCCTGTCTGGCATGGATGCTTCTCCATCTGACCAGGGAGGAGCGGTGAAACACAAGGAAGACAGAGAGTAAGTTTGTTGAAAAAAACAGGTAGAACCTGAAACCTGAACTGCTTCTTAACAATACGAGATGGATAAGCAGTGTTTTCCATACATTGACTTATTTGTGGCGGTCCACCACAATATCAACATTGACCACCACACAATTACACAAACTAAATTGTGCTTAAATCTGGTCAGCATCATAACCACGCTGTGCTAGTTTGTTAAAAACTGTTGTATGCAAGTTAATTCTGCAAACCAACCACCACAAATAGAATTCATTTCTGTGGGAAACACTGATAAGCGAGCTTGTCTTGGATGTCGAGATGGATAAGTGAGCTTGCCTCGGATGTCTGGGTTGGTGTTTTACCGTATGGTCTTAAAGTATGGGCTTACAGCTGAGGTCCAGGGTACATGATGACCTTTTACATGTACCATAGTAGTAGAGAAAACAATATTGATACTGCTTCACACAACCCCAAGTTGCTGAGCATCATACATAGGCTTCAATACATATGGTTAAATCAGGTTAAACATACTTTATGTGTACCTTCAAAATAATCTCTGGTTCTTAGGTTTAATGAATGAGGCCTGCAGCAAACTTGACACAGTCAATTATCAAGGAATGTATGGCAAAATCCTTTGAGAAAAGGCTGAAATACAAACCCAATGCAGGCTTTGTCACTATAGTAACTGAGAGCTAGTATAGAAGCTTACTCTTTGGTCACACTGTGAGATGGAGAGATCCATTGAACACCTTTCTTACCAGATACATCATACCACGCAGCACCGTTCGTGATGCCGTCTTTGAAGCGCTCGGTGGGGTCGTCCGGACAGTTGGGTTCGCCTTTGTCCATGGCAGGGTTGTTGGTCGCATAGACCCGAGCCAGGTGCCTGAAGAGAGCGTCGTCTGATGACCGACTATAGTGCCCCTTATTCGGATGGGAGGCGGAGTCATCAAATGGGTAGCTGGCCACTACTGTGCCCCCATGGAGATTCCCAGAAAGGACAAACCTATAAATGAGATGCACAATTATTATGTCGAGATGTAGCCTACTGACATGAGGATGTCAATGTCTCAGGCCAAAATATTGAGCATCACAGGATGGTTATATGTACATACATATAAACATATTAGTCACAGCCAACTTGAATTGTTAGGCCTACTTGATTGTCTTTGACGTGTGTAGCAAGGCAAATTAATAGATAGAATTAAAAAGGTATTTGTGCACTGAAGGTCCACACATGTACAAAGATGTTGAGAATTTCAACACCCTTTTGAGAGCAAGACCCAAAAGAAATAAACAAACAAGACATATCTCTATCCTTGTTTATCCGCTATAGTATAGGCCTACCTCCTGATGTCTGATCTCATGATTAGCCTAATACAGTTTATAGGACACATAAACTAGGCCTATGCTTTCATATTAGAGGTTTGTCTATTCAGACTTAGCAGAAACTATTTTGATGAACTGAACTCTTTGTGATAGCCCCAAGGCTACATGTCATGTAATGCAATGTTAAATATGAGTGAAAAACACTTACGTGATTAAACTACCACTTAAACTACCAACACTAGACCTACTCTTTGGTGCAATGCCACCTTTAAATAACTAAAAGAGAGAAATGGCTACATAGTACATTACTTGTTATCTAAGATCCATTTTATCACAGCGTTGACTTCTGGTATTTCATCTTTCTGGACATGTATGTCATCGAACTGGTCTGGAAAACTTCTGTTGAGGTCATGATTGTGAGCATTCTCACGACCACCGGCGTCACCGGCGCAGTCTCCCTCCACAGACTTCTCAAAGCCATCTGGATTCATACTTGGCATAATGTAAATATCCGTGCTGTTGATCAACTCAGTCACCCGCGGATCAGAGCCATATTGGTCAAGTAAATATTCCACCAGATACACTAAAACCTGTCTAGAAATAGTTTCATCTCCGTGCATGTTTCCCACGTATTTGACTTTAGGTTTCCCGGGGAGATCGGCATTAGGATCCTTTGTGATTCGCATGACCCAAAGCTCTCGCTTCATCACAGACTGGCCAATGCTGGATAGATTGGCAAGATGAGGATATTTCATCGCCAGAGATTTTAGCCGTCGGGTAAGATCATCATAGTTGTAATATCTGTTGTATGATTCCCCCTCATCTGGCGTACTGCCTTTCAGAACCCTCGGCGTAGCAACAGCAGTGACGGGGTTGAGCGAGGTGATGGAAACAACAAGAAAGAGAGCATAAAGTGAAATACATAGTCCCGTATGAAAACGTAGCTGCGCTTCTTTTAATCGCGCCATGTCCCTCCTTGAGAATCTTCTTCCTTAACCATCCAACTTTCTAGAAATGTGAAAATTGATACGCCTAAAATAGAAATGTCGCTACCTTCTCTTTGCCTAACGCCTTCCTTCTATTTTCGACTTATAACTTCCTGTTAACCTTTCCATGGGAGGAGTTTGATCCACTGACCAATAACAATCAGCTACTCGGTTCGCCTTACATATGAGTGGTTTGATAAGATGTCACTATTCTGAGGGCGGTGCTTGCTATTTAAGGTCGTTATGGTCGTGACGTGTGAACTGTTTTACCTGATAGATGTGAACAATCAAGTGAGCATGCAAGATGGTGTTCTCACAGCCACGGCTCATAATTTAGCAGATTATGCCTAGGCTATGCCTTAAAACAAAGTTAGCTTTCATAATGGGCAAATCTACTCCAAATAATCTCCAATGTAAAAAAGTATATTGCTTATCAGTGTGAAGACAGGCTCACACAATCAAAACAAATCATAAGACCATACAAATAGGCTAAGGGTAAAGTAAGTTTCAGGATTTTGAATGACCATACTTTATCTCAACCAGTGTATCTATAGCCTAGGCTACATATTATAACAGTTTAAATTAGCCACAATTTTGATGGTAGGCCTAATCATCCTGTGACAGCCAGGCCTTAGAGACTGTAATTTTACTGTCTACAGTCATGATACTCATGGTTTCTTACTCCATTTTGTCCCCCTCTCCTGCAGATGTGCTAAATTCGCAGACATAGGCTACAGTTGGACATTCATCAAGGGATTCCAGTGGGTTTCTTCACTCTAACCCCCCAACACCCCCCCCCCCCCCCCTCCATACACACACCCCACCCCTACACACACACGCCTCCCACCACACACATACAGCCTACTGACAATTCAGTTTATAAACTTGTCACTACTCATGTCTCTTCACTCATGGCTGCAATATCTGTTCTGTCCTGCAAGAGGCAGTGTGTAAATGGTTAACACACGTGTGCCTGCCAGCAATGTGGCAATTTGGTGGTGTTTGATACAGCAGCATCTGCCAAGTCTTTCAAAATACTGAAATTGACTGTGTGCATATAACAAGGGAAGTTGTGGTTTTGACCAGCATTATCACTTCTCAGAAACTCAATATGCACATTTATGCAAACATGCACACACTCTTACAAATGCACTGACACACACACACACACACACACACACACACACACACGTGCGCGCATACAGTACACAGACACGTACACAGTGGAGTGGTTTACATGCTCATACTGTTTATTGATCACTTTTGCACATATTGCACAGTGACGGCGTTAAGGAGCAAAGACTGAGTTGCATCACAAGCCCGACACAGATCATTTCTGCTGGGCTGCTTTTCTCTTGCATGGTGGAAATAAAAGTGCTGTAAACTCAAGTTGGATAGCACCAGGTCGTCAGCCTGTGATCTTTGAGTTCTAACAAGCTGGGATTGGAATGCTAGGGTGTAAGAGGCAGAAAAAGCACAGGGGGAGAGGAGGAGGAGGAGGAGGAGAGAAGATGAAGACGGTTATCCCTCTCACTGCTGGATCCGGCGCAGAGACTGGATCTGGAAAGTCTGAGCGTGGGAGCCCCACTCTCTGTAGTGTTTGTACTCGCCGCCATGACGATCACACTCCATTATGTACTGGTAACCACGGTATCCAGGGTACTGGTAGCAGACCCAGCTGAGGAAGGGGAAAATGAGCAGAATGAATGAGCCAGTAGCAAGGTCATATGAATAACACGCCTGACACAACTATATATATTGTATGTTGTCTATATATTGTCAGGCCTGGTAGATAAATCATTGATCTGAACCTAATTCCTTGTCAGTACTGCTTGGCCAAATACACCTGATTTGAAGGCCAGTATGAACAAGCCTTCAGTCACAATCATGACTGCACATTCAGTGGAAATTCTCATTTAGTATTTTAATGCAAATTTGACCTATTTCCCTTAAACAAATATATCAGTAGGTAAAGATATGTGACCCACTTTCAGTGTTTTATTTTTTATTTTTCTGAGGACACAGAACAGAAGATGCATAGGCCTACTTACGCTCCACCCTGGATCTGCATGGATCCGATCTCATTATTGGGCCAGCCCATAGCCTGAAGAGAGGGGTAGTCATCGTTCATCTCCCACTGGCGGCCGATGAAGTTCTCTCCTTCAAAGACAACGATCTTGGACTCCTTGTGGTTCTGCTCAGGTGATAGAGAGACAAGAGATGCTTTGGCAGATAGTTCTGTTTCAGACAAGAAACCTCTCTGTGGTAGGCTACACAGAATTAGCCGTGCTTGTCGTTGTATATAAAAAAAACTCATTAAAAACAGAAGCTCCTTGGTTCATCTTGTCTCTTTTTTCCCTTTAGTATCAAATCGTCAAAAGGGGAAAAACTCACAGCAGAGCAGATTGGGCGGAAGGACATCAGCCTCTCAATGTGGTAGGCATTGCTTCCACTCCAGGATTCCCAGCGAGGATAGTCACCCCTTTCCAAGACAAACTGTTGCCCACAGAAACTGGAATGCTCATAGCCCGCCCAGCTACAGATACAGACAGATGCAGATATACCAGAATATGTACAAAACACTGAGGAGAATTATTTCAATTATTTTTTTATATTCAACTTGAATGTACAGTAACCTCCTGTGTGAGGTGGCTTTTTCAAGCAACAGGTACACAAGTAGGACATTATGTGTCCTGTTCTAACAGATGTCTCTTCCTCACCATATCTTATACTGTGGTCTACTCTCTTTTGACTAAATGTACTTCTACAGTCAATTGCTCATTAGGGTATAAAACAGTTTATGTGTTTAATTGTTGCAGTATGCTGTATTCAACCAATGTACTTACAGTCCATTACGAATTAGGGTATAAAACAGTGTATGTGTTTAATTATTGCAGTATGCTAACCGTAATGTTTCTGGCTGGGAATAGTGTGCTTGTGCAAAAGTAGTATAGAGAAACCTTCTGACTCACGCTCCACACTCCACCTTCAGAGAGCGGATGTTGTCATAGCCACACTCCATAATGTTCTGGCAGGACGCGGTGAACTCCATGCGCTTTCCTTGAAAGTTCTCCTGGTCATAGACTGTGATCTGAATGCATGGGCACACATACATTAGGTGCATATGGAGTGATCATGTGTGACAGAGCATACAAACATGCAAAGAAAACTCAACACTTGTTGACGTCAGGGTAGTTGTATGTGATGGCATGCAGACTGATGCAAGGAAAATGCAAGGAAATCCTCTTGCCAAGGTCATGTTGTTAGTGTGCGTGGTTCCTGTTTTGTCTGTGTCGATAAATGCACAAATGCTGACTCACCTTCCATGGTCCCATTGGCATGGGATTAGTTTGAGCCATGCTGTCCGATTTCTCAGTGTTGATTGACCTGCACATCAGACACATCAATATACGTACACATACAGACATGCAAAAACACGAGATACATGAATATAGAAATATTATAAAGCATTAACTGTGCACGTGTTTATATGTATGCTACTTCAAAAAGCACAAACCATCACATAATGATTATGACAAAAATGCTACAATTGCAATTGCAACTATGAACAAACTAAACTGCTCACTCAAATCAGATCTTTAAGTGCATGCCAAATTTGATTTAATTTAGATATAATTTGATATACAAATGTTATTTTCAAAGTATGTCATTGTAAGCAAAAGGTATAGATACATGAGCTGTGGACATCAGTCCAAAACTAAGACAGAGCTATTGTCTGTGAGGATGGAGTGAGATGTTTAGAGTGAGAGTTGTGTTTTGGTGAGGAGGAGGAGGAGGAGCGAAAGAAGCCTCCCGTGTATTGTTTATCACGCTTCGGTCCCCAAAGATTTCTATGCGTCAGCAAAATGCTAAATGGAAAATGTCAGCAATGGCTAAAAACAACTGAGGTGGAGGGCTTACCTGACCTACCCAAAAATAGCTGTGTGCATTCGGGGGGCTCCACACAACGGTCTCTTGACCCCCGGGACATGGGTCTATTTATACATGGCCTGGCTGAATGGTGTCCAGCACCACAGGCCCGGCAGGAGTCAGCACATTGCGACCAGCGGCATTGTTTCAGGCTGAGCCGCTGGCTTTAGTCCCCCTGCACAAAGCGAGCAGCCGTGTGGCACTGAGAGTGGAGGGCACGGTGCCCATTGCCAGGGTGGCATAAGTCTGAATCCCATGACGACTGCCACCATACATGCTTGAGTGGGAGGGTAGAAATGGCATGTAATGATGAGAAGAGGAAGGATGGTGGTGTGTTGTGTCAGACTTGTTTTCATCACAGCATGGGGCAGATGCAGTTTATGGTTAAAAGCAGCCAGCATATTCAAAAGAGACAGTATCCTACTAAGCGGTTGACCTGTTCTAATGTTTGTCCAAGCTAATAATGGAGCCTCATTCAAATCATGCCAACAAGCTAGCCTTGAGCGAGTAATCAGTCTAAGCACATGCAAGCCCCCTCTCACCAAAACCTTGCAATCACCCTGTGACATCCACCTCAACTGACCCCTCTCTGTCTGTCTCTCTCCCATTCTTACACGTGTGGCCGGCCCGCCCACACACACATGCATGCGCTCGTACGCTCATACACACGTACATGCACGCCCGGTCGCCATCCATGCTCGGCCCACTCCTTTTCACGCTATGCAAAGCATCCTATTCATGCCCTGAGACAAGGCCATTGTGAGTCAGGCTGAATGAGGCGATGTGAGGGGTGGGCCCAGAGGGACACCTATTCAAGACTCAGGGCCAGTATGGGCTATGAAATATGCCTATGAATACTAATCATTCTTGTTAATGGGTGATAATAAGTCTTTAGGTGCAGCTAACTAACCACACACTGGCAAATTATTATTAATATCCCATACTGTGATACACATATACTTTCCCCCCAGTCCACGAGCAGGTGAACATGTCCCTCACCACACTTGCTTACTCCTGACTTGGGCAGCAGGGTAAGAAATGAGCAAAATAGCAAAATAATCAGTTCAGAAGCTCAGCTAGCCGCAGGGAGCACAATGCCAAAGATGAGGTCCAGATTGTCATGCTCTGGCGCACTGGACACTGGCCCTTCGGAGCGACTACTGTTAGGCTATGTGATTGAGGCCGGGCAGAGGGAACAAAACCCAGTGGTGCGCTGGCTGGGCGGTGGATACAATACTGGCAGCGCGCAAAACAATAACAGTGATATTTCCTGCACAAAAGAGGGGATGGTGAGGAACCTCCTGAGGTCAGCAAATCACCCACCCAGCCACAAATTTGGAAGAGAGAGGGACAGAGAAGGGGACCGAGAGAGGGATAGAGAGATGGACAGAAAGAGGGACAAAGAGAGGGATATAGAGGGGGACAGGGAAAGAGATAGAAAGACATAGTGGCAGAGAAGTGGGGTGGGGCAGGGGCAGGGACAGAATGGATGGACATAGAAAATAAAGAAGAAGAAAGGGATGGAAGACAGGAAGACAGAGAAAAGGGATGGAATGAGAGGAAGAGAAAGAGAGAGACAGAGAGTGAGAGAACAAACAGAGCTTTACTGCTGATAGTGATACATGCACAGTGGAGGCCTGGGAACAAAGCAGTGTGCCGAGTCAGCAGTGCTGTGGGGATGAGCCCCACTCACCACGCCCTCCTCCGTCCCTCCCTTCTCCCCTCCCCTCCCCTCAACAGCACAACCCTCCCGTCCAATGGCGCTGGGGGGGGAGCCAGGGCCGCAGGCAAAAGCCTCAGGATATATATGTATATATATAACCCCCGCGCTGGCCTAGGGTGCGCACTTCACTTGGGCCTCGCCCTCCTCTGCCTCCAGTCCTCCTCTTACATTCCAGTCCTCTGTACCTGACTACAGCGTGTTCGGTGAGACTTGTGCTCGGGGGGCTTTTTTCACGCGAGGGAGAGGGCGGGGGAATCGGATCGTGAGGTTGCCAGGGGAGCCAGGGACCGCCAAAAAGGAACGCCTCCCTTGCTAAACTTTGACTGGATATGAAGTTGTCACTGCTCAGGGGGGAAACCTGAGGAGGAATGAAATGTCACCACATTTTAAACTGGGACCAGTGGCGAGAGTTACTGTGGAGAGATACTGTAATGTTTGTGGTCCACAGCAACTTGCAAATAGGACCTGCCATGACTGACAGGCCATCTTGTTGTTTGCAGTGATCGCTGTAAAGCTGTTATGGTGCTATTTTCAGCATGATTTGGACTGACATTTGGCTGATGTTGTGAATTATGTACAGAACTAAACAACAGTCCAGGAGAGGCTAAGAGAGAGTAATTTGTTTTCTGCGTAGGAAGGTGCATAGTGATGGAGAAGCAGTCGATAGCAGTAGCCTACTACCATCCTACTATCATCCTCATTTTTCTGTAGCCATATTGATGTTTGCATTTTAAATATTCGATTGAACTGCAAGATAGGCGTGATTCACTGATATGTTAAGTGATTGTAAATTTTACATGATGGTCACCCTTCACTTACTGTTTGAATTCTAATGGACATTATGTCAGTTTTCAGGCCACGCTCTCCCAATGCTGCAAATAAATCGGTCATTCATGGGCTTTCAAATACAGTTTTCATCACAGTAGAGTCAAAAGGAAACTTCTGGATTTTTCAACCTGGGCCCTATTTCTAGGTCCACGTTTTTAGTACAAAAGACAAAAATGATATTTTGAACCTGAAAAATTCACAAAAAGAGTCCAGGTTAAATACTTTTGAAGTGATATGAGTAAATGAGAGTTAGCTGTATTACTATTATTTTTCTCTCTGTAACTTTGCTCACACGGTTCCCTTCTCTCTATTTGGCTACAGCTTCAGCCATGTCTCACTCCGCTGTCCAGGGAAGCATCGGGAGCCACTCTGCCATGGGGTTCCGCTCCCACAAAGTAGGTCAAAAGTGTCCCCACAAACAGGCATATACTGTACAGACGTGTACACATACACACATACACACACTTACACACTTACACACACACACAACCACACCACACTTATAATATTGCACAGCATTGATTATTATTACTCTCATATCTGGATCACTAGTGCACTTTGAATGAAGAAACCGTTGGGCAATGAGAGAACAGGAAACTGTAGAAGAATGCCAGTTGTGACGTTGGTATCTCCATTCACAGATTTACCTCTACGAGTTTGAGAATTTCCAAGGCCGCAGGATGGAGCTGACTAACGAGAACCGTAACCTGTGTGAGAAAGGCTTCGACAGAATCGGCTCCATCAGAGTGGAGTGTGGCCCGTAAGTCTTTACCAGTATCATCCCAGAGAACCGCAGTGAATATTCTATTTTATATAGGACATATTGGATCACTGACCAATGCCAGGATTTCCCCTGGTACCATTTATTACATCAGCTGCACTGAGAGGAATTGGCATTGTAGAGTTATCAAGAGCAATATACTATGTAAAAATTTACTTTTTTGTTTTAGTAAGTGACAAGTTAGATTTCTTTTTCATTGTATGGGGAAGAGGCTGTATTTTGATGGGGCCTTGTCTCTTGCAGTTGGGTGGGCTATGAGCAGCAGAACCTGACTGGTGAGATGTTCATGCTGGAGAAAGGAGAGTATCCCCGCTGGGACACCTGGTCCAACAGCTACAGGTGTGATCGCCTCATGTCCATTAGACCCGTCCGCATGGTGAGTACAGCACAATGGCCATCTATCTTGAAGGATGATCAAAATATCATCCGGTAATATTAAACATGAATAATCGCAAGAAAATATATTTTAGATTGACAGTATCTAAACATTATCCAAAAGGGTCGATTTCCTAGTCAGTAACACTGCTACTGATATTCTTCTCATTGCAGGACACTCAGGATCATAAGATCTGCCTGTTTGAGTGCATGAACTTTGAGGGACGCAAAATGGAGGTCTGTGATGAGGACATCCCCAGCCTGTGGTCTTACGGCTTCCAGGATAGAGTTGCCAGCATCCAGGTCCTCGGTGGAACGTAAGCCCTCCCCCCTTGTTTTATTATCATTGTCATAATCAGCATTGCATGACAAAAGACCCTTTTTAACCCAGTCAGCTGTTCTGATTGATCTCTGTGCAGGTGGGTTGGATACCAGTACCCTGGTTATCGTGGCTACCAGTACGTGTTTGAGTGTGGACCCTTCAAGCACTGGAATGAGTGGGGCGCACACCACCCCCAGATTCAGTCGATACGCAGAGTGAGGGACATGCAGACACACCGCCGTGGCTGTTTCGAGATGAACCCATAGGAGGGACAGTGGTTGCACGCAACTGGACAGAGGGACAAGGCCCTGTAGGAGGTGACCCCCTCCCCCCCTCAGGAAGACCTCCAGTCTTCTCAAGAGTTCCAATCATCTGGGAGCTGTGTTACTTTTTTTTTCCTAAAAGTGCCCTCTATCACTTTCACCAGTTCTATATTAAAGGGATTTTGGGAATCAGTCATAACACTGCCATAGCAGTATGGTGGTAGTAACTGACAAATACTGGAAGACTTAGAAAATACTGGTAATAGTGATGGAATGAAAATGAAAATGTTCTTTATTGCAACCCTATACTTATATTATTGGACACAGATTTGATATTTCCCACCATATTACAACTCTTTTAACCAAGAACAGTAGATCTTTAGTTTTGTTTATGACTTTGTTCATATTACAGCACCCCCTTTCTTTAAACTTTTATACACTTTTTTTCTCTTTTACATTTCTTAACTATATTCTAATTTGTTTGATTATATCAATTAAGTGAAAGGCTTTTCCATGCATTTATGTCATAAGGGTTTTGGCCCATTTTCGAGCCAATGTAAATCTTCTCAAAGCAGGCCTCACCGCCCTGACAGATCACTGTAGTGAGCACAATCACCCAAAAGAGGGCACTGTTCTGCCGCCCTGTTTTCAGATGTGGCCCAGATTTACCCCAAGGTCACATTTGCCACTTTAGAAACCCCTAAATGAGAAATTACCATGAGAAGTTTGCACTCATCGGATAGGCTCCACCAGGTTCGTGTAGAGCTCGCAAACTCGTAATGATCTCATATGTCTGCAGCTGGGGATATCTGTAAATTACACTTTCAGTGGAGGGGTCGCCGGATGGTGGAGTGCGTGTTTTCCGTGGACAGACTTTACACTCCCCTGTGACTGGCTGATCCTGCGGTCATGTTACACTGTATCTTTCTCAGGGATGCTGGCATCTGGAAAGCAACTTTCCTAAATGATAATAAAGATTTCAAACCTTAGAAATGAAAAGGTCACATACTGTTCCCTCTGTTTACAGTATATTTGTTGTCTACAAGTTGGATGTTTCAATTTCTGTAGATACCCCGCGAAAATATTTTTTTTTCTCCAAGGTCTTCATCAGTAGCCTATATGGTTTAAAATTATAGAAGTAATTTCCATTGGTTCTGCCATTATATCTGCAGTTATCCTATTAATGGTAACATTCAATTAACCTCACTATGGGAACATAATAGTTCTCAGTCTTAGAAAAAAGTTGCCAGAAATGTCAATTTTGGTCCATCCTCTACACAGTGGAACACCAACGCCTGCTTCCTTCCTTCCACCACAATACCGCTGCCAGTGCTGATCTCGACACCGCCAACAGCACTAGAGACGAGCAGATGCGCCAACGAGTAGCCGGAGGTTTAAAGGACGGGAGGATTTAAATTAAATAGGCCTACTGTGTGAAGCAACGGCTGATCCTTCGTGGGAGGGGGTAGACTCGGTATCCTTAGCAGCCTGAGAGGGGGAGGAGGTGCAGAGAATGAGCTATTCTTGTACCAGCAGAGAGGCTGTATGTAATAGCCAGGACGCGTCAAGCGCCAGTGTTTCGTTAAACGGTCATAGTTGGAGCGGGAGTGGAGGTATCGACAGCAACATTACCATCGCCAACAGTCCGTCGGAACCGGACTCCGAGTCGCAAGCGGCAATGAAAGTGAAGACAGGGTGCAACGCAACAGACGCGGGGGTCCCGGTTACAACAGAGGAGGAATTGGTTAAAAATAGTGTCATAACCCCGGAGGATGTATTGGGATTACAGAATATCACAACGAGTAAGTGACGCCTGCCTGTAAAATGTCATCATTGAAGGCGCGCGCTCAGCTTTGGTTAATTTCTAATAGTTTAACGACCTGCAAACCTGCAAACCAAAAGTGCTTTACCTCTGGTATGTCATGCCAGTGAAGTGTTAACACATCCTTGTGGCTATAGGCGAATTTATTTCTAATGTTTCGTGCCTTTTGTTGTCATAAGACAGCCATGAACATCAACACAACCCATGAGGAACTGAACAGTATTGATAGTGATGGAGATGGGGATTAGTGAAATAAACACTATACACTATAGCCTTATGCAGATGGTTGTCTGACCTTTTAACTATTCGTCTAGATCATAGTACATTGACATTCATATGTAATTACATGTTTTATATAACCTGGCAGTAGATTGAACATTTAGTGTGACCTTTTAAAGTTGGGAAATTAGTTTGTTCGCTGTGTGTGTGTGTGTGTGTGTGAGAGAGAGAGAGAGAAAGAGAGTGTGTGTCTGTCTGTCAAGTTGCCCAGACATGGTTGGGTAACAGGTAGGCTATTTTGTGCAACGTACAATGCATTAAGGCCTCTTTAAGTGAGGAACTTAACACACTGTCATTCCCATCGTCGGTTCATCTAACATTTGAGGAGATTCACAAGCATATTCAAAGATACTATAGCCTAATACCTAACTGTCAATTCATTAACTTATATGACATCTTCCTTTGCATATGTGTCTGTCTGATTATGGTCATAGAGCATATACAATACCCAATGCTCAATGTTTGCATTAGCTGCCTAATTCAACAATGGCTCTGCAAAAAAAAAAAAAATGTGATTGGGCTTCCAAGTGAAACCAAGGGCAAAGAGATTCCACTGACCATGTTTAATTGGCCATGCATAAAGAGTCTCGCTGAAGAAGAATGAACAGTGATATGGCTGTATGGCCATTTGAAATGGCTTAACCTGAATAATGGCATTAATTCAGCAGTTGCTCTCTCACGTATCTTATATAATTTGACATGGAATCAACCAGCAGTCATAACATCTCATGTATGTATTTTTCCCTGTTCCTTATTTTTATTGCTGGAACAGAACTCAAAGGAAGTAAAGTTAAGGAATGCCGTCATCTAAAAACACACACACACACACACACACACACACACACACACACAAAAACAATGCAACACCCCCCCTCCATATCCTGGCATTTGTGCTCAATTTCATTTGGTTTCACTCTTCCACACAGAGTAAAATGCCATATTAAAAAGCAACTTTATATACAATATGAAAGGCTGTACTAATTCCTTAGCCTTTTGGGGGAGAGTATGTCATGTAAAGAGTTCTGTTTGTAAGCTCACTGTGAAACTGACAGAAATGATTTTGCAGTGTTTTGATGGGCCATCGCAGCATGTCTCTGTGTGTGAGAGACCATAGCTATTGTATGTCAGAGGACTGCAGGACAGAATTTTGTGAAACCACAAAGCTCTCTCGCTTGTGTGACAACTTGGCATTCCTGACACCTGAAAGGCTGGGCTGAAGCCTACCTGTATACTGTGTGCAGATTGAAGAGGCATGGCAAGTAGACAGACAGAGACATGATTTGAGATTGGTAGATACAGTGATGTACTTGAAATATATTACATATGCGGCATACATGTTGTATAGCCACGACTATTCAGCTCTAAAAATTATGCATATGATGATTGAATTTGGAATATATATGTTATATGTATACAAACATTAGAAACATAACATCATACAGACCCATATCATTGTAAAATGACAGTAGTTTGAATTCCAGTACATTTTGAATATGTTCTGTGTCATTGCTCTCAATTTCACTCCCTCATGAAAATGAATACCTTCACTATTCAAAGGAATTAAATCATGCAAACACATTTAAAAATCTAATTAAGTTTAGACACAGGGAGCTAGGGGTCCGTTTGTGGGTAATATTTCTTCTCAACTATGTGTTAGTGATTACATAACTCCCACAGAACAGTTACTGGAGAGGAGAGATTTCAATTGTCCTGGACTAATGCTGATATTTATTAAATCGGATGATAGCTGATGTCTGTAGCCACATCCTGTCTCAGCTATAGAACTTTCAAAATGCTTAATTAATTTCAGGCAGTCAAGTCTTGGCCTCAAATGGCCTCTTGTAATGAGAACTGACCTGAGTTCCCCAAACACACACCACCACACACACATACACGCATGCATGCACACACACACCACCACACACATACACACATGCATGCACACACACACACCACCACACACATACACACATGCATGCACACACACACACACACACACACACACACACACACACCTCCACTTCAAGGGCAGTAGCACTCTGGGTGTGTGTTGAAGGGCAGCACCTGGAGCAAATTACCAATTTTCTCTGTTACGGAACCGAACACAGATATTTGATGATGTTGTGTAGAATCATTTGTTCTAGCAAATAATGTGAAAGGACCTCATCTTTTCCCCAAAATAAGCCTAGTTACATGTTAATAAAAAATGCCTTTAACCATTCACCAATAATCTGATAAATGTATACATCGGAGGTGCAAAGATATTTGCACGTAAACAGTGCATAGGACTGTGCATTCATGCCAGTACATTCATGCTGGTTTCCTCATTTACTCCACAGAGACTTTTGTCAACGTTTAACACTCAACCGCTATTAGACCTCAGGGAGATGACGTTTTTAATTCACAGTGCAGTGATCATCATCTCATCTGAACTCTAGTGAGGCCCGACCACTAGGACCAGAGCCAGAGCTCACCATGCACATCCTGTATGACTTAGTCATGAAAGACGTTAAACGTTTAAACCATTTGTTTCATACATGGTATTAAGAGATCACGCTGCAATGGCTGCTAATTTGAAAAGAGAAGGCGGCTCTGCTCACTGGCCTGGTTGATAGCATATCCCAAGGAAATGCCTCTTGGACCATTGGACACTGTGTAAAATGAAAGAATACTGTTAGTCCCGCCCTACTTCAGGATTCAGAGTGTTTAGCAAGGTTACTCAGCTGAATTCATTTAAATATTCCTATGGTATCCTTGTTAGTGAGGATGCCATATTTGGCTGACATCATTCACTTCTACTACTTTTACATTGTAGACACTATCTATAGCGTTTTTTGTAAACATTATTAGTGCAATAGAACAGTGGTACATTTGTATTAATTTTATTTTCATTATCCTTCTGTATACACATCACTAGTGCCTCAAATAGTGTGAATCTAAACCCACTTGAATGACCCTTTGCCTTTCCCTGGGTGATGCTGCCCAGAGAAGCCAGTGGAGTGGTGAATTGTTTTGCTACAGGCCGCCTGTCAGGGAGATAACACTCGTGCTCGGGCAGCCCACTGAAATGCCAGTCGTCGGGCCCGGGGGAAGGAGGTCTTTGTCTTGGCTCCGCCTGCCATGCCCCGAAAACATCCAACTTGTTTCACTCGATTCGCCCTTTCTCTGTTTCTTTACTGGACTGGGCTGCTGTGCCTTTGGTTGAATGACTGAGTGAGAATAAATGGCTGTAAACTCATCTTCCTTCCACCCCCAGCCAGTAGGCCTACGGTTGATTTTTTCCCATTAATGTTTTCCTTTATACAAGTGACATTTTCCCTTTGAAGATACTATCGGTTATTTAAACATCTGGGAGTTTTAAGATTGAATCTGATGGTGTCAAATTGTCTAAAATCTAGTCCTCTCTAAGCTCACTCTGTCAGACCCCACAAGTACTCCAGATTGGAAACTATTCCTCTACTAATAAGATATGAGGATGAATTCACTCGCCACATGTTTCAGAAAAGGTGGCCTGCGTCATTGTGAGCATGTGAGAACTGAAATATTGTGTGTGCCAATTCTCTGAAGCAAAAGGAAGTCTCTTCAAGGTGGGGTTGTTTCATAACCCAAATAGCTCGGCTGAGCAACAAGCTGCTTGACTTTAACAGAAGCTTGGCCAAATCAAGTATCTACTGCTTAGCTATGAAGCCACAGATGCATTGCTCTATATAGTGACACCAGTGTAGCACACTTTTACATGAAGGCCCTGCTGTTTAGTGTCATTTTATCAGTCGCACACCCTTGTCCGATGGAAGACATAGTGTGACCTTTCTCATGACAGGAGCAGTACAACAGAGGCCACAGACCACAGCGCTAGCGGTGGATTTAGTTAGGTCTCGGTCTGCTGCAGACGCACGCTGCCTCTAACCACCAGCTGACTCATCGGAGCGCTTTTTGTCGAGGTTTGTGAAAAGAGAAGCAGAGGTCTGAAACGGCATCTCCTCCCTGACAGACGGGAAATGCATTCTTCTTCTCTTGCCTCCTCCGGCAAAGCTGTCTTTTATGCACAGCAACATCATGAGACTCAGTGATTTCAGTAGATGCAATCAGCCATCAGAGAGTTTGTATTTGCAACAAAACAACTAAACATCAACTCTCCCCGCCGCATATGCCCATGAACATTGCCATACTTGTAGCTACTTACAAGGTATCTAATGTGTACTGTATATACAGTGTGTGTGTGTGTGTTTGAGGTTTATGGTGGTTGCCTGTTCACTGAGCTATCTCTATGTCTAAAGAAAGCCTATGGCTGACGCTCTAACTCCTGACTAATCACCTGGATTATAGTCTATAAATGGCTTCTGCTCTTGATTAAGGCCACTCTCAGTTCATTTTGTCACCAGATGGATCCCCTGTGTCGATGGCAGGGTTAAATTGTTCTGCTGTGTCTTCACAACCAGACGTCTAGAGAACAGAAATGTCTTTCAGCGTGTTTTGCTTCATTAAGTTGATTCAATTGAATAATGATTACTTTGCTCTTAGTATTTCTTTTAGTTTAACATAACATCCTCTCTGTATTATTCAAGATGTCAAAAATGGAGCTGTGTTATTAGGCTATTTTATTTGTTTACCTCAATAGGGCAGGTGGTGAGGGAAAGCAGGCAGATATTCCGTCTTGACATCAGAAAGCACGTTGCTAGGTGACAGTATTAGAGGAAGTGAAGTGTGGCAGCACTCAGGTTATGAATATGAGCCAGATCAACGATAACACTCAGAGCTGTCAACTACCTCTAATATGCAGGCCCACTTCAACCAGTACACAATAGGGCAAGTGGCTGGTGTTAGGGTGAGATACAAAAACATCTGTATGGACACTCAGAGACATGATACTTTAAGCTTTTTGCAGTAAGGTTTCACAGGAATAATCCATGGAAATGGCCTTTGATATTTAAAATGTCGCCACCATATAAAAAGCAAACTAGGATCTGGTTGTTTAGATCTCTACTTTGAGCTCATTACCTCTGATGAATCATCTCTTGCTCATAGAGGCAGAAATTATATTAAAAAAAGAAGATATTTGCCGGTTTGAAAGAGGAAGACTATTTCAGTGTTATTGTTCATGGGAATAGCCTGTTCCCATTAGTTGTTGAGCAGATAGAATTGGTGGTTTTGAGACACCACCTAGTAGAAACCATTTCAGATTCCATTTGTCCACCTTTTGAATTTGTGTCCATAATGTCTGTTATTCCCCCACTCCATCCACACAATGGAGACTGTTATCATCAGCTGCTGCAGCTGTAGCCAATAGCCTATTTGATCATATTTTCTGGCGTGATTCATGTGAGGGGTTGAGGAGAATCTAGATTTCTTGTGTGATGTTAAAGCCTGGTGCTCATAGGTCCTCTTGCCAGAAACAGCTCCACTCCTCAGCCACTCCAGCACCACAGGGTTTCTCCAAATCAGCCCAAGGAGAATGTCATCATTAGCCAGGGCTTGGGCTCGCCAATGGTTGGCTGATTACGGAGAATCAAGGGACTGTCACTGTAAGAGCATTAAGTTATGTAACTTCAAATGTCAGGCTTTAAAATGTATTGACATGCCCTCATCCTGAATAAACAGATGGGTTATCTTTTATCACAGTGGACAATAAGGATCACCACTATTCACCACTGTTTTCTTTTTATTATGATCTTTACCTTTTAACTATTCTTTGACTATATTGCCCTTCTATGCTTTTATTTGTTATTATTGTTTGGTTTTGTTTATGTAAAGCACATTGAATGACCTCTGTGTATGAAATGCGCTATATAAATAAACTTGACTTGACTTGACTATTGCAGTAATAAAGCTTTTACTTAGGAAGCTGAAATTTGCTGCTGGTACTTTCTTGATTTTAGTTCACTCTCATGTTAGACATCTTTTGTATTTTGTTTTATATCTGTTTCATTCATTATCTTTTATATCATGAAACACATTCTTATTTAGGCATATGTGTTACCACATCAGAGTTGGGATGCCAAGCCAGTTAGTTATTATGCTCACTGTGAAAAGGTAGCTGAGACTCATTGACAGACTCACTGCATGATGATATCACTATGGTGACAGGAGATGCCATGAGAGCCAAGCGCCCCAAGCATGAGAATGATGTTTAGCGCTGAAGTGGGACTTCAAGTGTCAGGGCCGATCATGACCAAGGCATGGGTAGTGTCAGTTAAACAAGCACCCTTGGACCTTAGAGGATCTTGGCTGACCAATAAGCAGTGGTGTGGAAATGCATATCTATATTTACCACCAGTTTTTTTAAGTGAACCCTGCAGCCTTTTCTTGTATTTGTCACTGTGTGTTTGTTTGTTACTAAGGAGCCTCTAGTGAATTACAGTTGCTGTTGCACTCTCACTTTAACTTATTGATTCTCCATAAATATTCCGGAAATTATTTGTAGGTCATTTTAGAGTAAACTGTAAAAATGCTGATTACTTTATACTGTGGTGTGCGGAATGCTTTGACAGTGTTTCAAGCTCAATACAAGAACAATTGTTTGTTGGTGTTTAAGCAGGAGAGCTACTTACATTCATAAATCTCTTCATTGGCATTCTAGCAAGCATGTGATGGCTTGTCTTCTTGCTGTCTCACTCCTCCATACTTACCTTCCTGCCCCTGAAAATACACACACATTATGTTGGCTGTGTGTGTGTGTGTGTGTGTGTGTGTGTGTGTGTGTGTGTGTGTGTGTGTGTGTGTGTGTGTGTGTATGAGAGAGACAGAGAGAGAGAGAGAGATTACTGTACATGCATAGTGTTATCTAATGGCCATTTTGTTGTCCTCTAAAGCTTTTGAGAGCTGACTGCCAAAAGACATCTGCTGTGAGGAAGTGAGGTAACGAGTTTCCAAAAAAAAGAGAAAGTTACCCATAAACAAAACAATAGCCTACTTAAAAGATATAAGAATGTAGTCAAAAAAGGAGATTACTACAACAAGAATGTGAACAATTTAAGTATGTCATTTCTAGGTAAAGGGGGTTTGAAAGCACATCAGGGATTGGCAATGAACTTAATAGAATGGCCATTAAGAATGTGACTTCTATAACCACAGTTCTAAAAATGAAAATGTTTCTGATTTTAATATCAATAAGAACAGCTTGAAACTCAGAAAATGCCTGAGCCCCAATGCCTTCAAGAAACACCACAGTCTTGCCCTTCAACAAAAAAAGAGCAATTTCATTAATTCATCACACAAGAGAGCCATCTGAAAGCCCACAGACGTTAGCAGATATGTGTCCTGTGAATAGCCTTCTCCACATGGCAGGAATAGGCAGCAGGAAGGCTAAAAATACAGAGTGATTGGCTAGAGCCAGTTGAGCCCATCTGTTCGTTAACCTGAAGGAAGAGAGGGGCTTTTTTGTGGGCAGGTTTTTTGTAATCTCAGCAGATCCAGCTTTTAACACAGCAAAATCAGCTTTTGTTCGACAGCACTGAGGGCCCACAATGGGCTGATCATCATCGTCGTCGTCGTCATCATCAGGGTCTGCAGGTAGATCTCCATCAGTATGATATGAGCAGATAGCACAGTGAGAGAGGGACATGTCAAAACCCTGGAGTTTCTTCAAATCCCCTTAGCATCTCCCAATCTGTACCATGTGACGATGAAACAATGTAAGCCTCTTAGGGGTAATCCAACCACACGGAGGAGAGGGGAAGAGAGTGGTGCGGGCAGCCAGCGTTTCACACGCTGCCCGACTGCCCGCCACTGATAGGACAGCCAGGGACAGGAAGCCAGCTGTCCACCCCGGGGGAAGAGGGCCTCTCTCACCACTGACCACTCCCCTTCACTACAACTGCGTGCCAAAATGTTCACTATGCCCTGTCCAGCCATTTCCCTCAGTTAGGAAAACCATGCTTTGGTGACATTTATTTACCATGGCTTGTGAGGAAAGAAGTGTTAATTTTATGGGAAGTGTTATTCACTATTTATTTGAGAAACAGACCTTTGCATCCAAAGACATGTTGTAACTGTGACCTTTCCTATTATAGTCAGAAGGTGCTATATTTGGGGGGGGGGGGATCTAGATATTCAAATAAAATTAAATTGGTAATTTCCTATAATGAGGTAAAATTGAAATAGGCATGGCATCCTGAACATTGTCACTCCATAGCCTAGCGGTACATGCAATTATTTTGCTATATCATAATATATATATATATATACTGTATATATTCCTGTCTGCACGTAACTGGTTGTGGTTGTAAATATGTGGGGAATTTTGCTGAGCAAAAACATGATTCTGCATGTTCTGCTCAGTATTTTCTCAACCTCTAAAATATGTTCCTCAAAGCATGAAAGACTTTGCCAGCCTGAGAACTGTGTTAAAATTTGAGGTCCCTTGCGGTTACTCTCATATGTTCTATGAGCTTTATGTGCTGAAACAAAACAGTTTCATTTAATATCTTGTCCTCATAACTGAACAGAGCCATCCATTGTCTCTAGGGTTGGTCCAGGAGGAGGCCAACACTATCTGATTTGACATGGAAGGAACTGCATCAATAACTCAGTGCTGTTGCATTTTTTTTGTTGCTGTTTCAGATTATCTATGTGGACCAGAAAATAATGTACACAGCATTGACTTCACACGATTCAAGATCCGAGACATGGAGACCGGCATGGTTCTCTTT